>NC_045959.1:13514339-13828268 GCF_010909765.2 Amblyraja radiata | reverse complement strand
AAGAACAGAACACTCAGAATATACTCAGGCAAGACCAAGGACTTGAAAATCTTAACTCTTTATATACCTATTCTCAGTTGCTGCCTGGCTTGCTGAGTATTTACAATGGTCTATTCTGGTTTTCCAGCACCATAGTATTTTGTCTGCGAACCATTGTTCATTCAATTGTGATTTCTGGAACGTTTACATTTTTACTTGAACTGAGCTTCAACAAAAGATTCTCACCACTTATTTATTTATTTATTTATCTATCTGTCTTTCTGGAGGGTGACATTGCTGTCTAGGCCAGGATTTACTACCCATCTATAGCTGCCCTTAAGGAAGTGCTGGTAAGTTGCCACCTTGACCTGCTGCGAGTCCTTCTGCTAAAAGTGCTTCCCATCCCACCCGGGACTTTTAACAGATATTTTTTTACACTTAAAACAACTGTGAACACTAGGTCAAAAAAGTCCTTCCACAGACTCCATAACTCAGAGGGAAAATGGGGAAGGGTTCGTAGGCAGAATCATAGATTCTTGAACATAGAAACATAGAAACATAGAAAATAGGTGCCATTCGGCCCTTCGAGCCAGCACCGCCATTCGTTGTGATCATGGCTGATCATCCCCTATCAATAACCCGTGCCTGCCTTCTCCCCATATCCCTTGACTCCACTAGCTCCTAGAGCTCTATCTAACTCTCTCTTAAATCCATCCACTGACTTGGCCTCCACTGCCCTCTGTGGCAGGGAATTCCATAAATTCACAACTCTCTGGGTGAAAAAGTTTTTTTGATCACTTCAGTCTTAAATGACCTCCCCTTTATTCTAAGACTGTGGCCCCTGGTTCTGGACACCCAACATTGGGAACATTTTTCCTGCATCTAGCTTGCCCAGTCCTTTTATAATTTTATATGTTTCTATAAGATCCCTCCTCATCCTTCAAAACTCCAGTGAATACAAGCCTAGTCTTTTCAACCTTTCCTCATATGACAGTCCCGCCATCCCAGGGATCAATCTCGTGAACCTACGCTGCACTGCCTCAATCACAAGGATGTCCTTCCTCAAATTAGGAGACCAAAACTGTACATAATACTCCAGATGTGGTCTCACCTGAGCCCTATACCAAGTAAAAGAGAAATGGACAAAGCTGGGACGGGGAGGGGGGGGGGGGGGGGGGGGGGCTGGTGGAAGAGGGAGTGAGTGGTCGGATAAATGCCAATTTTTTGTTGACCAGCAATTGTAAAAAAAAAATGGTAAGTTGTGAATTTTATAAACTGACACAACCTCCTACTGCTTTGGTGGGGAGAGTTTTAAATCACAGGCAAATGTCACTCCAATTTGTTACTGTCTGGTAAATGATTTGCTCTGGAGCAGGACACCATATAGTGGTCAATAAAATAACTACAATTAAGTCAAGTCAAGTCAAGTTTATTTGTCACATACACATACGAGATGTGCAGTGAAATGAAAGTGGCAATGCACCAGGGACTAACTCTACTGAACGTTTTTCCTTCCATTATTTATTATGTAAAGGTATACGTGTATTATGATTGTGTTTATAGGTTGTTTGTCTTTTTGCACAAAACAACCTATAAACGCAATCATAGCACACATATACCTTTACATGATAAATAATGGAAGGAAAAACGTTCAGTAGAGTTAGGCCCTGGTGAGATAGGCGTTTACCGTCCGAATGGCTTCTGGGAAGAAACTCCTTCTCAACCTCTCTGTTCTCACCGCATGGCAACGGAGGCGTTTGCCTGACCGTAGCAGCTGGAACAGTCCGTTGCAGGGGTGGAAGGGGTCTCTCATGATATTGTTGGCTCTGGAGTTGCACCTCCTGATGTATAGTTCCTGCAGGGGGGCGAGTGAAGTTCCCATAGTGCGTTCGGCCGAACGCACTACTCTCTGCAGAGCCTTCTTGTCCTTGGAAGAGCAATTCCCAAACCAGATGGTAATGTTCCCGGACAAGATGCTTTCCACCGCCCCTGCATAGAAGCACTGGAGGATCCTCGGAGACACTCTGAATTTCTTATAAACTTTGAAGTGAAAGTGGCTCCACGTAACAGCACAGCTGTGGGCTGTTTGTTTACATGCAAATACATACATACTCATACACATATCGAGCAACAAAAATGTTTTTTTGGTTAACCACTGACTCAAAGATTAAATTTAGTTTTCTTTCTGTGGGTGGGGGAGTAGAAAAATGATGAACTTTGCAGTTGATACTTTTCTTAATCATAGTGGGAAATGAAAATGTCAACCATTCCTTTCCATTGTCTGATGGAAGTTTAGAAAAAAGTCCACGTGTATTTTAAATTTCTGTGGTCGCAGAGTCTGAAATTCATAACAAAGAACTTTCAGGCAACACATTAATAAACCCTAAATGTGCCACAAAGTAGTAAAACTGTTTGTAGAGAAAATGTTTTTTCCAACCTTATTTTGGTCATTATGTTCAGGGTGATCGCTGGTTAGCGCAGACTGGATGGGCCGAAAGGCCTTTTCCAAAGCTGTATCTTTAAAGTCTAAAGTTTTAAAGGCCTGTCCCACTTACGTGTCCTTGGCACGCAAATTACGCGACCTCGTGGTCGTGTTGAGCCGCGATGGTCCCGCAAAGGTCGGGCGCAGTTGCATGCGTACGCACAGCCGTCTGGAGCGCGTGACGTCATTTGAAGGTGAGCACAAAGCTGGAGTAACTCAGCAGGACCGGCAGCCTGTTTGCCTGTTTCTGCTGCTGGAATGGTGCCATTCGGCGCCGCCGTTAAGGCACCGCCGTTTCGCCTTTTCGGGGTGTTAGGGTTAGGGTTTCAGGGTGTTAGGGTTACGGGGTGTTAGGGTGAGGGTTAGGGTTAGGGTTAGGGTTAGGGTTAGGGTCAGGATCAGGGTCAGGGTTAGGGTTCTGATGTGTACAGATATTATAAACGGAGGTGCCGAAACAGCCGCGCCGAAAAGTGCCCGACCCCAGAGAAACAACGTCACTGGCCATTTATGGGAAATCTTCTGGGGAACGATGGTGACAGAGATGGGGGTGATGGGGTGTGTTTCCATCAGGTTCTCCACTGATGATACACCAGATCAAGATGACTACAAGATGGAAATTTGAGACCCTCCTGTGGCATTAGACAGAAACATTTTCTACCTCTGGTGGAAATGTTGTGTTCAAGTGTCTGAGGCGGCAGGTGTATAAGCATTGTGGTGAAGTATAAAGGTGGTGTCGATATTTTCAGTGGTGCATTGTTCAGTCGTTTCCGTAAATGAAAGAAAAGGGTGCTCATACTTGTGGCATTTTGTAATCAGTAGAGGAACCTTTGAAGTGAATCATTGTCATGGAGCCATTAGCACGGAAACACGTCACCCGGCCCACCAAGTTCACAGTAAACACCGAGCACCCATTTACGTTAACCCCATTTTATTCCCTCCACATAGTCATCAACATCCCCCAGATGCTGACACTCATCTACACAATAGGGGGATTTTTCTGTGACCAAATTAACTTGTCAACCCACATGGATGTCTTTGGGAGAAAACTGCAGCACCTGGGATAAACTCAATGGGTCACAGGGAGAATGTGCAAACTCCACACAGATGGCAGCCAAGGTGAGGATTGAAACTGTGTCACTGGTGCTTTGAGGCAACATCTCTACCAACTGTGCTACTGTTTTGTAGTTTAATCTGTGGACACCTAACATATTCGTCAATTAATGGTCAGGTAATCTATTGATTCGAGGGTAAATACTGTGCCTGTTACAAGCAGGAACACCATCATTTTTATAACATGGGACCAGTTGCATTTACTTGAAAGTGTGGACTGGGCCTTGGTTTAACATTTTACCAAGGGGTGGCACGGTGGCGCAGCGGTAGAGTTGCTGCCTAATGCCCCTGTCCCACTTAGGAAACCTGAACGGAAACCTGTGGAGACTTTGCGCCCCACCCAAGGTTTCCGTGCGGTTCCCGGAGGTTTTTGTCAGTCTCCCTAATGGTCGAAAGTGGTTTCCGCTTCTTCTATGTTCCGGCGATTATTTCATAAAATTCAAAACCAGCCGCGACTAAAAATAGGTTGCCGTTTTAAAAATCGGTAATTTTTTAGTCGAAGCCGGTTGCGATGCTGGTTGAAGGTGGTTGCCGGAGGTTGCAGGTAGTGGAAGGTCTTACCTTCTTACCTTCCACTACCTGCAACCTCCGGCAACCACCTTCAACCAGCATCGCAACTGGCCTTGGTAAAATTGTTAACTGGCCTTGGTAAAATTGTAAATTGTCCATAATGTATGGGATAGTGCCAGTGTAAGGGGATTGCTGGTCAGCGCAGACTCAGTGGGCCGAAGGGCCTGTTTCCGCAATGTATCTCGAAAACTAAAACTAAAACAATGCTCCACCTCAGAATAATACAACACTCCGCTGGTACTGCACTGGAATATCAGCCTAGATATTTTATGATTGATTCGTTGGAGTGGGATTGAGACAAAAAACATTTGTGATTCAGGATAATACCAAATGAATCACATCTGACATTAATACAGCTCTTATTGACAATGGACAAAGTATCTACAACTTCCTGAATGGACCACACTGGATTCTAGCTTTCACTTTTAACCTTCAAAGCTAAAGATTACTTGGCCTTGTCTTTGAAGCTGGGTTGGAGTAATTATCCTGAGTTCTTTCATGAAATGTTTGTTGAATGTTACTGAGCAAACCAGAGCGAGACGTTCCAAGATATGAACCAGCCCTAGCCTGGGTTCATTGTGGTTTGACTGGGACAGAGTTCAGAATTCCTGAGCTTGGAATTCCTCACTAATATTTTCCAGTTTTAATAAGCTAGAAAATCAGTCCAGAATTCAATTTCTCCACCAGCAGTGGTATTGTCTTCAAGCTCAGGAATTCCCTCTTACTGTTTCTCTGTTTCCTCCTGTAAAAGTCCTTAAGGCCTAAATTTTGACGTCACAGTCTGAAGGCCAGCTGGTTATGCTTTAAAAAGCGTATTCCACTCCTCTAAGGTGGCTTGGAATGCCTTGCTAGGTTAAAGATGTGAAATAACTACATCGCCGTTTTGTGTGGGACGGTGGGTGGGTACAATGTCAATCAGTAGACACCCCATCCGCTGCCCCCTGCACACAACCCCCTGCCCTCCGTTGAACATCTGCCACGATGGTTAAGTCTGGCCTCACATGAAGAACGGTCAGCTGGATGAGGTGCTGGATGACTGCCAGTGTGAACAGAACCACGCTTTAACATGAGTCAACAACTTGAGGTTGGGAATACACAGCTTCCAAAGTCATTAGACCACCAGGAGCAGTCACAACATTTGAAAGTCTTGCACCAGCCTCTAATTAAATGTTTGAAGCTCCGTGTTTACTTTCTATATCGGAGTCATTTTCAGGTACTTTAATGGCCATTAGTTTACAATTGTACTCAATCAATGCACAGAGATTATAGACTGAAATCTAAACGTTTGGGCATTCCAAACAAAGATGCACATCCATCACCATGATGTCTGAATTCTACAATTCCCCAGGCTCAATTTAATGGTTCAGTGCCAGAGATTCTTACTGAGACAACAACCCGGATGGAATGGTTGCTCTGCATCTGCATTGGACAACAGTATTCCCTGAGGACTGAAGATTCCCTTAGCTCAAATTAATTGTTACTTTCAAAGAGTCTGTAAGAGCAGGCGTGGACATGTTAAAGTCCTTAACTTCTGACTCTGGGTTACAGAAAGAGCACTACTGAAGAGAAATAGTGGAGGAAGTTCCCTGACCAAATACATGAAATAGATGCTCGTGGGACCAGATCACAGACGGAGCTCCATTCTAAAGGTAAACATCCAAGTACCGATTGATGTCTCAGTGGAGATGTAAATCTCTGCTTCTCTGTCCTCCAAATTGCTCATTGAAGGATAGGAGAAGTTGCTGCTAAGTTGTGGAGTCATAGAGTTAGGCAGCATGGAAACAAGCCCTTCGGCCCATCTTGGCCTCACTGGCCAACATATCCCATCTACACTAGCTCCACCTGCCTGTGTTTGGTTGATATCCCTCTGAACCTGCCCTATCCATGTACCTGTCTAAATATTCCTGAAACATTGTGATAGTTCTGCAGAAACCAGGGACTAACTATTACAATGTCCAGAGGACATTGGCGGGTTAGGAACTGAAAAGAGGAATGAGCAATCTCAGTTAGAGTAGGAAT
Source organism: Amblyraja radiata (assembly GCF_010909765.2). Lineage (NCBI taxonomy): Eukaryota > Metazoa > Chordata > Chondrichthyes > Rajiformes > Rajidae > Amblyraja > Amblyraja radiata. The sequence continues at coordinate 13,822,108 of NC_045959.1, read as the reverse complement.
CTCCCATCTTAAAAGCCAGATTTAACAAAAAGGCTGACTCGTCCTGACTGACAGTCAATAGTTTCACAGAAAATCACCAGCATTCGGCCACTCTCAGTTCAGTTCACCCTGGACTTCTGTATAATGGAAGGTAAGAGTCTCAGATGGGACAGCCCATTGCTGGAGGACACAATGTAGAGTCTCTCAGCTTTACACCAGGAGGGGGAACTGGAAGAGGAATGAGAATCCCATTATTACATGTGGAGAAAGCTAAGTGCTGATAAGTGTTTGAGTTACTTTTTCAATCTAAGATTCTTTATTTAAAAATGTTTAATTATTTGTCAGCATCTTATTTTTGTCATTCTAATAGACTGGTTTTTCAACGCCTCCTCCAGCAATATTTGGTGGACCCAACTGGTCCGGGGTCACATCACATCACTCCTGCCCCGAAGCTTTGACCCCCACCAGTTTGCGTACAGAGCGAATAGATCTACAGAGGACGCTGTAGCCACAGCTCTCCATGCTGCACTGTCCCACCTGGAGCAGCGGGGGAGCTACGTGCGGATGCTCTTTGTGGACTACTGCTCTGCCTTTAATACCATCCTTCCCCACAAACTGGTGGACAAACTGGGGGACTTGGGACTGCCACACTCCACCTGCATGTGGATAAATAGCTTCCTGTCGGGTCGCAGCCAGAGAGTCAGAGTGGGCCATCACACATCCACGGCCCTCAGCCTCAGTACCGGCTCTCCACAGGGCTGCGTGCTGAGCCCCCTGCTCTACACCATCTACACACATGACTGCACCCCCGCCCACCACAGCAACACCATTGTCAAATTTGCGGATGACACTACGGTGGTGGGACTCATCTCCGGGGGGGACGAGTACGCTTACCGGGATGAGGTGGAGCAGCTGACAGTGTGGTGTGGAGAAAATAACCTGCTCCTCAACACCTTAAAGACAAAGGAAATAATAATAGACTTCAGAAAGAATAAAACGGACATGGTACCATTAATTATCAGAGGGGACTGTGTGGAGAGGGTGGCGGATTTCCGCTTCCTGGGAATCCATATTGAGGAGGACCTGACGTGGAGCGTGAACACCTCTGCGCTGCTGAAAAAGGTCCAGCAGAGACTGCACTTCCTGAGGGTGCTCAGGAAGAATAACATCACTCAGAGACTGCTGCTGTCCTTTTATCGGTGCTCCATTGAGAGCATCCTAATATACTGTGTATGCGTATGGTACACCAGCTGCACAGCGGCTCAGAGGAAAGCGCTCCAGAGGGCCATTGACAACGCCCAGAGGATTGTCGGCTGCCCTCTCCTTACCTTGAAGGACTTACACAGTTCCCGCTGCATCAAAAAATCCCAGAGTATTATAAAGGACATTTCCCACCCCGGACACTCCCTGTTTGAACTGTTACCGTCAGGCAGACGGTACAGATCTACAAGGACAAGGACAAACAGACTAAAAAACAGTTTTTACCCCACTGCTATAAAGGCACTAAATGTAGCCGCCAAGGAACGCAGGGGCGATACATACTAAGAGACTGTGAAATCGACAGAAGGATGTAGGGCTGGGTGTTTATGCGTGCTATTTTTATGATATTTATTTTAGTTGTTTATCTTTTTTTAAATATTTTACCTTGTATGTATCGTTAGCTTTTAGAAATGTTTGAATGGTGCACTGACTGGCTGACATTTTACAATTTTGTTGTACATGGTTCATGTTACAATGACAATAAAGAAACTATTCTATTCTATTCTATTTGAAAGGTGTAAAAACCTTTGATAATAGAGAGCTGACAACAGCTGTGGGTGAGAACCTTCGGATGTTGCCGTCTAAGGCTTATGCACAATTAGGACCCACTGCTCCTCATGAGCTACCTTGAGGGTACTGAGGGTCTGCTCATCTGCCTTTTGCGCTGGGGAAACAGTAGGCCATCACCGAGGAAGGCCAAATTGGCCATCAGACTAGGTTTGGGTCTGATCTGATCCATAAACCTTCAATATTTGCTTAATGGGGATAAAGGAAATACCAATCATGGAAGTATCTGGATCAGCAGCTCTAGAAATGTGGACGAAAGAAGCTGCAAATGCTAGTTTATACTGAAGATAGAGACAAAATGGTGGCGCAACGGTAGAGTTGCTGCCTTGCAGCGAGTGCAGTCCTGAAGACTCAGGTTCGATCCCGACAACGGGTGCCATCTGAACGGAGTTTGTACGTTCTCCCAGTGACCTGCGTGGGTTTTCTCCGAGATCTTCGGTTTCCTCCCACACTCCAAAGGCGTACAGGTAAGTAGGTTACTTGGCTTTGTAAACGTTAAAATTGTCCCTAGTCTGTGTAGGATAGTGTTACTGTACAGGGATCGTTGGTCAGCGCGGACCCGGTGGGCCAAAGTGCCTGTTTCTGTGCTGTATCTCTGAACTCTTAAGCTAAAATGCTGGAGGAAATCGGCAGGTCAGGCAGCATCTCTGGAGAAAAAGGAAACGGAATGGGTAACGTTTTGTTTGGAACCCTTCTTCAAAGGAAGAAATGGAGGGCCTTAAGGGCCTTCCTGGTGGGGGATGGAAGTATAGAACGACTGAACATTCATAAGAAAGATTATGGAATGGGGATCTGGTAACCAAAATGTAATAACTTAGTCAGATTTAATAATAATTTAAAAATGAGTCCAAGAGCTGGTGAGGTGTCTTGGACATAGGTGGGAAGGGATTGCACAAGGGGGGATAGTGTCTATCTGTCTATCTAGCACCTGTAGAAAGTTGGTTGGCAGACCAGGGGGAGAATATAGACAGGAGAATGGTAAGGAATTGCTGGAGTTTAGCACTCCGTATATTTGGGGACTGGACTTGTGTACAGCACGCACAAACACAACCAACCAATGGCATGAGTAGAGGTGATGGGCACCACTTAAAATACTTCAGGCTTGCAGAGACAAATTAGTGAATGGATATACATCTATCAAAAATATGATTCTCTAAGAATCTTTAAGAATCGGAATGTCACGGTGGCGCATGGGTAGAGTTGCTTTCTCCGGGTGCTCCAGTTACCTCCCACACTCCAAAAACATGCATGTTTTTTAGCTTAATTAGCTTCAGTAAATTGGTCCTGGTGTATGGGGTGACAGTGGGTTCGTTTTCATGCTGTGTCTCCAAAGTCTAAAGAGAGCAAGTGCACTTTGAGAAGGCCACAAATTGCAGCGTATGGTGCAAAATACAGGACAAAATATATTGGTTAGTTTCTGGTCAGACAAATTAGTCTAATTTAGGAGGACAAAGGAGCACATTTAATTAAGAATTCTTTATCAATAATTTTGATAGAACCTATCAAACAAAAAGTGGTGGAGTTGTTGCCTTACAGGGCCAGAGATCCAGGTTTGAATCACACCACAGATGCTCCCTGTATGGATTTTGTACATTTTCCCTGTGAATTCATGGGCTCCAGTTTCCTCCCATATTCCAAAGAAGCTTTGTAGGTTAATTAGCTTCTGCAAATTGCCCCATATGCATAGGATGCAAAACTGGGATAACATAGAACTAGTGCATGGGTGATCCATGGTCGAGGTGGACTCAGTGGGCCGAAGGGCTTGTTTCTATGCTGCATCACTAAACTAAAGAGTTAGGGATCATTTATGATAATTCAGTGTAAGATCAGAAATTGAGACATTGATAGGTGTTGGGGCAGGGATTTACTGCCATAAAACCATCGCATTAAGACAAAAACTGATTTCGGGGAAGTGAGTGGTGAGCAGAATTAGTTTTTAATTGCTCTGACAAAAAATTCTACAAACAATGTGGATACAATTGTTAGTTTCTGTGCTGTAAATATTTACCTTCACGAGGTTTGCATTCAGTTTCTTACTCATCAAACAATTTGATTGGGGAATGATAAGTCTTCAACAAGAATGGGGTTAGGAGGGAGAGATAGATCAGCCATGATCATATTGAATGTTGGTGCAGGCTCGAAGGGCCGAATGGTTTCTTCTCTCCAGAGATGCTGCCTGTCCCGCTGAGTTACCATATAACAACCATATAACTATATAACAATTACAGCACAGAAACAGGCCATCTCGGCCCTACAAGTCCATGCCGAACAACATTTTCCCCTTAGTCCCACCTGCCTGCACTCATACCATAACCCTCCATTCCCTTCTCATCCATATGCCTATTCAATTTATTTTTAAATGATACCAACGAACCTACCTCCACCACTTCCACTGGAAGCTCATTCCACACCGCTACCACTCTCTGAGTAAAGAAGTTCCCCCTCATGTTACCCCTAAACTTCTGTCCCTTAATTCTGAAGTCATGTCCTCTTGTTTGAATCTTCCCTATTCTCAAAGGGAAAAGCTGATCCACATCAACTCTGTCTATCCCTCTCATCATTTTAAAGACCTCTATCAAGTCCCCCCTTAACCTTCTGCGCTCCCGAGAATAAAGACCTAACTTATTCAACCTTTCTCCTGCACCTATTTTCTATGTTTCTATGTTTCTAATACAAAACAGGCAATGGCTAATCACTGGCCAAAGTTTACCTGATCATAAAGTCATAAGTGATAGGAGTAGAATTAGGCCATTCGGCCCATCAAGTCTACTCTGCCATTTAACCATGGTTTATCTATCTCTCCCTCCTAACCCCATTCTCCTGCCTTCTCCACATAACCTCTGACACCTGATTCCTTATTACATTGAATGAAGGATTGACAATCTGCCATAATTTGGTTTGTGCTACCACCAAGGAGTATTTTCATCGGATTACCTGCTTCGGAAGTTTGGCTCTGTTGACGTTAATGGAATTGAACTTCAAACTGGACTTCAATGGCATATATCAATATGCTGTGTGTTTAGTGCAAATTACAAAAGATGTTTTATTTTAATCTTGGGGTCTAAACTACGATGCAGTTGTTAATATAACTCCATAGGTAGCGCATCAAGGAAATATCTTGGTAAGAACACTTATATGCTTTCAGCAAACTGACCTTTTTAATGGCTCATATCATTCAGATTGTCAATATTCACCCAGAAGGCATGACTTAATCATTTTCTAGCCAGTCTATCAGAATTAGATTAGGGTGATTCCCATTTTGCATCTCTGCAGATAGAAAATTATGGAGGAATCAGTTATCCTAAAGCTTACAACTGCCCTAATTTCGTTGCAACACTATTTCGATTAAATGGGTGTAAAACCAGTTATTTCAATTATTGTAAAATGGAGAAGCACAGTGAAAATTGACTATAAAACACTGATGTTTCACTGGTGCCTAAAGAAAAAACAAATGGAATGAATCACAGAGAAAATAAAATCTATATTTCAGAAACTAACTTGTTGTCTTCAGTCTGTCTGTCCCTTCCTTCTTTGTTGCTGTAATAGTATGTGTTAAATGTATGTTTTTAATGTTCTTTAGATTGTTTTATGTGGAGGTGGGGGTGAGGGTTATAGGAAACTTTTAAAATCTCTTACCGCGACAGATATGCAATTTTATTGTCCGTATCGTATCTCCGTCTGCACTGTGGCCCAACTTCGAGGAATTGTGCGCCTTTGCTGGAGACCGACTTCGGGAACCTGCAGACTTACCATGGCGGAGCTCAACCACGTGAGCCTGCAGACTTTAACATCGTGGAGCTCGCAGTCTCTGGTTAGAGACCAACTTCGGGAGCTCCAAACCACATGAGCTTCGACCGCCCCGGCGCGGTAGCTTCGATCGTCCCAATGGGGTTAGGTTAGGTAAGGGGGAGGTGCAGCGAGACCTGGGTGCCCTTGTACACCGGTCACTGAAAGTTGGCGTGCAGATACAGCAGGCAGTGAAGAAAGCTAATGGAATGTTGGCCTTCATAACAAGAGGATTTCAGTATAGGAGTAAAGAGTTTCTTCTGCAGTTGTATAGGGCTCTGGTGAGACCACATCTGGAGTATTGTGTACAGTTTTGGTCTCCTAATTTGAGGAAGGACATCCTTGTGATTGAAGCAGTGCAGCGTAGGTTCACGAGATTGATCCCTGGGATGGCGGGACTGTCATATGAAGAAACATTGAAAAGACTAGGCTTGTATTCACTGGAGTTTAGAAGGATGAGGGGGATCTTATACAAACATATACAATTATAAAAGGACTGGACAAGCTAGATGCAGGAAAAATGTTCCCAATGTTGGGCGAATCCAGAACCAGGGGCCCCAGGCTTGGAATAAAGGGGAGGTCATTTAAGACTGAGGTGAGAAAAACGTTTTCACCCAGAGAGTTTATGGAATTCCCTGCCACAGAGGGCAGTGGAGGCCAAGTCACTTGATGGATTTAAGAGAGAGTTAGATCGAGCTCTAGGGGCTAGTGGAATCAAGGGATATGGTGAGAAGGCAGGCACGGGTTATTGATAGGGGACGATCAGCCATGTGACTCGAAGGGCTGAATGGCCTCCTCCTGCACCTATTTTCTATGTTTCTATGTTTCTACGTCCCGACGCGGGGGCTTCGACCGCCTGACGCAGAAGAAGATTGGACTTTAATTGCCTTCTTTCACAGTGAGGAATGTGGGGAATCTGCTGTGTGGATGTTTATGTTAACTTATGTAGTTGTGTGTCTTGTTGCTTTTTTTTGTATGGCTGTATGATAATTGGTACACGTGACAATAAATGACCTTTGAAACCTTTGAAACCTTGATTCATTGGGTTGTTGAAATGTGGCTGACTTTACAACTGTATAGAAACATGAAAAGAAAACAGAAGAGATACTAAATCTGTGTCAAAGGGATTATCGAAAAGATTTTTATATTATTAAGAGTGAGGTCACATTGACACTTGACCCCATTTATTGTTAGTGAGGTTATTGTGAGTGACGTTATCATGTAACCCCATGATTGTTTATTTCACTGCTTTTTATGATAAACTTGAAAACTAATTTACAATATTTACTGTAGGAGAGGTTAATTCACACAGCAATTAGAAATGGACACAAAATATTTTAAGCAATTCCAGCAATTTAAATTTAGTAGTTTCAAGACACAGCATGGAAACAGGCCCTTTGGCCCACCGAGTCCATGCCAACCATTGATCACCCAATCACACTAGTTCCATGTTATCCCACTTTCTCATCCGCTCCCTACACATTAGGGGCAATATATAGAAGACAACTAACCAACAAGTGTGCATGTCTTTGTGGTGATGTTGGTGGGAACTGGAGCACCCGGAGGAAACCCACATATTGTCGCAGGAAGAAAATGCAACCTCCACACAGATAGCTCACGGTGTCAGGATCGAACCTGGGTCTTTCGTGCTGTGAGACCACAGTTCTACCAGTTCTATATATTTTTAAAATAATTTTGCATCCCAAATTATAACACAAATTTTTTTTCTTTCATATAACTCCAAACCTTCTGTGGCAGAGAATTCCAGAGATTCACCACTCTCTGTGTGAAAAATGATTTTCTCATCTCGGTCCTAAAAGACTTCCTTATCCTTAAACTGTGACCCCTTGTTCTGGACTTCCCCAACATCGGGAATAATCTTCCTGCATCTAGCCTGTCCAACCCCTTAAGAATTTTGTAAGTTTCTATAAGATCCTGAGTCTATCCAGTCTTTCTTCATATGAAAGTCCTGCCATCCCAGGAATCTTTGTGATGTAGGCAACACGGCAGCCAAATTGTTACATAGCTCACTCCCTCGAAAAAGTGACCAGCTCATCTGTTATTCAAGGGTTATATTTTGACAAGTTTGGCAGGAATAACTTCACTGATCTTATTCAGCATGGGAGCACAGGGTCTTTTACACGCAATTGAGAGAGTAGACAAGACATCTGTTTAGCATCCTATCTGGCAGACAGCATCTCTGGCAACTCACAGCTCCCATGGTCCTCTCTTGGAGTGTCAGCTTGGATGTGATGGGCCTGTCCCACCTAGGCGATTTTTCAACGGACTGCTGGGGACTGCCAAGTTGCCGACAGTCGCCTGAAAAACCGGCAACTGGAACGGCGACTGTCAGAGTGGAACACACACACACACACACATCGCTTCTTTCACTAGCCCGTTAGGCAGGCGGGGGACAGGGCAAGCGGGGGGAGCGCTGTGTAAAAAATTCCCACGGTGCAAAACCAAGGTGAAACAGACACACACCGCGATGAACAGGAAGGTTGGCACTGTAAAAAGACGGCTAGCACAGTGTACGGTAAGCCCTTTAAAAGAGGGGTGGGGGAGAAGGGGGGAGAAGGTGGGAGAAAGAGTGGAGACAACTTTTATGAAGCCAGAGATACACGGCTGTGAAGCTCGGCAGACATTTAACATTACTGGTCAGTTATCCTTGGTTCTGAAAACTACTGCTTAACTTTTTTTTCACAATGAGCCAATGAAATTAATCGGTCAGCACCGGCTACAACCTACGAGAACCACCGAGAATCTTCGACCTCCTGGCAACCCACCAGGACCTCCTGGCGACCCACCTGCGGCTCGAGAATTCTCGCTCCTCTCCATGGCGGCTTCATTCTAGTTGCCGCTAATTTTTCAACATTTTGGAAAATTCCCGGCGACCATAATGAGGCTGCGACTAGTTCCCAGAATGCGGGAACTCCTCACGACCACGAAGGCGGCTCCCCGGCAACCTCCCGCGAACATGTGGCGACCATGTGGCGACTGCATAGTCTCCTGCAGTCGCCTAAAAAGTCACCTAAGTGGGACAGGCCCATTAGTGTTTAAGTGTCTGGGATGGGACTTGAACCCACAGCCTTCTGACTTAAAACCAGAATGCAGCCAATCATCCAGAGCTGACATCATCAGACTGGGAAGGACGTTTTTTTACCAGAAGGTGTTTGGATTTTAGGCATCTGAATCACTATTCATTGTACATCTGGGGAACCCAATCCATCAGTGTGTTATACATTGTGGTCAATGCATCTGTATTTCAGAGGCAGAGTACATCTTGAACCAACTGCATAGTGCATCAGCACTATTAACTAAATGAATTTCTTGGCAATGCTTAATGCTTTCAGAGCTCCCGCAACGCAACTTCTCCAGCCCGTGTCGCGGAGTTGGAATGACCTGGAGCGGGGCCGTACTTCGCCCGGCGTGGCTTTAATGGCCGCGGGACATTCCAGCGCCCGCCGGGGGCTCCAACTTGTGACTTTTGGGCCTGGAGCGGGGCCGTACATCGCCCGGCGTGGCCTAAAATGGCCGTGGGACTTACCATCACCCGCCTGGGGCTTCGACATCGGGAGAGAAATGGTGCAGGGGAGAGAAAAGACTTTGCCTTCCATCACAGTGAGGAGGAGATTCACTGTGATGGTTGTTTGTGTAAATTGAATTGTGTGTGTGTGTCTTGTAGGAATTGTCTTTGTTTGTATGGCTGTGGAAACAGAGTTTCGTTTGAACCTCACTGAGGTTCAAATGATATAGAATAAATATTGTATTGTACTGGACTGAAAGAATTCTGTACCATAGGCTGCTATCTTTCTGATTTGATTCCACACACTATTCAAAGGGGTGCCAGTGGATTTTTATAGGTATATCAGACTGGGAAAGAAGTTTCATTACTAAAAGGTGTTCGGATTTTAGGCATTCGATTACCCCATGCTGAACCCAACTGTGATATTTGGGATGGTTGTAGCTCAAAATGCAAGGAGCACTGGGATAGAAATGACTTGCAGGTAGAGGGATCGCCATGGTACCTTTCCGGGGTGGGAAGAACTGGTTCCAGAATGGGCTGGAAGTGGACGGAGGCAGAGAGGCACCAGCAGAGACGGAAGGAATTGGCAGTGGTGCGAGGTGTGACAAGACCTGGCTGACAGTGTTTGCCAACTGCTGGATGGTCGCTATAAGTTGTTCTATTCAAGCCTCATGGGTGCCACGTGTGGAGCCTTGAAGTTGAACAGCCCTGCACCAACGAGCCAGTAAATCCTCAGGTTCATAGAAACATAGAAACATAGAAAATAGGTGCAGGAGTAGGCCATTCAGCCCTTCGAGCCAGCACCGCCATTCAATATGAACATGGCTGATCATCCAACTCAGTATCCTGTACCTGCCTTCTCTCCATACCCCCTGATCCCTTTAGCCACAAGGGCCACATCTAACTCCCTCTTAAATATAGCCAATGAACTGGCCTCAACTTCCTTCTGTGGCAGAGAGTTCCAGAGATTCACCACTCTCTGTGTGAAAAATGTTTTTCTCATCTCGATCCTAAAGGATTTCCCCTTTAACCTTAAACTGTGACCCCTTGTCCTGGACTTCCCCAACATCGGGAACAATCTTCCTGCATCTAGCCTGTCCAACCCCTTAAGAATTTTGTAAGTTTCTATAAGATCCCCCCTCAATCTTCTAAATTCTAGCGAGTACAAGTACGGAACTGGGAGCCACAAGACTCTGGTTGGGCTAATCGGAATTGGCTGCCGCGTCCATACTGGCCAACTAATCTGTCAACAGGCCCTGAAATGGAAAGGACTCGAATGCAGGTTCACCGAGAAGTAATGAAGAAAACCCAATATCCGAATGGAACAGAAAGATATAGACCGACAGAACTCAGAACTGCTATCAGACGGACAGAATGCAGAACTGATTAGTCAGCACACAATTGGTGATGATCTCAGGTATTTATACCAAATCATAGATTAAGGGAGCAGATTAAATTAGCAGGTGTAACTCCTAATAGCTCAGGAGAGGAGTGTGGAAAGAACCTCAAGTGTCTGGAGTTGTGACAAGTACAAGTTCACCAAGTTGGAATGGCCCTTAACTATAAAACTCTCAGATACATGGAGAACTTCAGAACATATGCTTTGTCATTTATTGAAACATAACGATAATTAGTATCTGTTAATAGATCACATGTGATATCAATTACTTGTTTAATTAATTCTTGCTACGTGGGTGTCATTGAGTCGGCTGACATTTATTGCTCATCTTTATTTGCACATCAGAAGGTGGTTGTGAGTCATCTTCTCAAATTTCTGCAGTCCCTGCTGAATAAAAACCACACAGCTTTCCCTCTTCAAAAAGGTACTTCCCCAGATATAACAATGAATAGTGATTCAGTCTATTATCTGGTTTTCTCAGACATTTAGAACATCTTAGCACTGCTTGGATCTCCGGTGTTGTAGTTTTTTCCTGATCAGAAGAATGTGTGACATTCTGAAGCCGCTCACTGTGAATCTCTGACTCCTCTTCTCCAGTTCCTCTTGTTTCCACTTTAGTTTAAAGATCAAGTTCAAGTTCAAGTGAGTTTATTGTCATGTGTCCCTATAGGCCAATGAAATTCTTGCTTTGCTTCAGCACAACAGAACATAGTAGGCATTGACTACAAAAACAGATCAGTGTGTCCATATACCATTATATAAATATATATACACACATAAATAAATAAACTGATAAAGTGCAAATAACAGATTAATGTTCAGAATTTTGTCCGAGCCAAGTTTAATAGCCTGATGGCTGTGGGGAAGTAGCTATTCCTGAACCTGGTCGTTGCAGTCTTCAGGCTCCTGTACCTTCTACCTGAAGGTAGCAGGGAGATGAGTGTGTGGCCAGGATGGTGTGGGTCTTTGATGATACTGCCAGCCTTTTTGAGGCAGCGACTGCAATAGATCCCCTCGATGGAAGGAAGGTCAGAGCCGATGATGGACTGGGCAGTGTTTACTACTTTTTGTAGTCTTTTCCTCTCCAGGGCGCTCAAGTTGCCGAACCAAGCCATGATGCAACTGGTCAGCATGCTCTCTACTGTGCACCTGTAGAAGTTAGAGAGAGTCCTCCTTCACAAACCGACTCTCCGTAATCTTCTCAGGAAGTAGAGGCGCTGATGTGCTTTCTTAATAATTGCATCAGTGTTCTCAGACCAGGAAAGATCTTCAGAGATGTGCACGCTCAGGAATTTGAAGCTCTTGACCCCTTGACCATCGACCTGTTGATATAAATGGGGCTGTGGGTCTCCATCCTACTCCTTCCAAAGTCCCCAATCAGTTCCTTGGTTTTGCTGGTGTTGAGGGCCAGGTTATTGTGCTGGCACCATATGGACAGTTGCTCGATCTCTCTTTTATACTCTGACTCATCCCCACCAGTGATACGTCCCACAACAATGGTGTCGTCAACGAACTTGATGATGGAGTTCGCACTATGACTGGTGCAATGTGGAAACAGGCCCTTTGGCCCACCAGGTCCGTGCCGACCAGCGATCCCTACATACAAACACATCCCTACATACCCTACACACCCGCAGGAAAATTTACAATTCTACCAAGCCAATTAACCTATAAACCTGTATGTCTCTTGGAGTGTGGGAGGAAATCCACACAGGTCACGGGGAGTATGTACAAACTCCATACAGACAGAACCCATAGTCAGGATCAAACCCAGGTCTCTGGCACGGTAAGGCAGCAACTCTACCACTGCCATCTTGCTGCCCGCTGTGCGCCACTTCTAGAATAAAATCCTCATCACAGATTCCTTCCGTCTCTCAATGGAATAACTAGTTCATGTGCGCACTTATCATTTCTTTTTCCAATTCACACGAGATATAATTTGGTACGAAACACAAAACCTGGAGGAACTGACCAGGTCAGGCAGCATCTGTGGAAGGAATGGACAGACAACATTGCGGATCGGAACCCTTCAGACATTGTAATAGGGTGTAAAATATACGAGAGGTGGGGGGGGGGGGGGGGTTGAGGGACGAAGCTTGGCAAGTAATAGGTGGATACAGATGGGGGGGGGGGGTGATCATTTAGTGTCACAGATTTTTACTGTTATACCAATAAACCCTTATTGCATGTCATAATTGTTAAACTTTTAAAGGGCTGTCCCACTGCGGTGACCTAATCCAGGAGTTCAGAAGAGTTTGCTCTCGACTCGCAGCATGGTCGACATGAGGTCCGAGGAGGTCTTTGTAACTCTCCTTCATGCTCAAGAGTAGTCCCCGCGTACTCGATGCCTCAGCTAGGTGGCGGCGTATTTTTCAACATGCTGAAAAATGCCCGCGAGTAAAAAAAGGTCGCCATAGAAAAAATCTATATATTTTTTACTCGTATGTTTAGTCGAGGTAGGTCGTAGTAGGTTGCCATGTTATTCGTAGGTAATCGTGGGTAGTCGAAGGTAGTTGTAGATAGTCTTCAACATAGTCGAAGGGAGGTCGAAGGAGATCGAAGAAGGTTGTCTTCACTCTCCACTATTCGGTGTCCAATTTTCCCAAAGCTAGTCGAAGCTGGTCTTCAACATAGTCGAATGAGGTTGAAGGAGGTCTTCCACATAGTCGAAGGAGGTCTTCAACATGACACCTTTACAAACTCTCCTAAACTCTTCTAAACTTGCCAATTAGGTCGCCGCAGTGGGACAGCCCCTTAACACTCTATTGCATGGTTTGATCTCCTTCTGCTCTTTCCCCTAAACTGGGCCAGAATAGATGTGCACACGATTTATGACACACCTACAGCTCTGCAATTATGAATGGTTGGGTTTGAATAATCCTGGAACATTTATCCCTTCCTTGAGAATGTCTTTCGGCTACAACACAGGACATTGGATGGTATAGGAGCATGAAGATATATTTAATATTTTTTTGTAAAGCTTTTAAAGGGATATGACATAGAAAATAGAAACATAGAAAATAGGTGCAGGAGTAGGCCATTCGGCCCTTCGAGCCTGCACCGCCATGACCTTAATTAAAATTGACTTAAAAAATTGGATCAATGTTAGATGAGTGTAAATGGTTGGTTGATAATTCAATGGACTCAATGGGATGAAGGGTCTATATCCATGTATTAAATCCACCTGTCTGATAGATCTAAAAATTTGCATCATTTGATGCTAATTTATGCCATTTGATGCTAATTTGAATGGTTGTGGATTTAAATAATTCTCTAATTCCTACACAACTTCAGTGAATGAAACATCTTTGTCTTTCTGTGGGGCTGTCAGGTTAGTAAATAAATAGTAGACCTCAGTGCTACGAGAAGAATAAACCTCCGGTCGGTCCTCGAAGAAAGGGGAACTAAATCCCCATTCATAAAAGAGAAGGTGAGGGTATATTGCGCGGGAGGGTTAATAATTGACAATATGCTGCTGCCTGCCCGCTGAGTTAAAAAGTTCCCACGGTAGACTCACGATACACAGTGTTTCGTGAGTCTTGCGTGGGAACTTTTTAACTCAGCGGGGCAGGCAGCAGCAGATTGTCGCTCGCTTCAGTTTCACCCCACCTACACCCCTCTGCTTCCCGGCCATGTGTGTGACCCCTTCCCTCCCCTCTCCAGCTCCCCGCCCATTGCACCGGCGCGGGGGCTTTGCACTGTCTTCACGTCGGCGATTGCAGCAGGGTAGTGACAGTCACCGGAGACGTCAGGACCAACGGGACACCGACCCCCAGGCCCACTGCAAGCACGGAGATCCCAGAGACCCACAGCCAGCAGCAGCCCCGTTCCAACTCCAGAGGAAAACTGCAAACTGGCCGGAGACGTCAGGACCACCAGAAGCCGTTCCCCGAGCTGCGCCCCCTCATCGGGACACCGACCCCCAGGCCCACTGCAAGCACGGAGATCCCAGAGACCCACAGCCAACAGCAGCCCAGCCCAGCCCCGCTCCAACTACAGAGGAACCTGGGTTGCGGATGACGGGGCGCAGCTCGGGGCGTCGTAGGGGCCCATCGGGGAGCGGGTTCCTGTTGGTCTTGACGTCTCCGGCCACCTGCCATCCTCCGGGAACTGTACCGCCCTTGCAGGAGAGTGGGGTTGTTTGCAGTTGCAGAGGGAGGGGGCAAGGGCGGTACAGTTTCCAGTCTCAGCTCCAGTCCAGGGGGGTGGCCGGAGACGTCAGGACCAACGGGACACCGACCCCCAGGCCCACTGCAAGCACGGAGATCCCAGAGACCCACAGCCAGCAGCAACTCCAGCCCAGCCCCGCTCCAACTCCAGAGGAACACGTAGGGGCAGAAGCTGATGGTGTGCAAGGTACGTCTTGTTCTTGGGGTGGCGGATGAGGGGGCACAGCTCGGGCTGTGGGCATACTGCCACTTGTCGCCGTAGCGGCCCATTGGGGAGCGGATTCCTCTGGAGTTGGAGGGGGAGGGAGGTATTGTGCTGTTTGATCGCCCCCTGCTATCCCAGGGACAGGGAGACACAGCGGCTTTTTAGACTGGTGGGCAATCACTTCCAAAGTTCTGCCCACACAGTCAGTACACCTCTCCTACACTGCATTTCATACAAACATTTATTCTGCAAGAAAAAACTACATTGAAGACTCAAACACGCGACCGAGTTTACTGCCGGGATCAAGGCGCAAACTCGCGACCTTGCGGATATGAGCCGAGCACTCTACCACTGAGCCAGCCATTAAAATCTACGCTAAAAAAATTCCATTCCGAAGACCGACAAATTCTGAATTACGAAAAGTGTCTGGTCCCAAGGCTTTCGGATAAAAGGTTGTGCACCTGTAGCCATATATTGCTCTCCGACAATAGTTTTCTGAGTTGGTATATTTTCAGCCTGATCTTCAACATCTAAGATATTACTTGCCACCAAGAGTATTTCTGATCTTTCAGTAGGTACCTGAAGAGCTCATATATTTGGCTTTACACTCCAGACTTGCCTATACAGTACATCTTGTCTGTACTGGAGATGCCATTTTGTCCCCTCTCCTACAACTGCGTCGAATACTTCTCTCTGTTTCTCACAGTGCTGGGAGGTCGAGGGGAGTCCTAATAGATGTATATAAAATTAGGAAAGGCAGAGATAGGGGTTTCCAGGGTGGAAATGTCAAAGACTAGAGGGCATAGCTTTAAGGTGAGAGGGGCTAAGTTTAAAGGAGATGTGTTGGGCAAGTGCTTTACACAGCGAGAGCGGTGGGTGCCTCCCTATACACTGGCATCTGCCAATCATCCCTGCCCTGCCTGCAATTGGTTCAAAACGCCGCAGCGAGACTTCTGACGGGTACCCGTAAAAGGGACCACATCACCCCGATTCTGGCCTCTCTCCACTGGCTCCCAGTATGGTACAGAATCAACCTCAAGCTCCTCTTATTCGTATACAAAGCCCTTAACGGGCTTGCCCCCTCCTATATCAAAAATCTTCTAACCGACCATTCTACCTCCAGGTCCCTCAGGTCAGCCGACTTGGGGCTACTGACTATCCCGCGGTCCAGGTTTAAGCTCGGGGTGACCGCGCTTTTGCCGTTGCAGCACCTCGACTGTGGAACAGCATCCCTCTCCTCATCAGAACTGCCCCCTCCATCGACTGCTTTAAGTCGAGGCTCAAAAACTATTTCTACTCCCTAGCGTTTTTGAGGGCGCTGTAAAGAGTTTATATATGTATTGTTAGATCTGTGTACCATTGTGTGTAACACATTAGTACCTGCACTGATGTACAGCACTTTGGTCAATGTGAGTTGTTTTTTAAATGTTTTATACAAATAAAATTGATTGGCTAACTGGAATGTGTTGCAGGTGTGGTCATGAGGCAGATACAATCGGAGCATTTAAGAAGCTTTGAGATAGTTAAATGAATGTGTAGGGAATGGAGGGATATGGTTCACGTGAAGGCAGAAGAGATTAATTTAACTTGGCATCATGCCCGCCACCATCAACATGGGTCGAAGAGCCTGTTCTAGGCCCTATTTTTCTATGTTTTAAACTACATTTTGGCACCTATCTTTCTGATTGCATACAACATTAGATTTACTGATTCACAGTAAAGTTCCAGATGATTTTTATTCCTCAATTGCTGAGTTTTGAACACCAGGATCGCCAAAATTTTTGAAAATGAAACTAACTTTGCTTCTCCTGACTCTGTTGTGCATCTTTTTTTTCAACCATCGTCATCACCAGTTGTGGCGCATTGAGAACTGGCGCACTTGCTGCTAAGGTGGAGTCAGTGGTACTCCAAATAAACCTCAGGAAATACAGTAAACGTCAAAACATGCACCAGCTCCTTTATTGCAAACTACCAATAACTCTGGTTATATCGTATGTACTTCATCATTCCATTACATACATGTGACTCATTGACCCATTTATATATGAACATACCATAGGAAGTAAATTATTCATAAGGCCAAGAAATTACTGCAGAGTGTTGTCCCTTATGCCTTGTCAAGATATTCCAGGTAATAGCGAAGGATATTCCTGGATGCTACTCGATCATTCCTATCCTGCCTGGGATGTTAACAGTGAGGCTGTTACCTGTTAATACTAGCCTGTATTGCTGTAATACTGAGTGCTAATGTTGTTTATTTTAAGTAGCACCTCACTTCAAACAACCTCAAAATGAACTTCCTGTCAAGAATATTAACAGCAGAATATTTTCAAAGCCCTTATATGGGAAGAGCTCTTTCACATGTAGAGAGGTATCTCAGGCAGGATAGTGAACAATACTTCAAACTGGAAGCGGTCAATTAGAGGTGGAACGTTTTCTCACACAATGGAAGAGGAGGTTTTTTTTACATTCATTCTTAGGATGTGTGCATCTTTGGTCGGGTAGCTTTTAATGTTGGATGATTTTCTAGGTAATTGCAGAGGCAACCGCATTGCTGTAATCTGGAGTCACGGACTGTATAACTGCGGATTTGGTAAAGGCACCACATTTCATTCTCTTAAAGTACGCTACTGAATTAGTTGGATTTCCTGGTCACTATTCTGATTTTAGCTCTTAAATTCCAATTTTTTTGTTTAATTGCCATGGCAAGATTTGAACTCAAATTGCCAGGTCATTGATTCAGATCTCTGTAGCAGAAGTCCAGTAACCACGATTCTGGTGTCACCTCACTCACAATTCAGCATATCGCTTTACACTTTACTTTACTTTAGAGATATAGCACGAAAACAGGCGAGTCAGCCCAGAGTCGGCACCAACCAGCAATCACCCTGTACACTAGCACTATCTGACACACTAGGGACAATTTACAATTTTACAAAAGCCAATTAACCTACAAACCTGTACGTCTTTTGAATATGGGAGGAATCCAGAGCACTCGGAGAAAACACACGCAGTAATAGGGAGAATGTACGAACTCCGTTCTGACAGCCCCCTTATTCAGGATCAAACCCTGGTCTCTGGGGCTGTAAGGTCGCTACGCCACCATGCCGCTCCTGATCAGAAGGTATTTCTTCAGTTTGAAGACTTTCTCTCATGCAGCCTCAGCTTTGAAAAGGTATGCTCATGGGGAGAGATTCTGACATAGCTCTGCATGGTAAGAGGCACTATGTGATCCCTCCTATGATGTTGAGTGTGCGCACAAGCCTTGACTGCCTGGACTGTGATATCATGATCTCTATTTTAGACTTCCCTTGCACTAACCCCTCTTTCCTTCCATTCTCCAACTAGCTTAGTGAGTTTGTCCGAGCTGTATTGCCAGATATTGGTGGCACGTTACAGGTGGAATAGCATGAAACTCCATCTCCAAGGGGTAATGGTGCTAGGAAACTAAAGCTTACACCGCCCCATGCAAACAGAATCACAATACAAGTGGAAAATGCTGGTAAAACCCAGGTTAGTCAGCATCTGTGGAGAGAATAAAATGGTTAACCTAATTTGCAGAAGGACATCCTTGTGATTGAGGCAGTGCAGCGTGGGTTCATGAGATTGATCCCTGGGATGGCAGGACTGTCATATGAGGAGAGATTGAAAAGACTAGGCTTGTATTCACTGGAGTTTAGAAGGATGAGGGGGATCTTATACAAACATATACAATTATAAAAGGACTGGACAAGCTAGATGCAGGAAAAATGTTCCTAATGTTGGGTGAGTCCAGAACCAGGGCCACAGTCTTAGAATAAAGGGGAGGTCATTTAAGACTGTGAGAAAAAACTTTTTCACCCAGAGAGTTATGAATGTATGGAATTCCCTGCCACAGAGGGCAGTGGAGGCCAAATCACTGGATGGATTTAAGAGAGAGTTAGATAGAGCTCTAGGGGCTATAGGAGTCAAGGGATATGGGGAGAAGGCAGGCACGGGTTATTGATAGGGGACGATCAGCCATGATCACAATGAATGGCAGTGCTGGCTCGAAGGGCTGAATGGCCTCCTCCTGCACCTATTTTCTATGTTTCTATGTTTCTATGTTTGTCTGAGACCCCTCCTCAGAAGAGATATTTGATATCACGTGGAAATAAACTCTGCTCATAATTAGTAACTACTTACAGGTAACTTTTGCATCAGATAAATATAGTACATATACTTCAACAGGAGGTGAAACTCAGTCAAATTATATCGAATTCTAAAAATGGCATCTATGATTCTTGGAAATGAGTTACCATAGTAGATCTTGTAAGGGGCGGTTTCAAACCATAGCGCCTGTAATACATTGTCACTTCCTGCATGAGAGGCTTAGTCAAATGTGATCAATTAAAACTATGCAAAGTCAAAAATCAGGTTCTGGAAACAACCCAAAATTGTTGCATAGTTCACAAAACCTTCTAGTTCACACTTCTATTTGTTTAATGTCAAAAGTCATGGATTTGGATGAGGAAAAATGGCTAGAAATAAAGCTAAACAAAGAGAATTATAAATACTTTGGTGCAGAATAGCGTGAAAATGATATTCTATACACAAGAATACTGACTGTGGTTTGTTGGGTAGATTGTGGTTTTTTTGGCAGCAGCCAAAAGCAATCTCCTCCAGGAGACCTAAGCTGCAATCGAGAGATGTTACCAATATGGTGATCATGGAAAACTTATTTTCTGACCATCAGTTGGCCTTTCACCAGCAAAACTAAATATCTTAATGTCCATGTTGGAAACATTACGTTTCTAAGGTGCAAGCCAAGTAAAGTCAGTCCCCTTTGTGGTCACCTGGATAGCACAGTGGCACAGCAGTAATTCTGCTGCCTCTCAGCTCCGGCAATCCAGGTTCAATCCTGACCTTGGGTGTAATTTGAATGTTTTCCCTGTGAATGCATGGATCTCCGCCACCCCTCCCTCCCCACTCGCCCCTGGATGCTCTGGGTTCCTCACACAATCAACGTTGTGCAGATTAGTAAATTTCCACTGAGAATTCACCTTAGTGTGTCGAGAATCTGGGAGAAAAGAATGCGGATAAATGAAGTGGGATTGGGGGTAGGTTTAGTTCACATGGATGTAACTGATTCAGTAAGACCATTGTGAATTTTAATTGCTGCTACAATTATCTTCCACTCCTGGGTAGTCCTGCGTTTTGATCCAGGCAATCTGAAGCTGATTTGTTGTGGTGGTGACCTTCACAGTTGTTTTACTGGGCCAAACGACTCTGAAGAAGGGTTTCGGCCCGACACGGTGTCTATTTCCTTCACTCCATAGATGCTGCTGCACCCGCTGAGTTTCTCCAGCATTTTTGTGTACCTTCCAGCATCTGCAGTTCCTTCTTAAAGTCTCAGTGAAGCCGACTCTTTTCCATGCACGGCTGCCCATCAGATCACAGGAGCTCACTTTAATCTGGTTTTGTGTGCTGTTCAGGGTTCACACACCCTTTATAAATAGGCTAGCCAAGTTTGGTCACTCGGAGGTAGACCTGGGTGCATTGGTTTATACAATAGTGGGTCGGGTACCGTGCTCCAGGATACAGTATATCAAAGACTTGAACCTTCACAAAAAGTGCAATTCTTACATTTACCAATTTCAATACTGCAGGATGTTGTGATGCAATGCACAGGAGCACAGAGGTACAACATTATTTTGGTTGATGCATTTACTACATGGAACTTCATTAAAGAGGAAAGTTAAAAAATAAAATTCATAAAGAAAGTTGACTGAATACTCAATTTGAAGGAGTAACGAGAGATGTATTTAAAACATTGTCAACAGATCGGCTATTAAATAAAGTTCATAGATTTAAAATTATTGGCAAGAAGATCTAGATCTGAGATTTTTTTACACTTGAATTTGTTGGGATTTGGAATTACTCCCTCAGAAAGGAAAGACGATAACATGAATAGAGGCTCCAAAGCTACATGCCTCAGCAGTGAAGTGACATAGAAACATAGAAACATAGAAAATACATGCAGGAGTAGGCCATTCGGCCCTTCGAGCCTGCACTACCATTCAATATGATCATGGCTGATCATCCAACTCAGTATCCTGTACCTGCCTTCTCTCCATACCCCCTGATCCCTTTAGCCACAAGGGCCACATCTAACTCCCTCTTAAATATAGCCAATGAACTGGCCTCAACTACCTTCTGTGGCAGAGAATTCCAGAGATTCACCACTCTCTGTGTGAAAAATGTTTTCCTCATCTCGGTCCTAAAAGATTTCCCCTTTATCCTTAAACTGTGACCCCCTTGTCCTGGACTTCCCCAACATCGGGAACAATCTTCCTGCATCTAGCCTGTTCAACCCCTTAAGAATTTTGTAAGTTTCTATAAGATCCCCCCTCAATCTTCTAAATTCTAGCCGAGTCTATCCAGTCTTTCTTCATATGAAAGTCCTGCCATCCCAGGAATCAGTCTGGTGAACCTTCTCTGTACTCCCTCTATGGCAAGAATGTCTTTCCTCAGATTAGGAGACCAAAACTGTACGCAATACTCCAGGTGTGGTCTCATCAAGACCCTGTACAACTGCATTTGTTGGGATTTGGAATCCACTCCCTCAGAAAGGAAAGATGATAACATGAATAGAGGCTCCAAAGCTTCATGCCTCAGCAGCTGAAGTGACAATATGCCATTGAGGTGTGCAGGTCTGTGCAGACCATGGCATGGATGCCGGCAACATCATTCCATTCGGATTAGCGGAAGATCCATCTTTATCCATGTTCCTGTTGTGTGTATAAAATAACATTAATTTTAATAATGCCAAACCAGCAATATAGATAAGTTAGACACAAAATGCTGGAGTAACACAGTGGGTCAGACAGCATTTCTGGAAAAAAAGATAAGGTGACGTTTTGAGTCAGAACACTTCTTCAGACTGGAAGCGACCCGAAGCGTCACCTATTCCTTTTTTCCAGAGATGCTACCTGACCCGCTGAATTACTTCAGCATTTTGTGTATATCTTCGGTATAAACCAGCTACTATAATTCCTTCCCATGCAATATTAAACCTGTTGTACATCTCCTCAGTTTTATTTCCTGCACAAAGTAAGCTAAACATTAGTTCACCAACTGCAGAGGTTGAAAGGATCTGAAGGAATTCAGCTAAAATTCAGGGGTATTTTTCAGGAAGATTATCCCACTTTCCTTTCACCCGTTGATATGATATCAATAGACAATAGACAATAGGTGCAGGAGTAGGTCATTTGGCCCTTTGAGCCAGCACCGCCATTCAATTGGCTGATCATCCCCAATCAGTACCCCGTTCCTGCCTTCTCCCCATATCCCCTGACTCTGCTTTTTTAAGAGCCCTCTCTAGCTCTCTCTTGAAAATATCATCAGAATGAGAATTGGTGGAATTTGACGGAATGTCTCTAAGTAGCAGAGAAGTCAAACAGATTGAGCAGCAGTGTGAACAATTGTTGAATGGGTCATGTACTGGTGTGAAGCTCGGAATAGCCAAAAGTAAGAACGTGAGGTGGCAATCTCTCAACCTAATCACAGATTGCTATCACACTATGTGAAATTAATCTTTCTGCAACCAATGTTCACTGTGCCCGAAGGTCTGTGGACACTTTTCTTCCTTGAACCACATTAATAGAATGCAACAAACTTTCTGTCTACTCCACCAAGCCCCCTCATAATTTCAAAAGCTTCTCTCAGCTAGATAGTCACATCAGATAGTCCACCTCTCTGGAGAAGAGGTTCAAGGTGCATCTTGTGAAATGTGATTCACCAACGTATCCAGTTGAAATCCTCCCGCTTTTGAGTCATAGAGTGATGCAGTTACAGAAAAAAAAAAAAGCAAGCCCCTCATCCCTCTTAGACATAGACATAGACATAGATCTTGGTCTGAAATGGCTATCACAGCCCATCTACACTAAGGTATTTGCCCAGCATTCAGTCCACCGCTGTCTATATCACAACACTTCAAATACTCGTAGTGTCATACAATCATATAGTATGGAAGCAGGCCCTTCGGCCCAAGTCATCCGTGCAGACCAAGATGTCCCATCTAAGCTAGTCCCATTTGCCTGCATTTAGAACGTAGAACATTAAAGTACAAGAGCGGGCCGGTTGGCCCACGATGTTTATGCCGAACATGATGCCTAGCTGAACTGATCTCATCTGCCTGCACATAAACCATATCCCACCATTCCCTGCATCTCATAGAAACATAGAAATTAGGTGCAGGAGTAGGCCATTCGGCCCTTCGAGTCTGCACCGCCATTCAATATGATCGTGGCTGATCATCCAACTCAGTATCCTGTACCTGCCTTCTCTCCATACCCCCTGATCCCTTTAGCCACAAGGGCCACATCTAACTCCCTCTTAAATATAGCCAATGAACTGGCCTCAACTACCCTCTGTGGCAGAGAATTCCAGAGATTCACCAATCTCTCACCACATCTCCATGTGCCTATCCAAAAGCCTCTTAAATATCACTACTATATCTGCCTCCATCAACAGCCATGGCAATGTTTGCAAGGCCCCACCGCTCTGTAAAGATCTTGCCTCGCATATCTCCATGAAACCTATAGCTAGGCCCTCTAGTGTAGGGCACTTCCAAGCTGGGGAAAAGGTTCTGAGTGTCTATTCTATCTATACCACTGTCTACCCTATCTTTGGCCCAAAACATTCATATCCATGTGTATGTTCAAGTGTCTTTTAAATGCTGTTATAGCATCTTCCTCAACCATCTCCTCTACAGCTCATTCCATATATACCGTCCTCTGAATGAAAAAGTTGCCCTTTAGGTTTGTATTAAATCTTGTCCCTCTCACCTTAAACACATGTCCTCGTGTTTTTGATTCCCCTTCCCTGGGTAAAAGACTATGTGCAGTCACCCTATCGATTCACGACATAGTTTTATGGACCTCTACAATATCACTCCTCAGCCTCCTACGTTCCAAGGAATAAAGTGCTAGCCTTCCCAACCTCTCCCTACACCTCAGTCCCTTGAGTCCTGGCAACATCCTCATGAATCGTCTCTGCACTCTTTCCAGCTTAATGACATCCTTCCTGTAACAGAGTGACCAAAACTGAACGCAGCACTTCAAATGTAGCATTACCAATGTCTTGTACAACTGCAACATAATGTCCCAACTTCTATACTCAATACCCTGACTAATGAAGGCCAATGTACCAAAAGCCTTCTTGACCACCCTATCTACCTGTGACGCCACTTTCTGGGAAGCATTTACCTGTATTCTTAGATCTCTCAGCTCTGCAACACACCCCAGGGCCCTACGTTCGTTCGCTCATGTGTCAGACGACGTATAGCTCGCTGTTGGCTTCTGACGTCGTCCAACACGTTGACAGAATTGGTCGTCCGACGCATCACAGAGTGCATTGTGTCGTCGTTTCTGGGGACCGCCACGTGGAGGCTTCTGTCATGATCCCCAGGTTCCTACTATTCACTGTGAAGGTCCTGCCCTGGTTTGACTTCCCAAAATGCAATACCTTGGACTTGTCCGCATTAAACTCCATTAGCTATTGCTCAGCCCACTCACCCAGCTGATTACAAGCCTGGGCTGTAATATTGTAATAACCATCTTCACTATCGACAACACCACCTACTTTAGTGTTATCTGCAAACTTACTAATCATGCCTTGTACATTCTCCTCCAAATAGTTAAATGGTTGCTTCTTAAGTGGAAATTGGACGTGTATGAGGGGCAAAGGTTTAGAGCAGGGGTCAGCAACCTATGACCCTCGGGCCGAATGTGAAGTTGCATTTGCAGTGGCTGCGTTGCCTTTTACTCTGCCTGGAAACCTTCCGGCCAGCAGGCATATTTTTTCCCCCGCACCTGACTTGGATTGGTGGGTGCTGTTCCACTATTTCTTTGTTTCAGCAAAAGAGAGTGAGCGCGCCAAAACCACCCTTAGCTGTGGCAGAAAGCGACTCACTCTCTCTCTCTCTCTCTCTCTCCAATGGCTACAAAACATAGGAAAGTGGATGCTGAGCGCCGAGTCTTCCAAGACACCTGGACAGTGAAGTACTTATTTATACTGCAGTCTGACATGCCCACATGCCTTATCTGCCATGCACGTGTTAGTGTCAACTAAAACTTAACCAAAACAAGACAAAAAAAACAACAGAAAAAAGTAAAGACAGACGGACTGCAGGCGAGCCGCAGCTGTTAACAGCTCCGCTCGCCTGCAGTCCGTCTGTCTTTACTTTTTTCTGTTGTTTTTTTTGTCTTGTTTTGGTTAAGTTTTAGTTTGTTGGGTTGTGTTGGGGGGGGGGCGGTTGAAACATGTTATCTGTCTCTTCCTTCGGGGGAATGTGACTTTTTCGTGTTGTATCCCCCTTCTCTGTCTCCGTCTGCGCTGAGGCCTAATGGCGGAGCTGCCGGCCTCCAGCCTGCGACTGACCCCGAGGCTCCGGAGGCAGAGCCAGCCAGGACTCACCAACGAGAGGCTGGCCGTCTTCGGGGCTGAGGCAGCGGTGGCCCGACTTGCTGGTGCGGCGTTCTGGCTTTCGGCGGCGGCCTGGAGCTGATGCAGCGGGGCTCGGAGCGGAGACGGCAGGACCCGGAGCTGGCAGCGCCGGAGCGGAGACTGCGGACCGGAGCTGGGCGGCGGCCCGGAGCGGAGACTGCGGGACCCGGAGCTGGGGCGGCGGCCCGGAGCGGAGACTGCGGGACCCGGAGCTGGGGCGGCGGCCCGGAGCGGAGACTGCGGGACCCGGAGCTGGGGCGGCGGCCCAGAGCGGAGACTGCGGGACCCGGAGCTGGGGCGGCGGCCCGGAGCTGATGCTGTGGCGGGCCGTCTCGGAGCGGAGACAGCGTTCCGGCTTTCGGCGGCGGCGACATCACCACGGAGGTCCGCTGGACTGGAGAGCGGCATCTCCGGCCTGGATCGATCGCCTCAGCGCAGAGGGAGAACAAGGAGGGAGGAGACGGAGACTAAGACTTTGCCTCCATCACAGTGAGGATGTGCTTGGTGAACTCACTGTGGTGGATGTTTAATTTGTGTTTATTGTATGTTTTGTTTTTATTGGTTCTGTGTATGACTGCAGGCAACATAATTTTGTTCACACCGAAAGGTCTGAATGACAATAAAGGAATCTAATTCTAATTCTAATTCTAATAATATATTTTATTGTCATTGCACATAAACGCAACGAGATTTGGGTTTGCAGCTTCCATCTGATGTCATAACTTAAATAACTAATAAAATTTAGATTTAGATACCCCGAGAACATGGTTTGTAAAAAGAACATTACAACAGTAAAATAGTCAAAACAGTTCAAACAGACTAAAGTGCAGATGTGTCTGTGCGACGTGACCATCCGAGGGAGACAGTCCAGGGGGGATGGGGGGCACTCAGCAGGGCCGGTTCAGAGCCGCTATAGCTCTGGGAATGAAGCTGTTCCTGAGTCTGGAGGTGCGGGCGTAGAAGGCCTTGTAACGTCTGCCGGAGGGAAGTAGTTCGAACAGTCCATTACGAGGGTGTGAGGAGTCTTTATGTTTAAAGGACTATTGCAAAGATTTCCGGTTCTTTTCATTAGCGCTTGATGAGAGTACAGATACCATAGACACCGCTCAGCTTGCAGTGTTTGTACGTGGAGTAAATTCAGCTTTCAACACAGTTGAGAAGTTTGTTCAACTGGAACCTATGAAGGGTACTACCACAGGAGCAGACCTTCTTGAAGCATTGCTCAAGTGTACGGGATGGAGCTCCATGTACTCATGGAGCTGGATCTATCTAAGTTAGTATACGTAACAACTGATGGAGCACCAGCAATGGTTGGAGAAAAGAAAGGTGTCGTGGCTCTGCTTCAAAACCATGTGGAAGGCTTTGGAAATAACCACAAAATTAAAAAAAACTGCGCTGTCTAATCCACCAGGAAGCATTGTGTGCCAAGGCTTCAAATTTGAAAGATGTAATGAACGTCGTGGTAAGAGCAGTAAACCTGATATTGTCTCGGGGACTGAACCATCGTCAGTTTCAACATCTTTTGTCAGAAGTAGAGGCCCAGTATGGAGAACTGCTCTACTTCTGCGACGTTCGGTGGCTCAGTCGAGGTGCAATGTTAGAAAAAGTATACGCTCTGCAGGAAGAAATAGCAACATTACTCGAAAGTAAAAATGTGAATGCCTCAGAATTTGGCGATCCTAAATGGCTTTCGAGTCTAGCATTTCTGATAGATGTGACAGCTCATTTAACCATACAACCATATAACAATTACAGCACGGAAACAGGCCATCTCTGCCCTTCTAGTCCGTGCCGAACACTTATTCTCCCCTAGTCCCATCTACCTGCACTCAGACCATAGCCCTCCTTTCCTTTCCCGTCCATATACCTATCCAATTTATTTTTAAATGATAAAATCGAACCTGCCTCCACCACTTCCACTGGAAGCTCATTCCACACAGCTACCACTCTCTGAGGAAACAACCTCAACTTGCAACTTCAGGGAAGAGATCAACTCATACGTGAGATGTGTGGTCATATCGTCGTCTTCGAAAGAAAACTACAACTGTGGGAATGCCAAATTGAGAAATCACGCCACGCTCATTTCCCTAAACTCCAGGAGACCCAACCGACAGACACCAACACATTTGTGACTGTGATACGTGACTTGAGAACGGAGTTTCCTTCACCTTTCACTGACATTTGCTCACTCACAAACGCATTCAGGCTGTTTGCCACTCCATTTGACGTGGACATCGAAATCGCAGCAGAAAATGTTCAAATGGAACTTATTGAGTTGTAGTGCAGCAATTTATAAAGATCTAAATTTAATGCAATGGACATATCTCTACTAGAGTTTTATAAGATATATCTTCTTGAAACTGGTATGTACACCAACTTGGTAGATCACGCAAAAAAATGACACAATGTTCGGCAGTACTTACATGTGCGAGCAACTCTTCTCAAAAATGAAATACACGAAGAGTAAATTAAGAAACCGACTGACTGATGCCCATTGAGATGGCAGCTTGCATCTGGACTCTTCCAGCCTGTCACCTAATATTGAGAGAAAGTCGAGGAAAAACAACACCGAGTGTCACACTGACTGCTATGTGACAAACAAACAGACAGACAGAAGGGTTTCGATCATCCCGACCTGAGGGCCTGAACATCGGACTGTTTCCACAGTGAGCAATGTTGATTCCACTGTAGTGGATGCTTATGTTAAATTGTGTTGATGGTTGTGTTAAATTAAATCGTTGTTTTTGTAAATAGTGTGGCTGTATGGGGTATTAGGGGTATTACGAAATGGACTAAAAACACGATGAAACACTAGCCATTAACTGACGGAAGCCTGTTTTAATAATTAATCATATGAAATGTACTGCCGACATGCATCCAATATTCATATACATGAAATAAACGGGTCTCCTGCAGAAACGGTCCCGGAGCTCAAATTGTAAAGTACCCAGACATTCAGCTACAAGTCACAAGCACTCTTGTGTGGGAAGGAACTGCAGATGCTGATTTAAACCAAAGATAGACACAAATTGCTGGAGTAACTCAGCGGGACAGGCAGCATCTCTGGATAGAAGGAATGGGTGACGTTACGGGTAGAGACCCTTCTTCAGACAATCACAAGTACTCTCACCAACGAGAGTTTAGTTCAGTCTGAAGAAGAGTCTCGACCACAATGACCAGGACCAAAGAGTCTGTACTGGTGCTATTTCAATGGTCACACTATTTCATGTTCTATGGCATGAGAGAATTACAATTGCTTCTAAAATCTGGACATCATTGACAAGGCAAGCATTTATTGGTCATCTCTAAGTGCCATTGTGAAGGAGGAGATGAGCCCTTTGTTAAACTGTTCTGTTCCTTGCAGTGAAGGTACTCTCATAATATGGTTGCATGGGAGGTTCCAGGAATTAGACCCAGCAACAAAGTTATTAAAGCAAACAACATGGCATTTCATATATGACGTTTCAATTTCAGATTTCCAACATTTGCATTTTTTTTAAATTTCATTTCTTCTTGAATTTATTCTGAGCAAGGGTCTCCATTTACACACTAATCCCTTTTCTCTGTCCTCACAGGCTGCCAACCTGCTAAATGTTTCCAGCATTTGCTGTTTATATTTCATTGGCCAGGCAAGTACACGCAAAAAAAAAAGAAATTTGGGATCCCGTTGTGACGTCGAACATGGCTACGTCGAACGAGGCTGACGGGCAGGGCAAGTGGAAAAATGATTTTTGTAAAGTTTAAAATCTGTATAACTTGTAAAATATACCATCAATCTGAACGAAATGTTTCATTTACATCACAGGACAATGGTGAGTAAGGTGGGCCAAAAATTGTAGTGCTATCATGTACCGTTTTGGCAGGATTTCAGGGACACACACAAACAAACAAGATGAGAGTTTTAGTAATATATAAAGTAGATTTCCTATATCCTATAAAGCTTTTCACTGTATCTCAGGACACGTGGCAATAAACTATTTTTTTTTTCATTTTCATGATTTTTGGATGTTTTTTGGAGGTTATCTTTATTTAGAAAAGAAGGGAAATATGAGACTGGTTCAGAAGGAAATTGCTTGTGCTCGCAGGAACAGGAAACAGTGCATTTTCCAGCTGAGCACTGATACTTACTCGAAAGCAAATCTATATATAAATGTGACATGCACTGCAGATTTTTGTATGATAGTTAGCACTTTCCAATTCAAGTGAATTTGCAGCATTTTTCTTTGAACGCTTTTATCTTCTTTATCAAGGACCAAATGCAACAGATGATTGGCTTTGCTGGTCTCTGCTCTCATTTCTTGGAAGAAACTGCACCTCACCTTCCGGATGCAGTAGAAATGTTGCCATTTATGCAATAAGCTTCATCTGACTAAAAAAAATATTCTCCTGTCATTTAATGCTTTATTTCCAGGGTCACTGAGGCAGTGGAAATTTTTGGTGTTGACGACATTGGACATGGATGGCGAAGTTCGATAACTGGTGTCCGCTTCAGCTACCCACGAGATAGCTCCCTCCCACCTCCCCTGCTAACCCATGTCATACACTATCTTTCATGCTCGCATTCACTGACCGTCTTGCCAGCTGTTGATTTTCCACATCCTCTCAACAGAGATACATCTTGAAGAGATCAAAGGCGCCCACAACCGTCATGCATTTGAGATGATACGAACTGGTTGACAACTATCTACCGACAGGTTGCCGGGGGAGCAAGCAAAGCAAAAGGCCTTTTCCTTTTAAGGAAACACTGTGGGCCTCTGTAGCAAAGGTATAGAGTTGTCAATATGCATTGCTGATCAGTGCAGTAAACAGTGGCTGACTTTGTGTTGCTGCATACCTGATCTCCCCAATCACCCTTGTTTATTCCAGCAAGGCCTTCAGCGCAATCTTCTGTTGAGAGCTTGCTCAGAGAATTTTAGGCCTGGGGCTGCGTCGTGCAGCAAAATTGTCACCACAGTGCAGTGCAAGGTAAAGAAGAAAGGGGCCCGTCTTGGTGCAGTGTGAAAGCTACCTCAAGAACCATTAGGGCTGCCGCTCAC
Organism: Amblyraja radiata; assembly: GCF_010909765.2. Taxonomy (NCBI): domain Eukaryota; kingdom Metazoa; phylum Chordata; class Chondrichthyes; order Rajiformes; family Rajidae; genus Amblyraja; species Amblyraja radiata. The sequence continues at coordinate 13,791,714 of NC_045959.1, read as the reverse complement.
AACACTGGGGTTGGCTCAGGGCAGGAAAGAAGCTGCCAGTAACTGTGGAGCTATCTAGTACAGAGATGGGTCCATCTCAGAGAAGCATGGGGTCTCAGCACTTAGAGGGGCTCCTTTGCTGAAGGCAAGGGTCTGTCTCAGGGCAAGGTAGGAGTTATCTCCATGCAGTGATGGGGCAGTACCATTACATAGATGGGACTGTTTCAGTGAAGAGATGGGACTGCTTCAGTGCAGTGATGGGTCTGTTTCAGTGCGGTGATGGGGCAGGTTCAATGTGGCATATACTCTGAGTGCATGGAAGGGATCAGTTAGAGCAGCTTTAAAAATTCTGGGGCAGGGCTGTCCCTGTACAGTGTAGGAACTGAATAGGTGCGATCCTGTCTCAATGCAAACTGCTGGTCGTCTCCATGCCGAGAAAAGGCTGCTTCTGTTCAATGCAGAGGCTGCCTGTGCAGAAAAAGGGGCAGCTATAGTGGAACACAAGGATTGTTCAAAGCACAAAAAGGCTGTCTGAATGTAGTGCAGGGAAAACCAAATACAACAGAGAAGCTGCCAGAGTGCAATGGCAGAGCTCTCTCAGCTTAGAGAAGGGGCTATATCAGGGTGGGGAACAGATTTTTTTTGTGCCATGTAGGGTCCATGCAGACTGCAGGAGTACGTGCTGAGGGACGCACTGAAGCTTGGTGCAGCCAAAGCCAAGGCTCTGTAGGGGAGGACCACAGTCTAGGGTCCCTCTGCTGCTGGACATGGGGGGCAGGGTGTGTTCGAGACATCCCTCAAAGTAAGGGAAGGGATTTCACACCATTGCGCCACATGAGTGGCAATGGTATGGAGTAAAATTGCGATTTGGGTAAAACAGTATTGAATGGATGTACAGCCTCCGAGAATGTCGGATTAATTGTTTGCACGGTTTGCTGTATTGTATGTATTTATTTACTTGAATAAAGTCTATTTTGAAATTTAAAAAAAATGTAAGGTCTGTAATAGTGCAGCGTATGGCTCACCTCAGAGCTGACAAGATACCGTCTCAGTGCGGGAAAGGGTTATCTCAGTGTAAGCAAGGGACTGCCATTGTTGCTCACAAAGATACCAAAACTTTACTGGGCCTCGCTACAGATGTGGAGGATGGCTCCTCCATGATGCCTGAAACACAATGTACTTTCTCCTGAATATGGGCAAACAAATCAAATAACAACACGTCTGCGTCAGACATTTGCCGCACGACACAAATCCGGTTTGACTTTGATCGGAGCCATAGACAATAGCCTAGTCAAATGCTTCAAGATGCACTATAGTTTAGAAGAATGAAGGGGGACCTCATTGAAACATACAGAATAGTGAAAGGTTTGGATAGAGTGGATGTGGAGAGGATGTTTCCATTAGTGGGGAGTCTAGGAACAGCGACCATTGCCTCAGTATTAAGCAGGGCTAGGCTGCTCAGAGCTGGGCTGCTTGATGCTGGGCTGCTCGGAGCTGGGCTGCTTTGGGTCCCTCCGAAAATTGTGTTCGGTTGGAAACCTCAGCCGGCTATTCTCAGCTCCAGTAAAGACACAATGGCGCAGGAAGTAGCGGTCCGTCCTGGTGAGTGACAGGGAAAGAGACTGATCCGCGCAGTGCTGAACGGCAGAAGAGATCGATCTGCACACATGCGTTTTATAAGAATCTTTAAACCTCGCTAACTTTTACGACATTCAACCGATCGGAATAAAACTTGGTGCAATCGCAGCATATTGGAATGGTGAGTGAACTGGCGAAAAATTGTAGTGCTATCGCAAACCGTTTTTTGCGCAAATAGAAAGACCGTACAAACCGGAAGATAACAAGATCAGAGTTTTAGTTATGTTTAGTTATGTTTTAGCCAAGTTTATTTGTCGCATACACATACAAGATGTGCAGTGAAATGAAAAGTGGCAATGCTCGCGGACTTTGTGCAAAAAACAAACAAACAAACAAACAAACTACAAACAGAATCACATATTCTTTTTGTGCCATGTAGGGTCCATGCACTATGTAGGGTTCCCATAGAGTGTTCGGCCGAACGCACTACTCTCTGCAGAGCCTACTTGTCCTGGGCAGAGCAGTTCCCAAACCAAATTGTAATATTTCCGGACAAGATGCTTTCCCCAGCCGCTGAGTAGAAGCACTGGAGGATCCTCGGAGACACTCTGAATTTCCTCAATTGCCTGAGGTGGTAAAGGTGCTGTCTTGCCTTACTCACGAGTGTTGCAGCGTGTGATGTCCATGTCATATCCTCAGAGATGTGGACTCCCAGGTATTTAAAATAGCTCACCCTATCCACAGTTTCCCCATTTATCCTCAATGGCGCGTATGTCCTCGGATGATGTGCCCTCCTATAGATGATATAGATGATATAGATATAACATTATTAAGGGTTTGGACAGGAAACATGTTCCCGATGTTGGGGGAGTCCAGAACCAGGAGCTACTGTTTAAGAATAAGGGGTAAGGCATTTAGAACGGAGATGAGGAAACACTTTTTCACACAGAGAGTGGTGAGTCTGTGGAATTCTCTGCCTCGGTGAAGGCCGGTTTCTCGAGTTGTTTACGAAAATGTTCAAAAATTTCAAATAACTTGGAAAATAAACGAGATGGCCTCGCTGACGATGTCAAAATGGCTCTTCTCCTTGCGGCCTGCTGCCGTATGTTCCACGACAGCGACGTCACCCTGCTCCCTCCCCATTCACCTCCACCCCCTCCCACCTCCCCCTCTACTGAAGAAATTGCTGTCTTTCTTCAAAAGACGCAGAAAGAATGAGGAAGTGGGCTCTGTAATGCAGCTCCCGAGCGCTTCCGAGGGCTTCGGAATGCTTCGGAGCTCCAGAGCGCTTCGAACGCAGTGATTCAGGGAATCATGATGCTGATCCGGATCCCACCTGGCGATCTCTGGTCGTCACAGGGGACGACCTCCTCTCCGTCTCCCCCGACGGGTCTGTCACGCGGGTAGGTGGGCTTCTCCTCACGGAAGCCACAATCTGCTGGCCCTCCGCCACATGGAGCGTGGTCCCGCCCGCTCAGCATCTGTGGGCCTAGTGGGGTGGCTGCTGCCACGGGCTGGGCCTGGCTCGACACCCGCCTGCTTGCCCGTGGCCTCCCTCGAGTACACATCCGCCCGCAGCCTCCCTCGGGTTGACGATCGCCCGCCACCTAACTCGGGGTTTTCGGCTCGACGCCCGCCCGCGACCTCGCTCGGATCCACGCCAGCCCGCAGCCTCACGCAGGCCTGGCGCCCGGTGGGGAGGCTGCTGTTCTATGACCTGGGTACGTGCTGCCTCCACCCCCTCCCATCCCCCCCTCCCCCCCTCCCCCTCCCTCTCTACACCCACTCCCTCCTTCTCTACCACAATTATTATTCCAATAATTTCTGCCCCCCGTTTGTTGTTACCGTAAGATCTGCAATTTATGTAGTTTGTTGTGAGTTCAATGACGGGAATTCATCTAGGTTTTCTTCGGTAAAAAACGAACAAAACTGCTGGTTTAACACTTCAGCCTTGTCTGCTGCCAAATATACTGTCCACCCCATCGATGTAAGGCTTGAGATTCCAAATACGTCCTGGCTCATTTTCTTGATGTAACTCCAAAAAGGCTTTGTGTCTTCTGACTTTAAGCTTGCCCCTATCACATCATGGATATATTTTTGATGCGCTATCCTGATTTGTCTGTCAATTGAATGCCGAAATTTCCTAAAATCTGTCCCTGCGGGAATTGAACCAGATTTTCTTGCTCTGTTATAAAGCCTTTGCTTTTTCCTAATTGCACGCATAATTGATGAATTTACCCATGGTAAATTATATCTGGTGGAACACATTTTTGACGGAATTAAATGGTCCGTGGCCCCAACAAGAACTTGTTTAAAATCTAACAGCGTGTTTATGTCTGTTGCTGCCACATAATCTCCTGTTAATTTCTCATTAAATTCTGATATGAGTTCATCTATGGAAGAGAAATCTGCCTTTTTGTAGAGGAAAATCTTCCTTCTCGGTGGCCCAACTGCTTTGTCCGTCATGTTGGCTTGGACAATAACAGCATCATAGTCGCTTATGCCTGATGTCACATCACAACTTTCTACAAAGGAGGGATGACAAAACACAAGTCAAGTATATTTCTGTCATTTTCATTTTGTTGAATTATCTAAATTTAGCTTTTCATTATTTAAATATTTTCTTAAATGTTTAGTTTAGTCTTTAAATACTTGAATTTTTAACATTTTTGACAGGTTCTGAGTGTTAGTTAATACCAATGCCTCAGAAGTATTCATTTAACAGCCCTCTAGGCTCAGACTTTGGCTGCGTCGAAGATTTTCCAGATAGTTAGCGGGTGGACCAAATGGCTTGGTATGGTGTAGCTCCATGTTTGGGAGTTGAATTGAATTGCCAGACGTTTTTAGAATGATCTTGATGTGAATAGTTTTGCAGACTAATTTTGAAGTCATAATAAGAGCCATAGCCTAGAAATTGTAATGTGTCTGAGAGTGGCTTTTTGGAGGCATCTTACATGAGGACCTTGAGCTCAGATATTTTTAATGTAAGCAGAATGTATTAGCCATTTCACAATTAATCTTGCTCAAAGGTTTGGGCCTCGGATGTAGCAAGAATGCACATTAACTTTCAGAATCAGTACCCAACTACATTTAGTGATTAGGTTTTAAAAATAAATCCAGTGTGTGGGACATAAAAACACCGCACTCATACTTTGCTGGTAATAATCAGGGCAGTAACTTCAGCGGGCTGGTCGTTTTTTGGTAATTCCATACAGATTGCTGTAAAGTTCATCATTTCCTTTGAATAGCTAATTCCCAAAGAGAATTACAAAAATACAGTATATGGAGATCAAGCAGTAAAAGGCTTAGTTTGATGCACTGAGCAACTTGCTGTTGCTTTCATTGTTTGGGAATCCAACCGGGAACCTGTTAACCTACCTGGTGTCTGGCCACCAGCGTTAGACAGCAGGGTGACGTTTGTAACACAGATTGGAGTTCAAAGTTTGCTGGTGTGCTAATCAGGTGCAAAGTGAGACGTTTGGATCATCAGCCATGATCATATTGAATGGCGGTGCAGGCTCGAAGGGCCGAATGGCCTACTCCTGCACCTATTTTCTATGTTTCTATGTTTCTATGTAATGTTAAGTGATTTATATTTGTAGTGACTTTGGCAAGATTTTTGCCAGTTGGAGGTAACCAAATAAGCCGGATTTAGATGAAGAGAGGCCCAAGGCTATTCCACTTGTGAGGCCCCTCCCAATCCCCCACCACCATGACGAGAGGAAGATGGAAGAGTCCACCAGATTGACACCGATGTGCAGCCGAGCGTGGCCAATGAGATAATAATAATAATAATATATTTTATTGTCATTGCACGTCAGTGCAACGGGATTTAGTATGCAGCTTCCAACCGATGAAAAAGAAAAGTAAAATAAATAAATAAGCTGTGTGTCGTGACCATCCGAGGGAGACAGTCCAGGGGGGATGGGGGGCACTCAGCAGGGCCTGTTCAGAGCCGCTATAGCTCTGGAAATAAAGCTGTTTCTGAGTCTGGAGGTTCGGGCGTAGAAGGCCTTGTAACGTCTGCCGGAGGGAAGTAGTTCAAACAGTCCGTTACAAGGGTGTGAGGAGTCTTTATGGATGCTGACGGCCTTCCTGAGGCACCGTGTGTGGTAGATGCCCTCCAAGGCTAGTAGCTGTGTCCCAATGATCCTCTGCGCTCTGTGGACGATGCGCTGAAGAGCTCTCCTCTCCGCCTCCGTGCAGCTGAGATACCACACAGAGATGCCATACGTTAATATGCTCTCTGTGGTGCAGCGGTAGAAATTTGTCAGCAGCTGTTGGGGCAGACCAGTCTTTTTTAATGTCCTCAGGAAGAACAGTCATTGCTGTGCCTTCTTGACCAGCGCACCGGTGTTGGTGGACCATGTGAAGTCCTCTGAAATGTGAGTGCCCAGAAACTTAAAGCTGGACACTCTCTCCACACTTTCCCCGTAAATGGAGATTGGGGCGTATTCTCCAGAATGGGACCTCCTGAAGTCATTAATCAGCTCCTTTGTCTTGGAGGTGTTTAGTGACAAGTTGTTACGTGTGCACCAGTCCGCCAAGTTCTGCACCTCCGCTCTGTAGTTTGTTTCATCACCGTTGGTGATCAGCCCAATCACTGTTGTGTCGTCTGCAAACTTCACGATGGTGTTGGTGTCGTATGCAGGAACACAGTCGTGAGTGAAGAGGGAGTAGAGCATGGGGCTTAGTACACAGCCCTGTGGTGTGCCGGTGCTCAGGGTGATAGTGGAGGACAGGTGCGGGCCCAGTCTCACTGCCTGCGGTCGCTCCGTCAGAAAGTTCAGGATCCAATCGCATATCGGCGAGCTGAGGCCTAGCTGGTGGAGTTTGGTGGTGAGCTTGGTGGGGATGACCGTATTGAATGCAGAGCTATAGTCAATGAAGAGCATCCTCACGTACGTGCCCTGTCTGTCCAGGTGAGTCAGGACAGTGTGAAGAGCCAGAGAGATGGCATCCTCTGTTGATCTATTTGCCCTGTATGCAAATTGATGAGAGTCCAGTGAGGTAGGGATGCTGGATTTAATATGGGAGAGGACCAGCCTTTCGAAGCACTTCATTAGGATTGGAGTAGGGCAACCGGCGGTAGTCGTTCAGGTTGGTGACTTTAGACTTTTTCGGCACCGGCACTATGGTAGCTGTTTTCAGGCACTTGGGGACCGTTGCCAGAGATAGAGACAGATTGAAGATTCTCGTGAATACCTCCGCCAGCTGTACAGCACAGTCCTTTAGTACCCTTCCCTGGACTCCATCCGGGCCTGCAGCCTTGCATGGATTGATCCTACGCAGAGCGCACTGTACCTCCTGAGTGCTCAGTGTTAAGGCCTGTCCCTCCGCCATGGTCGGGGTTATTCCACTCCTGGTGGTTTTGCCAGTTCTGAACCGGGCAAAGAAGGTGTTTAGTTTGTTGGCCAGTGTGATATCACCATGGGGGCAGGCGGGGCTGCTCTTGTAGTCAGTGATGTCCCTGACACCCTGCCAAATGCTTCTGGTGTCCGCGGCATTGAAGTGTTCTTCTACCCTTTGCCTGTGGATGTCTTTGGCCTTTTTTATGCCTTTGTTCAGGTTCGACCTGGCCGCACTGTAAGCAGAAGTGTCCCTGGATTTAAAGGCATTGTTGCGCGCCCTTAGCAGATCCTGAACCTCCTTGTTCATCCAGGGTTTCCGGTTTGGGAACATCTTTATTTGCTTGTCCACTGTGACAGTCTCCACACAGCAGTTGATGTAGGAGAGCACAGTGGATGTGTACTCCTCCAAGTCTACCTCTGTACCACTGGTAGCCTGTTGTGCAAACAGGTCCCAGTCGGTGCAATCAAAGCAGTCCTGGAGTTGTAGAGTGGCGTCCTCGGGCCATATTTTGATCGTCCTTATTGCAGGTTTGGTCTTGCGGATGAGGGGTTTGTATGCAAGCAGTAGAAACAGATTGGATTGTCCCAGGGATGGGCAGGGGAGAGCTCTGTAAGCGTCCTTGATGTTGGAGTACACTTTATCCAGCGTGTTTGAGCCCCTGGTAGGGCACTGCACATGCTGGTGGAATTTGCGGAGTGTGGCTCGTAGGTTGACCTGGTTAAAGTCCCCTGCAACAATGAAGGCACCATCGGGGTGAGCATCCTGCTGCTTACTGATGGCCGAGTGCAGCTGTGCTAGTGCTAGGTTAGCATTAGCCTGTGGTGGGATGTATATGGCCATGATGATAACCACAGTAAACTCCCGAGGCAGGTAAAATGGCCTACATTTAAGCAGTAGGTATTCCAGGTCTGGGGAACAGTAGCTCTCTACTGCAGTGAGGTTGGTGCACCAGTCGTTGTTGATGTAGATGCAGAGCCCGCCACCCTTGCTCTCACCGGAGTCCTTTGTTCTATCAGCACCGGTTGGTTAGGTCCACAGCCCCATCGGGAACCATAAGGGCTGGATAGCTGCACTTTTTATTTATTGCCAGTGCTAGTGTCGAGTTATCGGCTTAAAACACTATTATTCTGAAATGGAGGGCAAGGAAAACTACTGAAGTGCTATTTAGAGACTACAGTGCTCTGTGACAGCATATGTAAGAAAGGCCTATCACAGTGTCAAGAATATTATACACCAGGGCCATACGAAGCTTTTCAAAAAGGGGGGTGGCATGGCAGGATTACAAAAATTTTATGTGAAATAAGTGCACGCAGTGCATATCACAAGCGCGAAGCTCAAAGACCCTTGCGGCCGGGGTCTGGGGTTTCAGATGCTCTCTGGTGCATTCTGAGCCTTATTTTGGAGCATTTTTGCACCAAATTTATGACCAACATTTCAGAAATAATTTTGGTTGAGTCAAGAGTAATGAGTGGTTGGAATGGGATGATTGGGGCTTTTGTTGTATATATTTTTGAAAATCAAGAATTGAAGCTGTCCTAGTTTTAATAATCAAGTTGTACTGTAAAATGTTTTGTAAAATGTTATAAAGGGGCATGCAAACGCTGCAAATAAAATACTGTAAGTTTTTGCCGTAAATAAAACCTTTTTTTAGAAAATGTTTTGTGTGTTGATTTGATTGCCTGTTACTGTTCGACTGTGTTAGCGTGTGCACATTAAAAATATGATGCAAAATGAAAGTCGCAAACTATGGAATACATATTTTTCAGTATTGTCATCTAGGAAAAGAAAGCCGTACCAATTGCTTGATATTATTCATATGGAGGAGAAAATATAATTGCTTTAAAACCGACCTTAATTTTGCAATCTCACTAAAGATAATCCCCATTTCCCTCTTCCCCCTCCTCCTCCCCCTCCCTCTCCCTCCACCTCTCTCTCCCTCCCCATCTCTCCCTCCCCATCTCTCTCTTCCCCTCCCCCCTTCCCCTCTCTCTCTATACTCCCCTCTCTCACCCCCTCCCCTCCTTCTCCCTCCCCCATCTGTCATAAACCCCCGTCTCCCCCTCTCACATCCCCCCTCTCTCTCCCTCCCACCCCCGCTCTCTCCCTCCCACGCAGCAAGGCTCTGACTCCGCTCCACAGACACCGCAGCCCCCCCCCCCCCCCCCCGGCCCGGAGAAACGGGTACACTCGCAATATTCCACTACTTACCTGGAGTAGACACCTAGGATCTTTGGTAGACATGATGCATCGAGGTGATTGTGTGGAGCACAAATGGAGATCTGAACCCGCCCTGTCCCACTGCGCACACGTGGCGAGACAGCGCCATTTTGCGTCGCTACTGCATCACCGGCTTCCCCCAACTGCGCAGGCACGGATGGTTGCAATTTTTTTCCCCAAAACTTCAAGCGGGCAGGAACCAGATTTCGGGTAATTTCTGTCAAAAGTGGAACCGCTGATTGGGCTACAATTTTTTTTTTCTCTGGATTTTCTTTACTCTGGGGAAAAAAAACACCTTGGCCGGAGGCCCCCTAGATTTTGAGGCCCTAGCCTTCAGCCTATGAAGCCTATAGGTAAATCCGGCCCTGCCGACACCCCCCTAGAACTCGAGGCCCTAAACTTAAGCTTGTGAAGCTTATACATAAATCCGGCTCTGCAAATAATGTGTCTACACAGTGGCACAGCGGTAGATCCTGACTATGGGTGTTGTCTGAACAGAGTTTGTACATTCTCCCGTTTGACAACATGGGCTTTCTCCGGTTGCTCTCGTTTCCTCCTACACCAAAAATGTGCAGGTTTGTAGGTTAATTGTCTTCTGTAAATTGTCACTAGTGTGTAGGATAGTGCTAGTGTACGGAGTAATTGCTGGCCGACACGGACTTAGAGGGCCAAAGGGCCTGTTTCCGCGCTGTATTTCTGAAGTCTAAAGTAACGTCTGGAGCCTAAATAATGTGAATTTGCTTCTATAATCCTATTGGATATTTTATCGTCGGAAAAGTTAAACCAGAGCTATTGGCATGAATATTCTGGGATTGTATTACCTTGAAATGCTCGTCAATAAGTAAATATTGTGTTGGCTTTGCATGACTGGAGATTAGGTAAAAAATTCCAAATTAACTGGTCTAGCAAGAAGCTCTGTTTAATTTGGGCACTAAATATTTTTATTTTTCAACTTGCCAAAAATTGTAGTTATATTCCAAACTGGTTCAATTTGTCTAAGTATGATCCTTTCACAGACTATCCACAGACAGAAAGTTATTCTTTAAACCAGAAATTAGATAACCTTACAAACCTAAATAAGAATGAGTATTATCTGAAGCAAAAGTTTGTCCAAGAGTAAAGAAAGGTTTGTGTTAATCCACAGGTTAAACACTCTGCTTCCTTCAATTCTGTGATACGATGATGCCTTGGCACCTACACTGACTGTTTAAATTTGTTGATAGTATTGACTTCTTAATCCAGACTGAAAGGAATTTTAAGTTATTGTTCTCAAATTTAAGGAGGAAAACTTGATCACCATCTTTTCTTACTCTTTGAAAGAAAGCAATTTGGGACACTCCTTAAAACCTGCCTCCTTGACCCAAACTGTTGTAATCTGCTCTAACATAATTTGAGATCACATTTCCTGAGAAGTGCTTTAGACCATTTTATCATGTAAAATACGCTGTATAACTGGAGATGATTGCTATTGCTATAAGTACTAGGAATGGGATATGGATAGCTATCAGATGGCACTCATTTCTCCACTCAAACGTGATTCTAAGCTACTGTAAAAAAAAAACCTTGCCCATTCAGTGTCCAGTAAATGGTTTGCTATTTTTGCAGAGTATTTAGTTTTTGCTCATCACCTGAGATTAAAACCATGTGATTCCTTGTATCTATACATCTTGCAAATTTGATGCAGTAGTTATGTGGTTAGAATTTAACTCTGAAATGTTTTTTCTTTGCTTTGGGAAGATTGAATTGAATTGAATTGAATGCCTTTATTGTCATTCAGACCTTACGGTCTGAACGAAATTTCGTGCCTGCAGTCATACATACAATCATACAATAATAACAACAATAAACACAAATTAACATCCACCACAGTGAGTCCTCCAAGCACCTCCTCACTGTGATGGAGGCAAAAATCTTAGGGCTGCAGTCTCTTCCCTCCTCTTCTCCCTCTGCGCTGAAGCGATTCCCCACCGGGCGATGGCACAAACAGTCCCGCGGCTCACCGAACCCCGCAACGGGCCGACTCAAACAACGCGGCCCGGGGTGGTCGAAGCTGCCGCCCTCCAGTCCAGCGGACACGGCCGCTGGCCCGCGGCTGAACCCCAGACTCAGACGGAGGCAGAGAAGGGGATACGACAAAAAGTCGTATTCCCCCGAAGGGAGAGACAGCAAGCCCCGTTTCAACCCACCACCCCCACCCCCCACATAAACACAACTTAAAAACCAAAAACGTAACTACACAAAACGAAAAAGAACAACACAAAAAAGTAAAGACAAACGGACTGCAGGCGAGCCGCAGCCGTTCCCAGCGCCGCCACTTCCGGGTGTTTATTGGGGAAAGGCATGCTCGGAATGGGGTCATTAATAAAACTTGCCAGCCTGCACATCAGTATCTATCCTTTAGAGGTGAGATTCAGAACTGAACTATACATATTGGGCTTCAGAAGAAGTGAATTCACATGATTCCAAAGGGTGAAACAATGACATAGTCTCAGAATACAGGGCAGGCTCTTTAGCCTGGAAATGGGGCCGATATTTCCTTAATGAAAGGATTGCGTCTTTGTAATTCCATGCCCCAGAGAACTGTAAATGTTCAGTTGCTGAGTATATCCAATACTGAGATAGATAGACATTAAAGGATTTGCAAACAATGGAATAAGGTGGATAATAGTAAGATTAAACGAGAACTTACCAGTTCGAAGGTTGATCGTTATTTTGTGAGGAGTACGTTGAGGGAATACGTGAAGAACCCCGCCAGGACGCATGCGTGTCATTCTTCAAAGCAGCGGTGTGAAATCACAGATAACTGTAATGACTGAACATAGTAAGATTAGAGAAGAAAATACCAGTTGAGTATATGATCATGGGTGGGAGCGGAGGGCACGTATTCCCTCAACGTACTCCTCATAAAATAACGATCAAACTTCGAACTGGTAAGTTCTCATTTAATCTTACTATTTTACTTCGGAGTCACGTGAGTGACTACGTGAAGATTTCAAAGCTCTGTGATTTCATGCCGTGGAAACGAGTCCATGCATCACATCTGCCTTAATTGACTGTGGGAGGAATTGTGTTAACATGTTTAGACATGAATCCAACATTGAAATCCATGATAAATTGTTAACAACAAATTATAGCTCCTATTTATGGGGTGAAATTATATTACAGAACTTAAAATTGGCTCTGCAAAGTTCCAATTTAACTACTGGTTTGTGATAGAATAGTTGGAACATTTTCCCCTGATCCATCCTGCTGTCTCGAAGTATTTGGTTCATTGGTACATCCAACTCCATAGCTGCCGATGTAGTTGCAGCCCTGGTGGAATAAGATTTGAATATGTTAGTATCCACCCCAGCTGTTGTTAAAACCCGTTTCAGCCATCTGGAAATAGTTTGAACCGACACTTTTTTGTGGGTTTGTTTGTGGCTGATTAGTAGTGCCATCTCATAGCCTCAGATGTTTTTGGTGTTCTCCATATAGAACAATAATTGTCTTATTATACAGAGACGATATCTGTAGGGTAATCCCTAAATTTTATTTTGAGGCCTGATGATCCCGGTCTGTTCTGTTTGACTAATTCGTAATATGAAACGTTATATTCCTGTTGAAGAAGTCATATAGTCCAGCCTTAACTTATGTACGACTGTACCCATAGTGCCGTGACCAAAGCCATCAGCATGACTGGTTTGTGCTTCAGTCTTTGCAGGGACAGAGCTGTTGCTGGAGACCAATTCCTTAGCAACGTTAGGGCAATACTCATATCCCATTTAGAGAGTACCTGGTTCTTGGGGGATAGATATTAAAAATTCCTCTCATAAGTTTGGTTACCAGGGGTGAGTCCCAACAGAATGACGCTCTGATCCTAGCCATAGATATGTTGATAGGGCACTTCTGGCGCAGTTAATGGCACTGTAACTGAGCCCCTCATCATAATGGAGGCCTGCCAGGAATTCGAGAACAGACGTTATGTTCATCAAACTGTAGGTGATGTTGTTTCTGTGACAATATCTCTCCCATTTCCTGATGTATACCAGATATAGTTTTTGGTGGACTGTCTGTGGCCTGCTGAGATAATGTTCAATGTTCGGTCCGCCAGTCCCAGTTGCAGTAGAGGTTTCTTTAGACTCTACAAATTGATAGGTTTGTTTGTTTTTGACATGAATGGGTTCCCCTGTTACGGGATGAACCAATAATCTGGTTGTTTCAGGATGGTGATGCATGGTTAAAACCCATGTTGAGTATCACAGGGAACCATGGTTAAGTAGGCCAATCGGCACTACCAATTAACAGACGCTGAGTCTTGTTGTATTTTTCGTAATATCCGACTGATGATGCAGAAAAGGAGAGAATGCATAGATAAACAATTGCCCCCTCAATGCAGTGAAAAGCATCTATCCCTGCTGTCCCAGGGTCTGGTTCCCAAGAAACACAGTTTGGTTACTGGTGATTAAGTCTTATTTTATTGAATTTGCGTGACCTGATGTCTGTCACTGAATTTTGGGTTACCTGGTAGGTAAGTAGCTGATATTCCAATATTTCTCTGGATACACCATTACCAAATTGTATCAGTCAGATTGTCACTCTGTAGTCTAACACGCTGGTGATTTATCCCAGAGTAGTATGACTTTAGGCCATAGAAAGCACCCCACATTTCCAGGTAGTTTATGCCCAGTGTCTGTGATAATGATGCCTCCTGTGCCTTTCATCTACCTCCACAGATGGAGATGGAAATTGGTAGTACCCCAACCAAGCGCACTGGCATCAGTTTGTAGTACCACTAAGGGTTTGCTGATAACGATAGGGTTGGAACAATCCCGAATGTTATCCCTCCACCATTTTAATTCCATAAGCTTTGATTGGTGGCTTATTGGTCTGTCGAAATGACCAGTATTAACTTTGATTTTGCCCTTTGTAGATTTTTGGTAATACAAAGGTCCAAATTGTGTGGCTGGAAAGGCAGACACTATATGCCAATTATACTTGCTACCAATCTGATAGACGGTTCACTGATGTCAGTGGGGTTGTTGCAGGCCTCAGTTAAGACTGTAGCCTTGTCCTTTGGTAAAGTCACCGACATGTGAGCTGACAATAGTGAACCCCAAATAATCCATTATGTTGGTAGGCGTTAGTTTAGATTTAACTGGATGGATGATAACCCCAGTTTTCACCCAATTGTATGGTGGCTGTTACAGCTAGTTAGGCCAACTCCAAAGTTATGCCCACAATTAGTATGATCATATGATTATGTATTTGGTACCTCTATACTGCCAGAGCTTCCCCATCCAGTTGAATTTTTTTAAATAACGTTTGTGATCAGTCCATGTAGGCACTGAATAGTAAGCATCTTTTAGGTCGATATTAGCCATGGAGTAGCCTTTGGAAATCAGTCCTTTAGCAGTTACCAGTTCACATTTTGTACTGAATATATAGTACAATGTATTCCAGCCAATCGTGTTGGGTTTACCCATTACCCCTTTTGCACAATTCAATGGTATATCCCTGGATACTGCTTAGGATATAAGTGTCTGTAGTTAATATACACCATGTATCCAAAAGAGTGTAATCTCCCACCAATGTGTGTATTATCCACTCTTCCTATAATTTGTAAGGGACTAGACCCACCTACCTCCATTGTTACCAGTGGAAGTTTGCTTCTTCTGTGTGGTCTTCGTGGAGGTTGAGGCGCCGGTGTCTGGGTTTGTTTTTGGGTTGGGGTTTGTGCATCTTCCAGAAAGGCCGGTCTGGGCAATGGTCTAAAAGACCGCTGTCCTGTATGCCCGGCCTTTGAGCTTTCACCAGCTTCTCTTGTTCTGCTGGTGGGTGCATAAGGGTGCTGTCTTTGGCTGTAGGAGATCCTTAATGTTGTCGCCTTTATGAGCCCCAGGGCTTTCCTAAGTCCTGCTCCGACATGTTTCCAGATGCTATTTCCACGACTGGAACATTCAGGGATGCGCAGTTTCCTGGTTCCAAGTATTTTTGCAGTGGTGTCCATCGTGGTCTGGCTGTATGTATTTGGACACCATGACCAGTAGATTTTGCCTTCCTGCACCCCCTGCACACTTGTAGTTTTGTTCGTCAAAACCCCTCTTCAGGGTCAGCCCAGAATTGACCCCCCCAGTACCCCCCTCTGACGAGGGAGATGCACTGTTCAGCCCTACAAGAGGTGCTGCTGTGGGTTTTACATAGTGCCCACAGTGACTAGACTCCATCTCCCAGAGCCTGTCATGTTGGAGCTCGGCTCCATAAGCCGCTCCAACCGGCTCCAGCGCTCACGGTCGCTGGCCGCCCAAAGTCGGACTCATCAGTCCTCGACTCTTTTGGTTTTCTTCTTGCCTTCCCGCCCAGACGCAGTGTTTAATCTGGCCAGTGCGGGGGCAAAGACGGGCACAGCTGTTCCCTTACGGGTGATTCCTGTGCCGCCGGCCGCTGCTGGCGTCCGCAACTCCGCGGTCTTCACCCGCCAGCTCTAGTCAACTTCTTTGCCTTGTGCATGTTTCTCCCACCTGTAGTACAGTATGGGAACAATAAAGACCGCAGTATCACATACCTGCAGGTCCAGGCTTAAAACTTGCCGTTAATGGGGAATGTCTTCCACCCCTCCTCCTGCCGTTTTGACTTGTCAAAGCCAACGGCTCTGTTCTGTATGGTCTCCCGCCCAGCCATGAAGTTTAATCTGACCGGTGCGGGAGCGAAGTCGGGCACAGCTGTTCCCTTACGGGTGATTCCTGTGCCGCCTGCCATTGTTTGCACAGCTCTCCATGTTTCCCCACCTGTGAAACAGTATGGGGAGAATAAAGACCGCAGTTTCACTTACCTGCAGGTCCAGGTTTAAACTGTCGCTACGGGGGAACGTCGTTCCACCCCGCTTCCTGCCGTTTCGACTTGTCAAAGTCGACGGCCCCATTCTGAATAGTCTCCCGCCCGGCCGTGGGACCAAAAGTCGGCACAGCTGATCCCACTTACGGGGCTTGTGCCTTCAGCTGCTGCTGGCTCCCGCAACTTTGCGGTCCTCCTCAGCCAGCTTCACTCGCAGCACTTGTGGACACTATTTTGTCCAGCTTCCCCCCCCTGTGTAAAAACAGCGCGGGGACAAACACTACCGCAGAGTAAATCACTTACCTGCAGGTCGTGGTTTCAAACTTACCGCTGCGGGGGAACGCTCCACCCCGCCTGTCGTTTCGCAAGCGTGAAAGCGAAATGACACGCATGCGTCCTGGCGGGGTTCTTCGCGTAGTCACTTACATGACTCCGAAGTAAAATCCTATTGAATGGTGGACAAGATTCGTGGGATCATTTGACATCTCTACTACCATTTTGGATTCACTAATGCTGCAGTTATA
Source organism: Amblyraja radiata (assembly GCF_010909765.2). Lineage (NCBI taxonomy): Eukaryota > Metazoa > Chordata > Chondrichthyes > Rajiformes > Rajidae > Amblyraja > Amblyraja radiata. The sequence continues at coordinate 13,775,251 of NC_045959.1, read as the reverse complement.
TCAGCAGATTTAATTGGAAGTTTCTGTGATGTGGAAACCATGCTCCCATTCACCTGAGATTTACGTTGATTTACGATCTGCAACCATGGGTGAACGTGCCACTGATCAGCAAGCATAGAAACATAGAAACATAGAAACATAGAAAATAGGAGGAGTAGGCCATTCGGCCCTTCGAGCCTGCACCGCCATTCAATATGATCATGGCTGATCATCCAACTCAGTATCCCATACCTGCTTTCTCTCCATACCGCCTGATCCCTTTAGCCGCAAGGGCCACATCTAACTCCATCTTAAATATAGCCAATGAACTGGCCTCAACTACCTTCTGTGGCAGAGAATTCCAGAGATTCACCACTCTCTGTGTGAAAAATGTTTTTCTTATCTCTGTCCTAAAAGATTTCCTTTATCCTTAAACTGTGACCCCTTGTTCTGGACTTCCCCAACATCGGGAATAATCTTCCTGCACCTAGCCTGTCCAACCTCTTAGGAATTTTGTAAGTTTCTATAAGATCCCCCCTCAATCTTCTAAATTCTAGCGGGTACAAGCCAAGTCTATCCAGTCTTTCTTCATATGAAAGTCCTGACATTCCAGGAATCAGTCTGGTGAACCTTCTCTGTACTCCCTCTATGGCAAGAATGTCTTTCCTCAGATTTGGAGACCAAAACTGTACGCAATACTCCAGGTGTGGTCTCACCAAGACCCTGTACAACTGCAGTAGAACCACCCTGCTCCTATACTCAAATCCTTTTGCTATGAATGCTAACATACCATTTGCTTTCTTCACTGCCTGCTGCACCTGCATGCTTACTTTCAATCACTGGTGTACCATGACACCCAGGTCTCGTTGCATCTCCCCTTTTCCTATGACAATGAATGCAGAAACCAGGCAGATCTTTCAGACAATGTAGATACAACCTGATAGTATAATAGCACTTTCACTAACTATAATTTAAAATGGCCAAGTTCAAGGTAGGAAGTAACAACACATCAGAACCCCCTCATCATCAATTTTACTTCGGAGTCACGTGAGTGACTACGTGAAGAACCCGCTCAGTGCGCAGGCGCGGCATTACGCCAGCAGTGCAACAGCGGCCTGCAACGGGAGTTAGGCTCTCCCGCTACAGAATGAACCGGACCGTCAGGTGAGTACCCTGAGGTCGGGTTTTCTTTTACAGGTGAGCCTTTTTCTGCTTGTGTTTTTTACAGGCAGAGAAAAAGGCTCTGGAACAAAACTGTCCCCCGTTCAAGGAGGAACGTATTCCCGTCGGGGAGGGGGGCAGCAACAGGCGGTAGGAGCGTTACCCGGTGTTCCGTAATTCCCCGACACCGTGCCGAGGCCAGCCCGCTAGTACCTGAGCAGCGGGCTGGATGTATAGCCACTCGAGAGGCATCCGGCAGGTGTTCCCGATGTCGGACGGGACGTCTCTCCAACCGCACGGGGGGAGAGAGAGCCGCCTGAGCCGCTTGAGCGGCTCACGGAGCAGGTGCCTGCGAGACACGCTGCTTGAGGGGCGCTCTCGCTACTACAAGGCACAAAAGCTCCAGAAGAAGGCGGTAGGAACAATTACCGGGCGCTCCGCTATCCCCATCACCGCGCCGAGCCCAGTCCCGCTAGTGCCTGAGCTGCGGGCTGGATGTTCAGCCATCCGAAGAGGCATCCGGCCGGTGGCTTCCGACTTGTCGGATGGGACGTCTCTCCACCCGCATGGGAGAGAGACAGCCGCCTGAGCCGCTGGAGCGGCTCCTGGAGCAGGAGCTCCTGCGAGACACGCTACGTGAGGGGCAGTCTCGCTGGAGGGTTCAGGCATACCCTCCACAGTGCCTAGGCACTGCCCATCGCTTCCTCCTTAGTGTGGTTAGCTTTGGGGTGACCAGTGGCTGGGCTGGTCATGAAGAGGGGTCACTGGCTGAACAATATCAGGAGTATGCTTGAGGTACAGGATCAGGAAGAGCTGCTGGGTGTGGCCGCTATGTGGCTCCACCACTAGCGAGATGGCTTTTCAGTCTCAACTGATGGCCAGCTTACTACCTGTCTTTTCCAAAAAACCTCTCCAAGACAGGTAGCCATGAGGCGTTGGTTTTATCACGCCTCCCCTAAATTGCATTTACTCAAAGTGCCCGCCATTATTGGGGGATACATTGAGCAGCGCATTTAACCTAAATATTTTAAAAATGCATTTGGTACCCTGACGTCGGCTATCATGTCCACCTGCTCATTCCAGAAGGGCAGGGTAGTATGGCAAAATACCTGACCCTACTGTTCAACGGTATACCTCATAACTTCTCAAATGAACTCACAAACCTGCCCTCAATCTATGAAATTAACAGGACAATGAGAACGCCGACCTCACAAGCACAGATCCTGCTACCTGGCACTTACCAAACCAGTCCTAAAAAACTGGACGAAGTGTTCAAACTATTCGGCACAAGAGGGCAGAGTCTGGAATGAGCACCACACTAAACCAGACAGCAGTACCTCTACATGTCCACCAGGTGCGTCTACCTCATGGTACTGGTGAAAGCTCGGGGCCTGCATGCCAAACCCGTAGCATTTTAGGCCACGGCCCAGAGCAGGCCCCAGGGAAAATGCGCCACCCCCCAACAAACATCGTCCCTACAAGAACAAGGAACCAGAAACCGAAGAAAACAACAATGAAGACAGATAAGTATGGTTCCTACCATCGCATAAAGGTTAAGGGTTGTACTAACAAGGGGTGGGTGAATCACGCCTGGTTAGGAAGCTATCACTCTTGGTAGTTATATACCAAAAAATAAATACAAGGGGAATAGAATTAATATCTTGCCACCAATTCAGCAAGCACCCCAAGGGGTCTACCCTCCCACGATGGTGAATGTCGCACCATCGTTGATAAACCACTTGAGTATTTCACCAGGTATACCCATTCATGGGATTTGTAACTACTACCATGGATCCAAGGATACTTTATGGTAGACATCGACCTTGAAGATGCACATTATTCAGTACCTTCTCATATAAGTTTCAGATATACCGCAATTACCTGGATGGAGTAACCATGATGAGCGTTGCGGCATTTAAATCAAAGTTATCCAGAATCAACTAGCCCTGACACTTAGAAACATTCCGTCATGGCATGTCTATATATTAACGACAAACTATCCTTGGATACAGCTTTAGCTGCATCGCTTCTCGGCCTTTTGGCTAAGATCAAGTGTAGTATCTGTTCTTATCAGTTTAATAATCTGATACGTCCCTTATCTAGGGACCATATATTAAATTGAATTTTGGAACAGGGAGATGGAATAGGGGCTTGCTCCGTCCACTCCACGCATCGACCCAGTATTGCAGTGCCTCTGGGAACGGTGCACAAAATATATATCCAGATATTTACGTTGACCATCCACAACTTTGTTATCTGGTATTCATTAAGACTATCAGTCATGGTGCATTAACCACCAATCAACTACGTGGCAAAGTAATTGGGATATAGCAGCATTACCAGCTACTGAACTTTGTACCTTTCCTATGAGCTGAGATACTAGTGTTCAAAACTATCTCCATACCTGTAATATGGGGGCAAATGGATGAATCTGTAGTGTTATCATGGAATTTATTGGCAGGAAGGATTATGGTTGTACACTTCCACCTGTTTTGAGTAACATCTTATGTGTCCTGATGTGTTACTGAGCTTGTAATACTTAATGCCAATATGAATTGACTTAAACATGTTATATATTAACTTATTTAATTCTAGTGAAGCATTTGCTCAGTAATCCACCAAATTTGCATGTTCGTTTATAAGATAACAACATCACAGTGGTGGCATATACCAAACCACTTGGGCGGAGAACATCGATATTAGGTGACAATTTATTAACAATTGGAAACCGTATGTCGTCAAACATGTTTGACCATCAGTAACTCACCTATCAGGTGAGCTAAATACTGTAAACATATTTTTAAACCAAAAATATTTGCTGAAATTACTAAGCAATATGGACACCAGATATCGATTCCTTATATCCAATTAAATCACCACGTACTAACTTACGTCACATGAAACCAATCTCAAGGCAGCGGCAATGGAGACATTCCCGCGTATTGAGGGGTGGGGGGAACCTAATCTCTATGTTTTCCTTTCCTTCTACCTCTTCAATAGGTACTACGGCTTCATCAGTCGGGTACTACGCAAATTACAGTGGACCAAGTCCACAAGCATGGTTCCCAGTGATCCTCGACATGGTCATTAAAAGAATTGCAAAATTGGGAAGACCATTGCTGTGCTTGGATCAGCAGCACTATCAACCTGATGACAGCATTCCGTAGCATATCCTAGGGAACATACCTGAGGAGCATCAAGAAATGGTACACTGTTTTCCAAAACAGGAATTACACATTCAACTATAACAAAAAACTGTACTGGAGCTCCTGGCAGGTCTTCACCACAATGAAGGACATGTTCTGTTAGCCTACTCAACTTGGGTACCGCTCACTGGTGATCAGATACAGGAGAGATATATCAATCCATTCCCCAGAAATAGGTACACCCAAATTGGGATGTCAGTGAAATCCTGACATACCTTGGGGGATGATCACCAGCTAGGTCACTCACCCTGGAACAGCCTACCCTGAAGATGGACATGCTGGTGGCCTTACATCAACACAAAGAGCCAGCTCTCCCATCTACTGCGATGGGACAACATGGTTATAACACCAGATAGTGTCACATGCCCATTCAAGGGTTGGCCAAACAGAACAGACCAGGAACATCAGGTCCAGTCATGAAATTCCGGGCATACCCACCTGAACCACGTTTTATGTGTCATGACCCACTTAGAGATCGACACAATAAGGAATACCGAGGGAGAGGAAAAAGCCTTATGGGTCAGCCACAGGAAACCTCATGGTGGGGTGACGAGCTAAACTATCTCTAGTGGCTCAAGCAGGTACTGGGAGTTGCTGGAGTAAATACTAACGTGTATAAAATCTTATTCCACCAGGACAGCTTCCACGTCAGTAACTAAGAGGATGGACGAGTCTATGGACCACATCCTGGCTACTGCAGGGTGGTCTAGGGAGTATACGTTCCAAACTTTTATAACAAACCACTGACAGAACCTGTATCGTTTGCAGAAAAAGAATCTGCAAAAAATATATAATTTAAGCCCGGGGGAGCAATTGGTCTTGTTGTTGTTAATAACACCATTATTGTTTTTACAAACAGATTCATGGTTGATTACGATAACATACTTCCTCCCTCGAATGACTTCGGCAGCGAGTGAAGTATGAACTGTTACACGGTTTGAAATCACAGAGCTTTGAAGTCTTCACGTAGTCACTCACGTGACTCCGAAGTAAAATAGTAAGATTAAACGAGAACTTACCAGTTTGAAGTTTGATCTGTATTTTATGAGGAGTTACACTCAGAACTACTGTAGCTTTGGGAGCAACAACAGCAGCAGCAGAGGGAGATAGCAAGAGATACGACTGATTGGCTCTAGCCCAAGTGGGAGGAGAGAAGTGAGTCAGTGCTGGGAAAACAGCTGAAAACTGAGGAATTTGGTTTGTAAATTGGTAAATCAGGCAATTTATCAGTCAATTTAAGTAAGACTGCTCTTAGGGAGCGGCAGTGAGTGAAGTGCCCTGTGAGAAAAGTGTGAGTCTTTGGCTCGAGAGTCTTCGGAGAGGAGACCACGCAATACGCTTGAGAGGTAGAGACGAAAGAAGGAGATGTCAGGCAAGCTGATTCAGTGCGATGCTTGCAGTATGTGGGAGGTCAAGGACACCGCTGGTGCCTCTGGCTGCTACAAATGCGAAAAGTGCATCCAGGTAGAGCTCCTGAAGGGCCGTGTTGGGGAACTGGAGAAGCAAGTGGATGACCTCTGGTTCGTCCGAGAAACGGAGTCGTTCCTCGACAAGTCTTACAGTACGATTGTTACACCTAAGGTACTGGAAGAGAGAAGGTGGGAGACAGTGAGAACGGGAGGGAAGCATGGAATGCCAACGTCCCCGGGTGTTGTACCTCTTGTGAACAGGTTCACCCACTTAGAAGCTGTCGGGACAGAAGAGGTGTTTAAACTGGGCGGCGGACTGGCTTGTGATGCGAATAGGGCTGTTGAGCCAAAACCAAAAAGGCCTAAGGCAGGCAACGCCATTGTAGTGGGAGACTCCATTGTGAGAGGTACGGACAGGGGTTTCTGCGGCAACAGACGGGATGCGAGGATGGTGTGCTGCCTTCCTGGTGCCAGGATCCAGGATGTCACGGACAGAGTGCAGAAAATCCTCAAGGGCGAAGGTGAACATCCGGAAGTGGTAGTGCATGTCGGCACAAACGATGTCGGAAAGAAGGGGATGAATATTCTGCAGCGTGACTTTAGAGAGCTCGGAAAAATGCTGAAAAGCAGGACCTCCAGGGTTGTTATCTCCGGTTTGCTTCCAGTTCCTCGTGCTGGCGAGAGCAGGAACAGGGAGATACGGGACCTGAACGTGTGGCTGAGGAACTGGTGCACGGGGCAGGGATTTAGATTCTTAGATCACTGGGATCTGTTTTGGGGTAAGGGGGAACTGTACAAAAGGGACGGATTGCATCTTAACAGGTGTGGGACCAGCATTCTGGCAGGCAGGTTTGCCACTGCTACACGGGTGGTTTTAAACTGAATAAGGGGGGTGGGGTGTCGAATGGGCTAGTGGAGGATGGAGTTAAAGGGAAAGGGTTTCTTAAATGTGTGAGCGTAGAGACAGAGGGGTGTAAAATGAGGGTAGAAGCAATAGGTAGCAAGGTGAAAAGTAAAAGTGGCAGGCCGGAAAATCCAGGGCAAAAATCAAAAAGGGCCACTTTTCAACAAAATTGTATAAGGGGTAAGAGTGTTGTAAAAACAAGCCTGAAGGCTTTGTGTCTCAATGCAAGGAGCATTCGTAATAAGGTGGATGAGTTGAATGTGCAGATAGCTATTAATGACTATGATATAGTTGGGATCACGGAGACATGGCTCCAGGGTGACCAAGGCTGGGAGCTGAACATCCAGGGATATTCAATATTCAGGAGGGATAGAGAGAAAGGAAAAGGAGGTGGGGTAGCGTTGCTGATTAGAGAGGAGATTAACGCAATGGAAAGGAAGGACATTAGTTTGCAGGATGTGGAATCGGTATGGGTAGAGCTGCGAAACACTAAGGGGCAGAAAACGCTGGTGGGTGTTGTGTACAGGCCACCTAACAGTAGTAGTGAAGTTGGAGATGGTATCAAACAGGAAATTAGAAATGCGTGCGACAAAGGCAAAACCGTTATAATGGGTGACTTCAATCTACATATAGATTGGGTGAATCAAATTGGCAGGGGTGCTGAGGAAGAGGATTTTTTGGAATGTATGCGGGATAGTTATCTAAATCAACATGTAGAGGAACCAACGAGAGAGCAGGCTATTTTAGACTGGGTATTGAGTAATGAGGAAGGGTTAGTTAGCAGTCTTGTTGTACGTGCCCCCTTGGGCAAGAGTGACCATAATATGGTTGAGTTCTTCATTAGGATGGAGAGTGACATTGTTAATTCAGAAACAATGGTTCTGAACTTAAAGAAAGGTAACTTTGAGGGTATGAGACGTGAATTGGCCAAGATTGACTGGCAATTAATTCTAAAAGGGTTGACGGTGGATATGCAATGGAAGACATTTAAAGACTGCATGGATGAACTACAAAAATTGTTCATCCCAGTTTGGCAAAAGAATAAATCAGGGAAGGTAGTGCATCCGTGGATAACAAGGGAAATCAGGGATAGTATCAAAGCGAAGGATGATGCGTACAAATTAGCCAGAAAAAGCAGCATACCGGAGGACTGGGAGAAATTCAGAGACCAGCAGAGGAGGACAAAGGGCTTAATTAGGAAAGGAAAAATAGATTATGAAAGAAAACTGGCAGGGAACATAAAAACTGACTGCAAAAGTTTTTATAGATATGTGAAAAGAAAGAGATTAGTTAAAACAAATGTAGGTCCCTTGCAGTCAGAAACGGGTGAGTTGATCATGGGGAACAAGGATATGGCGGACCAATTGAATAACTACTTTGGTTCCGTCTTCACTAAGGAAGACATAAATAATCTGCCGGAAATAGCAGGGGACCGCGGGTCAAAGGAGTTGGAGGAATTGAGTGAAATCCAGGTTAGCCGGGAAGTGGTGTTGGGTAAATTAAATGGATTAAAGGCCGATAAATCCCCAGGGCCAGATAGGCTGCATCCCAGAGTACTTAAGGAAGTAGCTCCAGAAATAGTGGATGCATTAGTAATAATCTTTCAAAACTCTTTAGATTCTGGAGTAGTTCCTGAGGATTGGCGGGTAGCAAACGTAACCCCACTTTTTAAGAAGGGAGGGAGAGAGAAAACGGGGAATTACAGACCAGTTAGTCTAACATCGGTAGTGGGGAAACTGCTAGAGTCAGTTATTAAAGATGGGATAGCAGCACATTTGGAAAGTGGTGAAATCATTGGACAAAGTCAGCATGGATTTACAAAAGGTAAATCATGTCTGACGAATCTTATAGAATTTTTCGAGGATGTAACTAGTAGCGTGGATAGGGGAGAACCAGTGGATGTGGTGTATCTGGACTTCCAGAAGGCTTTCGACAAGGTCCCACATAAGAGATTAGTTTACAAACTTAAAGCACACGGCATTGGGGGTTCAGTATTGATGTGGATAGAGAACTGGCTGGCAAACAGGAAGCAAAGAGTAGGAGTAAACGGGTCCTTTTCACAATGGCAGGCAGTGACTAGTGGGGTACCGCAAGGCTCAGTGCTGGGACCCCAGCTATTTACAATATATATTAATGATCTGGATGAGGGAATTGAAGGCAATATCTCCAAGTTTGCGGATGACACTAAGCTGGGGGGCAGTGTTAGCTGTGAGGAGGATGCTAGGAGACTGCAAGGTGACTTGGATAGGCTGGGTGAGTGGGCAAATGTTTGGCAGATGCAGTATAATGTGGATAAATGTGAGGTTATCCATTTTGGTGGCAAAAACAGGAAAGCAGACTATTATCTAAATGGTGGCCGACTAGGAAAAGGGGAGATGCAGCGAGACCTGGGTGTCATGGTACACCAGTCATTGAAAGTGGGCATGCAGGTGCAGCAGGCAGTGAAGAAAGCGAATGGTATGTTAGCTTTCATAGCAAAAGGATTTGAGTATAGGAGCAGGGAGGTTCTACTGCAGTTGTACAGGGTCTTGGTGAGACCACACCTGGAGTATTGCGTACAGTTTTGGTCTCCAAATCTGAGGAAGGACATTATTGCCATAGAGGGAGTGCAGAGAAGGTTCACCAGACTGATTCCTGGGATGTCAGGACTGTCTTATGAAGAAAGACTGGATAGACTTGGTTTATACTCTCTAGAATTTAGGAGATTGAGAGGGGATCTTATAGAAACTTACAAAATTCTTAAGGGGTTGGACAGGCTAGATGCAGGAAGATTGCTCCCGATGTTGGGGAAGTCCAGGACAAGGGGTCACAGCTTAAGGATAAGGGGGAAATCCTTTAAAACCGAGATGAGAAGAACTTTTTTCACACAGAGAGTGGTGAATCTCTGGAACTCCCTGCCACAGAGGGTAGTCGAGGCCAGTTCATTGGCTATATTTAAGAGGGAGTTAGATGTGGCCCTTGTGGCTAAGGGGATCAGAGGGTATGGAGAGAAGGCAGGTACGGGATACTGAGTTGGATGATCAGCCATGATCATATTGAATGGCGGTGCAGGCTCGAAGGGCCGAATGGCCTACTCCTGCACCTAATTTCTATGTTTCTATGTTTCTATGTTTCTATTACGTGCCCTCCGCTCCCACCCTCATTATATGGATCAAACTAATAAATTGATGTCTCCTTATCTTTACTATGTTTACTTCAAATAACTGTGTCTATCTGTGATTCCACACCGCTGCTTGGAAGTATGCCGCACCTGCGCACTGATCGGGTTCTTCACGTAATCACTCATCGTAACTCCTCATAAAATACAGATCAAACTTCAAACTGGTAAGTTCTCGTTTAATCTTACTATTTTATGTCATTCACTATAACAGCTGGCTTCAATGTTCTTTCATTTAGGTAGTCATCTTAGGTCAAGAATGATTCGCTTCTCCTCTCTTTCGATGCGTCTTAAGGTGATCAATGAGTTCCGTCATGGATCTGCCACAATTGGAGGCGTTGGTTAGGGTAAGTGCTTGGATTGTTGTAGGTTCCTTTTGTCGTCTACCAGTTACCTCCACTTGCAACCATTGAAGACAGTCGATGTGCATTGTGTCTTCCTGGATCTTTCACTGCCAGTTTGAGTATTCTTAGGCCAGGAATTCCCATGAATTGGTGATGATGTTACATATTTTTCAAGATAACTTTGAGGACACCCTGGAAGCATTTTCTTTGTCCTTTTGGGAATCACATCCAGGGAGGAAGTATTTGTTTCAGCAGGCTGGAGTCAGGCATGTGGTGCCCACAGGGACTAGCTGAGAGGGATGATGACCTTCAATGCTGGGACAGGACAGGACAATGACATTTGGTTGTCTAACTTGCCAGTAAATTTAGAGGATTCTGCAGAGGTATCGCTGGCGGTTCCTCTTCAGCACGTTGAAAGTTGATCCATACTAGAAAATTAGGATTACCACTGCTCAGCTGTGCTTGAAATTTGTGCCTTTAGCACCAGGTGGCCTTTTCTTCAGGTGACAGAGGTTGTGAAGTACACAAGAGGCAGTTGTCATTGACGCCTGCCTTCACTGAGAGTAAAGGGCCTGTCCCACGAGCATGCGACAGCATGCGGCAAGCGCAACCTAACGTGGTCGCTTGAGCCGTACGGCCTCGCGGGGCCAGTCCCACTTCGATCGCCGGCTCCGAAAAACTGACCGTGTTCAAAGGTTCCGCACGGCAACGGCCTGCCAGCCCGCAGCTGCCTCGACGCCGTACGCACCGCCTCCACGCCGTACATCATGTGCGAACTTCCCGCGGACTTCGCTCGAACTTCATGTCACTCACTCGCCCTCCACGCGGCCCCCGCTTCTGGTTTGGAAGCACTTGCCGCATGCAGTCGCATGCTGGTGGGACAGGCACTTTAGTGTTTGGCATATAGGAGGGTATCTGCATTGGTCAGGATTTATTGTGGATCAGAAGGCATTGTTATGTGGTGGGTGCAGATTGGTGAAACTTTTTCTATCTTTCAGGTGCTTATTAGAAACATAGAAACGTAGCAGGTGCAGTAGTAGGCCATTTGGCCCTTGTGAAGTCCATTGTCTCATACACTTTGATGAAGACATTGTCTGGTTTGAAGCTTGATTTCTGCAAGGGCACACACACAAACACTGTCTGAGCTACTTGAAAGCTTGAGGTTGGATTGCCTTTGGTTCTGGAGTGCAGATGAGGTGAGTTGAACAATATTCTGCTTGTCCTGCTCAAACCTCTTCAACAGTGGGTTCCTTTTGTTTTGGTTATCACTAACAGAAACAATGGAAGCACCTCAGAGAGAGTGAGAGAACAGGTTATTCTCCACATTTCTCGCTCTGCCCAAACATTTTAAATATTCTTAGAAGTTAACTCAGACTAGTCAGATGGTCAGATGTATTCTATACTGCCTACACCTCATAATTCATAAGGTCAAACAGCATGAAAAATGGCTCTTTGTCCCAACTATATCCATGCATCCAAATGGTTCAATCTACATACCTGTCTAAGTATTTTTAAACATTATAATTGTACCAACCATTACCACTTCCTCTGGCAGCTCATACCATGTGTGTGTCACCCTCTGTGTGAAAAGGTTGCCTCTTAGGTCCGTTTTAAATCTTTCCCCTCTCACCTTAAACCTATATCCTCCAGTTTGGCTGTTCTCCTTATCTATGCCCTCCTAAATGTGTATCTATACTATTACTAAAACTTTCATCTTGACCACTTCTGGTTTGATTTTTTTTTTAAATTGCGCAAAAACCTTTATCGATATGATTTTTACACCAACTTACTCACCGTTCTCCTCCAACCCACCAAGTTTTGTTCCGAACGGTGAAATTATACAAAAGTTATAAAGGTTAAAAAAAATCGTGTGATCAGCAGTATGGTCTTCTCGCCTGTCAGTTACCATGAAGGTAATGCCCCTTCCGGAACCTGCTGGAGAATAAAACCCCGGAGGTGGGGCTGAGTCCGCAAGAATGGAGTCGGGAAAGCCGCTGTGTGGAGTCAGGTAAGCCGCTGTGTGGAGTCGGGTAAGTGATTGTGTGGAGTCGGGAGGGGCACACACCACAACCCCGTTTACCCCTCCCCTGTTCCTCCCCCCTTCCCCCACCCCCCATACCACCTATCCCCCTCCCCCACACCACCCCCACCCACATCATCCTCTCTCCAACACCACCCCACCTCCCCCACCCACACATCACCCCTCCCCCACACCACCCCCTCCCCCACACCACCTCCCTCCCCCACATCCCCCTCCCCCACACCACCACCCTCCCCCACACCACCCCCTCCCCCACCATCCCCTCCCCATAACATCCCCTCCCCCACACCACCCCCTCCCCCACACCACCCCCTCCCCCACTATAACCCCCCTCCGCCACAACACCCCCCTCCCCCCACACCACCCCTCCCCCACCATCCCCTCCCCACACCCAACCCCTCCCCCACCATCCCCTCCCCATAACATCCCCTCCCCCACACCACCCATCCCCCACAACATCCCCTCCCCTACACCAACCCCTCCCCCACCATCCCCTCCCCATAACATCCCCTCCCCCACACCACCCCCTCCCCCACAACATCCCTTCCCCCACACCACCCCCCTCCCCACACCACCCCCTCCCCCACGCCAAACCCCCTCCCCCACACCAAGTGCCTGGATTGCGCTACCAGTGGAAACAGACACAATAGTGACATTTATGTGCCTTTTTGAAAGGGAATGGAGAAATATGGATCACGTACAAGCAGAGGAGATTGGTTTAACCTGGCATCGTGTTCTGACACAGACATTGTGGGTCGAAGGGCCTGTTTCTATGCTGTACTGTTCAATATTCCATATTCCATGTTCCATGGTCAAACCCTACGATTTATTGTATAAGGCCTGTACTGGTGTTTCCTACTAAAATGCAACATCTTGCATTTAGCCGAATCAAACCGTATCTGCCATTCATTGTCCTGATGACCCAGTTGATCAACATCCCATTTTAATCATAGATAACATTCCTCATTGCCACCGATTTCAAGGACCTTGTTGCCCTGATCTCTCCTTTTTTCATGCTTATAAGCCTCCCATTTACCAGACGTCCCTTTACTTGCAAACTGCCCCCCCCCCCCCCCCCCCCCCCAATCAACTGATGAAATTTTCTATCCAGTACAATCAAAATTGGCTTGCCCCAATTTAGGACTTCAACATTTGGACCAGTCCTATTCTTTTCCATAAAGATTTAAAAATAAATAGAATTATGGTCACTGGAAACAAAAACTCCTCCAGTAACGCATCAATCATCCACCCTGTCTTTTTTCCAAGAAGAAGCTTACTCTTTCTTTAGTAGCAGCATATTGACTGAGAACATTTTCCTGAACACATTTAACAAATTCCACCCCACCCAAGCCCTCAGTGCTGTGGCAGTCACAGTCGATATTTACAGAGTTAAAACAGTGAGTGACCTTAGTTCAGTTCACACTGCAACACCGAGCATCCTCAGGCTAGCCTTCATTTCTGGCATTTCTGAACGAAAGCAGCCAATTAATGTTGAATTATCGTCACATTACAGACTCAGTCATAACTAGGGGCTTCAGGCTCTTAAAGATGGCAATTTCTCTCAATCTTCCCATTTGGTTTTACTGTGCTGAAAAAATATATAGCCTGGGAAAAGTTACTTTAATTACAAAGTGTTGGGATTATTCAAGAATATGTAGAAGGCAACTAAAAACACATTAAAAAAAATAGTTTCTTCATAGAATGTTAACCACCTATGAGACCACATGACTTCAAACATTATCATTCAATTCCCAACCACTAAAGGAATGTTGAGACTAACGTCTGCTTCTCCATTTGTGAATTTGTGTTCTCAGATGTGTGACACCAAATGCTTTATTACTTTATTATGGAAAATAAAACTGTGATTCATACAGATTGATACTGAGGAGAATTGTTTCCGAAGACCATTGCACCTATTCTTAGAATGGAATCTGGTCGGGTCAAGCTGTAATCCTTGCAGACCTTAATGTTAAAACCCCTACAGATGGAACTTATAAAGCATAATAATGTGGCCACAATTGGTAAAATACTTCTTTCTCTATGTGAAATCCAGAGATCTCAGTTAAGCTATAATGAATACAGTGGGAAGAGGAAACTGTGTGTTTATATCCTGGATTTAACAGGAACTTCAAGTGCATGAAATAAAAGATCAGTTTTAACTTCAAAGCTTTGAGCTGGAACAGCTTTGTGTAGCTGGGACACAAGGTCAGCATTAATGGCAGAAGAAATCTTTCAGGAGTGGTGTTGTTTATGAAACAGCTTCCAAATGTGAGAAAAAGTTCCCACCAAGTAACCCTCTGTGAAAGTAAGGGCCAGAGCATTCTCCAGAAAGCATTTCCTTGGGAACCACCAGTTAGGAGCATTGTGCATATGAGCATTTGTCTGGGCCTGTGCATTAGCATGCGTGAATCAGGAATGAATTTGACCCAACCTCCCATTCTGTGACAAGACTCAGCACTGAATGCGGAGGTGGGCCACAATATCGTGATTCGAGGAGCCAGGGCTACTTTGTACCTAGTTTGCAATAATTCTACACTAGAGATGGCTGGTGAATGAAGTCTGACCCAGTTCAGGAATGGTTTCTTAATATTCTGGGATACAGGTGTTCAAGGAAAATAAGGAAGGGCAGATAGGAGGAGGAGTGGCATAACTGTTTATAATGACTATGGCAGTTTTGGTAGAAGGGAATGGCCTGGAACAATTAACAACATAATCTATTGGTTTAGGGTTAATACTCCTTTGATTGTGTGTACACTAATGGAACTACCTCTAAGCACTGTCCCACAGTATGAGTTCATTCCAAGAGCTCTCCCGAGTTTGCCCTGATTTGAACTCGGAGATTTAAGGTAATGGCCACTCGTAAGTACTCGGGGCTCTCGTGGACATCTTTCAACATGTTGAAAAATCTTCACGAGTCTTCCCGTGCTTACCTGCCGTTAGCGAGTCTTCCCGAGTACCTGCCGTTCACGTTAGGAGCCGCTAAGAGACGTCCCCGAGCTCCGACGTACCCGCTACGTTCATTCTCCGTGCTTACCACGAGTTAGATTTTTTTAAAACTCGGGAGAGCTCTTGGAATGAACTCGTACCGTGGGACAGGGCTTTTAGTGGGAAAGATATAGCAAATTTGCAGGGAAATTATGGAGAGCTAGAGTCATCGAATCATAGCGACATATAGCAGGGAAACAAGAACCGATGAGTCCACACCAACTGTCCACCACCCATTTACACTAATCTTACAATAAGTTTATTATTTTACCTTTTCCATGTTCCCATCAAGTCTCCTCAGATTGCACCACACATGTACAAAATAGGGACACTTAACAATGGCCATTTAGCCTTATGAACTGCATGTCTTTGGGCTGTGTGAAGAAACCAGAGCACTTGGGTGAGGTGGTGGGGTGGGGTGGGGCAGGAGGGGGGATACTATTTTTGTCACAGGGTGAATGTGCAAACTCCACACAGTCAGCAGCAGAGGGCAGAATTGAACCCCTGTTGTTGGTACTTTGAGGCAACAGTTCTACTAGCTGTACTACTGTACACTTAACAATGCTGGTGCCAAATATGGTCAGCAGCCAAAAAAAGAATCACAAGAGATTTTATGCAATCATGTACTAAAATGGGAGCTTTGCAGTTCAGTTCCTAATGGGAGCTGCATGAACTACTGTGTCATTGGGGATCTATGCACTGGGAAGACCATCCAGCCCAAAAGTGTTGTCCCCTCAGCAGCCATTTATTCTTACCCATGCTCTATATGTGGCTGCACCATCCCTTCCTGCAACATAATTTCTCCAATCACTTTCCCACACTGCTCTTTAGTCTTTTCTCTTTAACATTGCAGATTTCTCTCTCCTCCTCCTCCTCCTCCTCCTCCTCATTTAGTCGCCATCCTCATCAACTTTTTAATCCATGAGAATTCTGGTCCCAGTATGGTTCTGATGTATTCTATGCCAACAGAACAACTCTCTCCTTCCCCAGCAATGAATGTTGGTGTGTTGGAGAATGACTTTTCCAACTTCATTCTCATTCCTCCCCTTTTAACCAACTTGCCTGTGGCTGAGGTAATAATCCATTTCAATTTTGAGGAGATACTGGAGAAACTGTCTATTTTGTTTGGAGTAGAGAAAGGTGAGATGGGACCTGACTGAAGTATATTAAAAGGTGTGAGGCCTAGATAGTAAGGACAGTGATAAACTTTTCACAACAACAAATGTATCTAAAACCAGAAGGAATAGGTTTAAGGTAAGAGGTATAAAGTTGAGGAAGGCGTTTGTCACCCAAAGGAAGATTGTGATCTGGAGCATGTTACCTGCGGGGATGGTGGAGGCAGAGGATTCTCCAATATTTAAACAAAGATCTCAATAAGCACTTGAATTGCCAAGACATAGAAGGCTATGGGCCAGGTACAGGACTTGTATAGATAGGTCCCTGAGGGTCAGCATGGATGTGGTGGGCTGAAGGATCTGTTTCTGTGCTGTGTGACTCTAAATTTACAGAAGCCCATTAACCTAACGTATAAACCTGAGATATGTACAAAATGCCAGAGTAACTCAGCAGGTCAGGCAGCATTTCTGGAGAAAATAGACGGTGACATTTCTGATCGGATCTGAAAGGACTGACCTGAAACATCACCTATTTATTTTCTGTTTAGATGCTGCCTGACCCGCTGAGTTACTCCAGCATTTTGAGTCTGTCTGTCTGTCTGTCTGTCTGTCTGTCTGTCTGTCTGTCTGTCTGTCTGTCTGTCTGTCTGTCTGTCTGTCTCCTTCTTCTTTCTTCTTCCATTTTCTTCTATCTTCTTGTATCTATATTTCTCCTATCCTCTATCTATCTTTCTTCTTCTACCTTCTATCTACCTTTCTTCTTCCATCCTCTATCTTCTATCTATCTTCTTCTTCTATCTTCATCTTTCTTCAATCTATCTATCTTCTTCTTTCTTCTATTTATCTTCTATCTTCTATCCATCTTCATCTTTCTTCAATCTATCTTTCTTCTTTCTACTATCTATCTTCTTATATCTTCTATCTATCTATCTATCTATCTATCTATCTATCTATCTATCTATCTATCTATCTATCTATCTATCTATCTATCTATCTATCTATCTATCTATCTATCTATCTATCTATCTATTTTCTATCTTCTATCTATCTATCTATCTATCTATCTATCTATCTATCTATTTCTATATCTTATAACTATTCTGATCTTGGATGTGTATTTATTTGCGTGTGTGTGTGTGTGTGTGTGTGTGATGTTCGTATATGTTTCACATCTCCTCGAAAACACGACGTGCTAACGGTGACATTTTTACATATTCCGATAGAGATTTACGCCATGATGTGAAAAATTGCCTTATCTGAAAATTTGATGCATTATTTCTCGTTATTTATGAAAATGTTCAAAAAATCCAAATAACTGAAAATAAACGATATGGTCTTGCTGATGATGTCACAATGGCTCTACTCCTCGCGGCCTGCTGCCCTTTGTTCCACGCGCAGCGAGTGATGTCACCCCGCTCCCCCCAAGGGGTCCCACTTAGTCTAGTGTTTGATATAAACCAGCACCTGCAGTTCATTTTTATTACAACCAACTGGAGAAAATCCACAAGGTCACAGGGAGAAACTCTGGACCGACAGTACCCATAAATCAGAATTGAGTGTTTCAGTCATGGATCTATGAATGCAAACACCTGTAACTGTGGCCTCTAAATTACTGGTTTACACTTCCCTGCCTGCGCCTTGCTACCAGTGAACAGAAATACGGAGTCTGTTATCAGTGCTGCAACCAGAAGGTCGAACACACACGCACACGCACTCATATACACACATACACACACAAACACGCACATGCACACACGAAAAAACACTCATATACATACACGGGGGGGAACGGTAGAGTTGCTGCCTTATGCCCCTGTCCCACTTAGGAAACCTGAACGGAAACTCTGGAGGCTTTGTGCCCCACCCAAGGTTTCCGTGCGGTTCCCGGAGGTTGCAGGTGGTTGCTGGAAGTTGCAGGTAGTGGAAGCAGGTAGGGAAACTGACAAAAACCTCCGGGAACCGTACGGAGACCTTGGGTGGGGCGCAAAGTCTCCAGAGGTTTCCGTTCAGGTTTCCTAAGTGGGACAGGGGCATTACAGCGCTAGAGTTTCGGTGCGCCACTTCTCTCCCACATTCCAGACGTACTGATTTATAGGTTACTTGTCTTCGGTAAAATATTATAAATTATCCCTTGCGTGAAGTTATTGCCGGTGTATGGAGATCGCTGGTCAACATGGACTTGGTGGGCCAAAGGGCCTGTTTCCGTGCTGTATCTCTTAACTAAACCTAAACCAGGCATGATCAGAAATGTCACCTCTGGCCATACTGCCTGACCCGCTGAGTTACTCCAGCATTTTGTATCTATCCCAGCTTCTGTAAATTGGCCCAAGTGTGTAGAATAGAACCAGTGTGCGAGTCATCTCGAACCCGTTGGGATGAAGGGCTTGTATCTGATGCATCGCTGTATCTCTAAATCTAAATTAATCTTAACACTTGTTGGTGAAACATGCAACAAGCCCGCAGTGTAACCTAGAGAATACACGACAACTTGGGGTACTCTTTTTCAACAGAGAATGAATGACACAAAATGTTGTCTCCAAACATATGCAAAGAGGGGTTGACCCTTGCAAAACATAGAATTAAATATTTGTATATAATATTTATTTTTGCTTCTACCTGCATCAGGAAACCACATTCAAATCTTGGCTGCAATAGACACTCAACGCTGGTCACAGGACTGGATTGTAAAGGAAGAAATGCTGGGAATTCATCTCTTTAAAGTGGTCACTATCACCAGTAAGCCCATCGGCGCTGTGGATGAAAACTAAGAATTATCAGACATCATCTGACACCATGATGTGGGTATTTGATGAGTCACATTCCATGCTGATGGGAAAGAATATGATAAGATGCGATAATTCTCTTTCTGCATCTTTATCTCATGATTTTATCACTACGTATATACATCTGCATGGATTCGCCTACATATATGTTGTATTTATTTAAATTCAGAAGGATTGGCATTTCACCATCTTGATGGACTCCTGTGAAGTCAGTTTTCTTGTACTGAGCACAATAGGCCTGTCTGTGGACAAAGAAAATATTGTTTGGTGTGAAAATAATTTGAATGAATGTGACAAGAGTAAGTTACATTCCAAGCCTGTAAAGTGTGACAAATTTGAAAGGGATGACCAGATCAGAGATAAACCTTGAGGCAAAATGGTGCGAAAATACTCAAAGAAGCGCTCAAAATCTGAACCTTGCCCTAAAAAGCCTAAAAAGCAGAAACTCCTGTGGGCTGCACAGTAGCACAGTGGTAGAGTTGCTGCCTTACAGCACCAGAGACTCAGGTTCGATCCTAACTACGGGTGCTATCTGTACGGAGTTTGTACGTTCTCCCTGTAACATCGTGTGCTCCAGTTTCCGCTCCGGTTGCTTTATAGGTTAATTGGCTTCTGTAAAATATCCCTACTGTGTAAGAAGTTTTAATTTAGTTACTGTGTAACTACATTTTTATGTTGTTAAGTCACTCTGGTCAAGAAAAGCAGTAAGAGACTGTGTCATGGTAAAAAAAATACATAATGCAATGGAAAGGGGGAATCTGATTCAGGGGATTGGCTGGCTTTCAAGTTAATGCCAGGACTGGGGATTTGAGGGGGTCTGGAGTTAGAGGAAGTCAGAATATAAGAGTCTTAAATGTGTTCACCCTGGGCCCACCTTGATATGGAAAACAGACTTCGGACCTGTCAGTTTCTACCTGCCACGAGAAACCCCAGAGATATTCTCAGTTCAGCTCAGAGTTTACACATTTGAGTTACAAAGTAATGCCACTGTCCCACTTAGGAAACCTGAACGGAAACCTCTGGAGACTTTGTGCCCCACCCAAGATTTCCGTGCGGTTCCCGGAGATTCCCGGAGGTTTTTGTCAGTCTCCCTACCTGCTTCCACTACCTGCAACCTCCGGCAACCACCTGTAACCTCCGGGAATCACACGGAAACCTTGGGTGGGGCGCAAAGTCTCCAGAGGTTTCCGTTCAGGTTTCCTAAGTGGGACAGGGGCATTATGCATCTTCCATGGAATATGTCTCGAGATCGAGTTATCACCAATCCCAACAAACCCAGTGTAGAATGATGGGAATATTCAAAATGCCGGCATGGCCCCATCCTATGCCGCAACCAAATAAGAAAAACATTAACAGGAATATTGATTCTTCACTCATTAAAATGGGGTGAGCACAAAGCTTGCTATGACATAGCACTTTTCACAGCCATGGGATATCTCTGTAGCATTACAAACAAATAAATAATTTTAAGTGTTTCTCAGCCACTGTGCAGGATGCCAGGAGATCAACGGGCATAGATGGTTCCAAGAATGAGATTAAGATAAGATTACCTTCTTTGCTGATGTCAATTCAGAGGTAAATATTGCCCAAGACTCCTGGAGAAAATATAACTTTTAAGCAATGCCTTGGGACTTTGTACATCCAGCTCAAAGGCAAAGGAAACCTCAGTTTAATGTCTCTTTCGTAGTCCTGGTGCCTGATAGTTTGTTTCCGTGGCATCGTTTGCAAGTGAGCATCAGACGTAGGCAGACGTTGACAGTCATATTGGACAATGCAGGATCAGTGATTCATTCTGTGAC
Source organism: Amblyraja radiata (assembly GCF_010909765.2). Classification (NCBI taxonomy): domain Eukaryota; kingdom Metazoa; phylum Chordata; class Chondrichthyes; order Rajiformes; family Rajidae; genus Amblyraja; species Amblyraja radiata. The sequence goes on along the minus strand of NC_045959.1, from coordinate 13,754,368 downwards.
CTCAGCTGCTGATAATTCAACTGTTCCACAAACAAGAGGTTTAAGAAAATGCTCCGACCAGCGCCCGCATTTCCCTGCTCTTGCTCCAGGTCCATTCATCTCTGCAAGGTTTAGCATGCCACGTTGCTGTAAATGGGAGAGCGAAAAAGCGTTGCTTGCCCCATAAGGGATTTGTATGAGACATTGGTGTGACTTTAACCAATTAGATAGAAGGGTTAGAAAGCAGCGCAGTGTCTGAATCAGGAAGTGTTGGTTTAAATAGCAAGGGGGACCGAGTAAAGGCACACAAAGTGAAAGAATAAATGTACAAAGAAATAAATAAGGCAGAGCAGAAAAAGGGAAAACAAAAAGTCATTTCTTTTTTACAAAATTGACATCAACAGCAATTAAGATCAGACGGGTTAAATCTGCATATTTCTGAAATTGAAATTTCAGGATAAGAGAGGCTGTTAGGTAGTAAAACATGACGCTGGTAAAATTGTTATTCTCACTGAATCAGTAATGCCCCAGTATTCAATGCCTAGGATGCATGTACAAGGACGTCAAGCTGTTTAATGTATCTGAATGGAGATGCTGATGACAATGCGTCACGTTAATACAGTCTGCTGGAGTGTTGCACCTTGGCACCAACCTCCAGATTGCCACATTTAATTGTGCTTGCGTTAGGTTACTTTTATATATAGTAAAGTTGTTGTTTGCCCTACTGAAATATCTGGCAAAAGTTCTAACACAATTGACGCATGATGATCTACAACATAAAAAGATATATTGAAAACCATGCCGCCCTTATCTACACTATTTGTAAAATGCACAATATTTTACTCTTCAGGCTGATTAGTACTTTTCTCACAAGTATCAAATCGCAACACGTATAAACCACAACATTAGCAGCTGAAAAAACACTCTGCTCTCTCACAGAACCAGTCCAATCACTTACAGCCTTCCACTGCTATGCAAAATTGTTATGTCAAAAGGGAACCACCTTCTCCAACAACTAGCATTAATATATTTCTTAATAATTCTTAAATTCCATTTTTATTACATTTTCATATATATTTGCATACATTTTTTAAATAACTTACACCATAGCCTTTTTTAAGATAATTTCCAGGATGCCTAGCATAACCCTTTAATCCTTATCTCTTGCTGTGCTGGAAAAGGTTAATACAACTGCCTGTCTCTCTGTTTTATTACTAATTCATTCTGAGGATGCGCACACTGGTGTGACAATGCTGCATTCATTGTCACCTCTAATTTCCCCTGCACTGAGGGGTACTTGGCAGTCAACCAAACTTTAAACCACTTCAGAGATCCCAACCTACTATATCTAAGAAAATACACGCATGCCTTCGGTGAACTTGGACATGTCGAAACTTCAATATTGCTCTAATCCCTCGGTTTTTCCTCTTCCTGTTCCCTCTTTCACAGAGATTAAGAAACAACATTTTCACCTCACAGACTGGATCATCCAGTCATTGTAAAACCCTTCAGGTTTTAACTTTGTTTAATAAGCTTTTTTTTTTTAAATGAGCAGGAACAGACCATTTGGCCACTTGAAATTAAAAGCGGTGTGAACATTTTATAGCTGAACAATATTTGTTATTCCTGTCTTCTTGGAGTTATAAATTCATAGCAATCCCTTTACCAGTACTTGATTTGCAGCCTTCCATACCTTGGTGATTCAAGTGCTTGTCTGGTCACTTCTATACTTTGTGAGAGTAACCGCCAGTGTCAATTCAGGCAGACTCCGCCCCTGTAGGTGAAAATAACTCTTCCTCTAAAGGGAGGTAGGGTTGTGCTGCGGTAGAGTTGTTGCCTTACAGCACCGAGTTTGATCCTAACTATAGAAACATAGAAACATAGAAAATAGGTGCAGGAGTAGGCCAATCGGCCCTTCGAGCCTGCACCGCCATTCAATATGATCATGGCTGATCATCCAACTCAGTATCCTGTACCTGCCTTCTCTCCATACCCCCTGATCCCTTTAGCCCCAAGGGCCACATCTAACTCCCTCTTAAATATACAGGTGCACAACCTTTTATCCGAAAGCCTTGGGACCAGACACATTTCGGATATCGGACATTTTCGGGTTTCGGAATGGAAGATTTTTAGCGTAGATTAGGTAGGTAGCGCTGGCGGCTTGGAAAGTCTGGAGCGGCTGCCTCCTCCCCGGAGACCGGGGAATCATTGTAAATCATTGCTTAAATGTTAGTCAGTTAGTTTGGAGGGATTTTATGTGGTGGGGGTGAAGGGGGGAACTTTAATTCTTAGTCCCCTACCTGGTCAGAGAGGCGGGGAGCGGGCAATGCCTTACCGGGTCGCCGTGCAGTATTGTGCCGCGGCTCCCACATCACAGAGCTGGGGCTGTGGCCGGCTGCGCTGGATTTGGATTTGTAGCGCCGCGCAGCCAGGGGTAGAGTTCGCCGTGGTCGGAGCTACAACCGGCGCCGCCCGTGGCTGGACCACCGCAGCCCGGACCGCTGTGGGCCGCGGCTCCCAACATCGTGGAGCTGGGGCTGCGGTGGTCCGGCCACGGGCGGCGCCGGTTGTAGCTCCGACCACGGCGAACTCTACCCCTGGCTGCGCGGCGCTACAAATCCAAATCCAGCGCGGCCGGCCACAGCCCCAGCTCCACGATGTTGGGAGCCGCGGCACAGCGGTCCGGAGCTTACTGCACGGCGACCCGGTAAGGCATTGCCCGCTCCCCGCTTCTCCGACCAGGTAGGGGACTAAGAATTAAAGTTCCCCCCAAAAGCCCACCAAACTAACTGACTAACATTTAAGCAATGATTTACAATGATTCCTACCCTCCCGCGCAATATACACTCACCCAATATACTCTCACCTTCTCTTTTATGAATGGGGATTTAGTTCCCCTTTGTTGGAGGACTGACCGGAGGTTCCGCTGTCACCTCTGCGGGCCGCCCTCGGTGAACGTTTTCAAGGACCTTTCTTCAAGGACCGAAAAAATGTCCGCTATTCGGAGGTTTTCGTTATTTGGATCTTCGGATAAAAGGTTGTGCACCTGTATGTCTATCTCTATGGAGTTTGTATGTTCTCACTGTGAGCACTGGGATTTTCTCTGGGTGCTTGCAACTTACAAAATTCTTAAGTGGTTGGACAGGCTAGATGCAGGAAGATTGTTCCCGATGTTGGGGAATTCACAGTTTAAGGATAAGGGGGAAATCTTTTAGGACCGAGATGAGAAAAACATTTTTCACACAGAGAGTGGTGAATCTGTGGAATTCTCTGCCACAGAAGGTAGTTGAGGCCAGTTCATTGGCTATATTTAAGAGGGAGTTAGATGTGGCCCTTGTGGCTAAAGGGATCAGGGGGTATGGAGAGAAGGTAGGTACAGGATATTTAGTAGGATGATCAGCCATTGAATGGCAGTGCATGCTCGAAGGGCCGAATGGCCTACTCCTGCACCTATTTTCTATGTTTCTATGTTTCTATGCTCCAGTTTCCTCCAACATTCCAAAGAGATGTGTAAGAAAGAACTGCAGATGCTGGTTTAAACCGAAGGTAGACACAAAATGTTGGAGTAACTCAGCGGATGAGGCAGCATCTCTGGAGAGGAATGGGTGACGTTTCGGGTCGAGACCCATCTTCAGACTGATGTCAGGGGAGGGGGTGGGACAAAGATAGAATGTAGTCAGAGACAGTAAGACTAGTGGGAGAACTGGGAAAGGGAAGGGGATGGAGAGACAAAGCAAGAGGTATCTGAAGTTAGACAAGTCAATGTTCGTACCGCTGGGGTGTAAACTACCCAAGCAAAATATGAGGTGCTGTTCCTTCAATTTACACTGGGCCTCACTCTGACAATGGGGGAGGCCCAGGACAGAAAGGTCAGATTGGGAATGGGAGGGGGAGTCGAAGTGCTGAGCAACCGGGAGATCAGGGAGGTTAAGATGGACTGAGTGGAGGTGTTCAGTAAAACTATACAGTGGATGAGGTTGGAGGAGGTGCAAGTGAACCTCTGCCTCACCTGAAAGACTGTTTGGAGATGCAACACCTGTCCCTTTACCTCCCCCCTCGACATCATCCAAATGGTGAGAGAGTGAAAGATGAGTAGAGGAAAATTGTTATTCTTATGTAAGAAACTGCAGATGCTGGTTTACACAACAGATAGACACAAAATGCTGGAGTAACTCAGTGGATCAGACAGCCTCTCTGGAATCAAGGAATAGGTGACGTCTCGAGTCGAGACCCTTCATTGGGCTCAAAAGTTATTCTTGTGTTTGAATTAAATTAAATTAAATGAACATAGGGTTCATTGTACAAGTTAGGAGGCAAACTGTATTTTGGACTATGTTGCAAGGAGATTCAGGTACAAAAGTGGAAATAAGGACATAGTACAATTACATTGTGCTTTGGTAAAGCCGCCTTCCTCCCAATATTGTTTGCAGTTCTGGTTTCACAAACAAAAAACAAGATACAGTTCCAAGAGTGGAATATAAGTGAAGGTTCACCAGTTTGATCTCTGGGTGGTTGGTTTGAGGAGAGATTAAGGAGCTTATCCTTCGGTTTGACTGAAAGGATGAATGTAGATTGATGTTTCCCCTGGCAACGAGGCCTGGAACAAGAAATCAGAATTTCAAAATATGGGAGCAAGGAACTTCAGATGCTAGTTTACACAGAATGATACATAATGCTGGGGTAGCTCAGTGGGTCAGACAGCATCTCAGGACAAAGTCTAAAGAAGGGTCCCAGCCCAAAACTAAGTACACAAAAATGCTGGAGAAACTCAGCGGGTGTAGCAGCATCTATGGAGCGAAGGAGATAGGCAACGTTTCGGGCCGAAACCCTTCTTCAGACTGCTGTCTCCGGAGGGAGGAGGAGAACTTCTTCAAAGTAGGCATACCTTGAGGAGATTTCGCAGTGGAGTAGACAAAGTGTTTAAGAAGGAACTGCAGATGCTGGAAAATCGAAGGTACACAAAAATGCTGGAGAAACTCAGCGGGTGCTGCACCCGCTGAGTTTCTCCAGCATTTTTGTGTACCTTCGATTTTCCAGCATCTGCAGTTCCTTCTTAAACACTAAGTGAAAGGCTTTCACCCAAGTGAAAGACTTGGGTTGAGTGGATGTGGAGAGAATGTTTCCACTAGTGGGAGAGTCTAGGACTAGAGGTCATAGACTCAGAATTAAAGGACGTTCTTTTCGGAAGGATATGAGGAGGATTTTCTTTAGTTAGAGGGTGGCGAATCTGTGGAATTCTTTGCCACAGAAGGCTGTGGAAGCAGTCAGTGGATATCTTTAAGGCAGTTAGATAGATTCTTGATTAGTACGAGTGTCAGGGGTTATGGGGAGAAGGCAGGAGATTAGGGTTAGAAGGGAGAGATAGATCAGCCATGAATGAATGGCGGAATAGACGATGGGCCGAATGGCCTAATTCTGCTCCTAGCACATGATCTTATGATCTTATGAAAGGTTGCTTTTCCATGTTCACCTGAGATCTGCCTGACCCCAGAGTACTCCAGTACTCTGACTTCTTTCAAAATATGGAGTTAGCAATTCAGGACAGGCAAGAGAGAAGAAATCTCTTTACTCAAATTGCAGTGAATCATTGGATGTCTCCACCAAAGAGGTGCATGAAGCCTGTGCAGCTCTGCAGTCATTAAAAAAAAGCTTTTAGATATTAAAGGAATCAAGGGATATGACATTAATGCAGACAAGTGAGGGGAGGGGCAATGATCTTGTTGAATCACAGAACAGGCACAAGAGCTGAATGGCCTGGTCTTCCACTCTATTTTCATGTTCTTATCCTCAGATGGTCAGGCAGTGCCTGTGGAGAGAGAAATAGAGTTACTGTGTCGAGTTGCATATGTATCTAAACTAGGTAAAGTTCCAGCAATAGAGACACAAGGAACTGCAGGCTCTGGAATCTTGGGCACAACACAATGTGCTGAGATAACTCAGTGGGTTAAGGCAGCAACTGTGGAGGGACCAAACAGCATTCCCTCCACAGATGCTGCCTGACCTGCTGAGTTACTTCCTCATTCAATGTTTAAGCCGTGGTCGCTGTTCAATGAGGTCACAGTTTTATATTCACCTTCCCCAATAATGCAGAAAGTGGATATCATTTCCTGTCCACCATATTGAACAATGTAGTAAGCCAAGCTGCAGTCTTCAGTACAGGGATGGGTAAAAGTATTTGCTTTACTGGAAGTGTCCCCAGACTGATACGATTAGCATTTCCCAGGGATTACAAAAATGCTCCCATGGAAAAAATACGTGACAAGTCCTTATCGACAGGGAAACCAATGAATTAGCAAGCAAATTATTATCAATATATGAATGTTCCTCTAAGACTGAACTACAGATCTGTTCACTGAATTTGCATTTGACACGACTCCAATCACATTACCTCACATTCTTGCTTTGTTATAGGGTTCTTGAGTCTTAGCATTAAACAGACTTTTCAGCTGTCCATGCTGGCCAAGATGTTCATCTGAGCTAGTCCTATTTGGTCATGTCTGACCTATATCCCTCTAAACCTTCCTATCTATGAACCTGTCCAAATGTCTTAAATTGTACCTGCCTTAACTACTTCATCTGGCACCTTTTTCCATATTCTTACCACCCTGTGAAAATGTTACCCCTCAATTTTATATTACGTTTTTCCCCTCTCACCTTAAACCTATGCCCTCTTCCCCAATGCTGGGAAAAAGACTATGTATAAATTCATGGTTTCTAGGAGCAGAATTAGATCATTCGGCCAGTCAAGTCAACTCCGCCATTCAATCATGGCTGATCTCTCTTTCCATCTCAACCCCATTCTTCTGCCTTCATGAATGGCGCTTCATGAACGAAAATGCATTTCGTTGTCTCTGTACTGTACACTGACAATGACAATTAAAATTGAATCTGAATCTGAATCTGAATCTTCACCCCATAACCCCAGACACCCTCTTAAATCTAGAATCTGTCAATCTCCGCCTTAAGATTATCCTTTGACTTGGCCACCACACCCGTCTGTGGCAATAGACAATAGACAATAGACAATAGACAATAGGTGCAGGAGTAGGCCATTCGGCCCTTCGAGCCAGCACCGCCATTCAATGTGATCATGGCTGATCATCCCCAATCAGTACCCCATTCCTGCCTTCTACCCATATCCCCTGACTCCGCTATTTTTAAGAGCCCTATCTAGCTCTCTCTTGAAAGCATTCAGGGAACCTGCCTCCACTGCCCTCTGAGGCAGAGATTTCCACAGACTCACAACTCTCTGTGAGAAAACGTGTTTCCTCGTCTCCGTTCTAAATGGCTTACTCTTTATTCTCAAATGAATTCCACAGATTCACCACCCTGTGTGCATTCGCTCTATATACGATTCTATACACCTCCATAAAATCACCCATTAGCCTCCTGCACTCTAAGGAATAAAGTCTTAGCCTGCCCTACCTCTTCATACTCAGTTCCTTGAGTCCTGGCACAATTCATCTTTCCTTCAGTAGGGTGACTATATTGAACACAATACTCACCAATTTCTTGTACAACTGCAATACAGCAACCCAACTTCTGTACAAGTGAAGACCAGCACATCTAAATCCTTCTTCACCAACTTGTCTACCTGTAACACCACTTTCAAGGAATTATATGCTTGTACTCTCAGGTCTGTCTGCACTACAAGACTCCCAGGGCCTTACCATTGACTATGAGAGTCCTACCCTGGTTTGACTTCCTAAAATGCAATACTTTGCACTTATTGGAATTAAACTACATTTGCCATTCCTCAGGCCACTTTCTCAGCAGATCAAGTTCCCACCATAATTCTTCATAACCTTCTACACCACCAACTTTACTATTAGGAGTTTGCAGTGCATAAATTATGTGGCCAGGTTGAGTTTAATTTACTTTAGAGATACAGCACGGAAACAGGCACTTCAGCCCACCAAGTCCGTGCAGACCAGCGATCCCTGCACACTAATGCCCCTGTCCCACTTAGGAAACCTGAACGGAAACCTCTGGAGACTTTGCGCCCGACCCATGGTTTCCGTTGCGTTCCCGGAGGTTGCAGGTGGTTGCCGGAGGTTGCAGGCAGTGGAAGCAGGTAGGGAGACTGACAAAAACCTCCGGGAACCGCACGGAAACCTTGGGTGGGGCGCAAAGTCTCCAGAGGTTTCCGTTCAGGTTTCCTAAGTGGGACAGGGGCATAACACTATCTTACACACTAGGGACAATTTACAATTTTACCAAAGCCAATTAACCTACAAACCTCTATGTCTTCGGAGTGTGGGCTGCACCACCGTGCCACATTGCAATGCTACAGTGACTACATTTCAAAGGCCTGCAAGGTGTGATATATACTCATTGTTAGAATGTGGCTCCATTCAGTGTTTATTCATACATGGACACAATCTGATGTTTATCTAACATCTATTGATCCTAGCCACTGTCTTGCCTTGACTGGATGCGGCAGGTTTAGTACTCTTTGTTGCTTCCGCGAAAGAACATGGCAAATAAACATTTCCGCGGCTTTTCAAAGCCAAGGAAACAGTGGAGGTGAATAACAAAGCCATTGAGTTCAAGTCCCTGCCATAGTTAAATATTGCACAATGAATGAGCTATTGACTTTATGTAAACAAGGGCTAAATCCATAGTAAAGCAATCCATTTATCATTACCAGTAAAATGCCATAAAACATGATTTGAAAGGTGCGCTTGCCTATGTAAATCACACACTAGATAAACAGAGGATTGCAGTTGGATGTTGTAATACATATATCAAAAGTAATTAATGAATTGAGCCTTGTGCTTTCTCAGAGATTAATAAGCTCAAGTCATTCCGTACAACATTCTGATTCACCATTTGGCAAAAACATTTTTCTATGATCCCTGCAATTCCAATAATTCCCCAAAAGTGTGCATACTGCATCGCTGAACAGTAAGGTGTTTGGATGGTGGAAAACCATCCATTTTGATGCAATATATCTTACACGTAGCTGCACTTATTATATGACCTTGGACGAGGATGTTGCCAGTACTTAAGGGTTTGGGATGTAGGGAGAGGTTGGGCTGGCTAAGACTTTATTTTTTGAAGCACAGGAGGATGAGGGGTGATCTTAAAGAGCTGTATCATATCATGAGAGGAATAGATAGGGTGAATTCACAGAGTCTTTTACCCAGAGTAGGGGAATCAAGAACCAGAGGTGGTAGGTTTAATGTGAGAGGGACAAGATTCAGTAGGTGCCATAGGGGCGACTTTTCACATAAAAAGGTGGTGGGATATGGAACAAGCTGCCAGAGAAGGTAGTTGAGGCAGGTACTATAATAACATTTAAAATACATTTGGTCTGGTACATGGATAGGAAAAAATGAGAGAGATATGAGCTGAACGCGGGCAGGTGGGATATTGTAGATGGGGCACCTTGGTTGGCATGGGAAAGTTGGGCTGAAGGGACTTTTTCCGTGCTGTATAACTCTATGTCTCAATGACTCTGCAAATCAGTTGGATGCACCTTCAACAAGGAACTGCATAATTAATAATAATAATAATAAATTTTATTTATGGGCGCCTTTCAAGAGTCTCAAGGACACCTTACAAAAATTTAGCAAGTAGAGGAAAAACATGTAAGCGGAATGAAATAAATAGTAGAGACATGACTAGTACACAAATTAAAGACAGAATTCAATTCAAAACACAATATGAGGCAATTCAAGCACAGATGAAAAGGGAGGGGGACGTGGGGCTAAGGATAGGCAGAGGTGAAGAGATGGGTCTTGAGGCGGGTCTGGAAGATGGCGGGACTGGAAGATGGTGAGGGACACGGAATTGTGGATCAGTTGGGGGAGGGAGTTCCAGAGCCTGGGAGCTGCCCTGGAGAAGGCTCTGTCCCCAAAACTGCGGAGGTTGGACTTGTGGATGGAGAGGAGACCGACTAATGTGGATCTGAGGGACCGAGAGGGTTGGTAGGGGGAGAGGAGGTCAGTGAGATATGGGGGGGCCAGATGGTGGATTATCCTTTGGCAGTACTTGGCTTCTCTCCTACACCCACAAAAACGTGCAGGTTGGTTAGTTAATTGACCTTGTTGGGTGGTAGATCTGCGGGTGAGTTGATGGGAATGTATGAAGTATTTTTAAAAATTGGATTAATATATGATTAGTTGATGGCCAGTGTGGACATGGGTGACGGAAGAGCCAGTTTCCATTGTTCCTTCCATCTCAACCCAATACATCTTATACAGTCCTGAAGCACACGTCTTCCTGGTCTGATCAGTTAAGGGCCTGTCCCACCTAGAGCTGATTTTATCGGCGACTGTCACTGTCGTAGCTGGTCGCTGAAAAGGCGGCGACTGGACCCCCCTACGACAATGACGTCAACAAGCTACGACAACATACCACGTAGTCGACGTCAAGCCACGGCAGACTACCGACTACCGACAACCGGCGACCCATTAGGACGTCCACCTACGACCACACCTACTACAACCTACGACCACATAGGCAACAACCTACAACAACCAAAGTCAACCTACGTCCACCCGCGACAAGCAACGACCCTGTTGGCGACAACTGAAGACAGCCGGTACCTGTCGATTGTTGACGTAGGTTTGCGCTTTTAGCCCCTGTCCCACTTAGGCGATTTTTTCGGCGACAACAGGCGACTAGGCTGTCGCCACTTGGTCGCGAGGTGATGCGTGTATGGTCGTGAGTAGTCTCCTCATGTCGCCTAAAGAGCCGTAACGTTTTCTTGGTCGCCACTGGATTTTGAAATGTTCACAACTTTTCGGTGACTGTGTGCTTGACGTAGCTTGTCTTATCCTGTCGTAGCCTGTCGTAGGTGCTGATGTAGGTTGTCGCCAGGATGATGCAGGTTGTCGCCAGGTGACATTGGTTGTCACTGGGTGCTGACTTTGGTCTCTGAGAAACTGACCGAAGGCATGTCTGATCTTTGTTTGATGGAGCGAGTTGTATTTTGGGAGACAGTAAGCCTAAAGACCTTGGCACCTGTCTGCCTATAGTTGCTTAATTAGATACTGTGATTTATTTTGTAACATTAAGGTACTGTATGTACTGAGAGTAACATTTTTTGACCCATGGCACCTGGAATAAGATGAAAGAAATGCTGCTTGTGACCAGAATGTATCCTTTAGAAATGCCTCTAACAGCGAGCTAACCCACATCCATTGGTCCACAGAGTTTGGCTTCGACCTTGGTCCCCAGTTCCAGCAAACCTTTCAATCTTCTGCAATCCTGTTCTTCTTAATTTTCCTTTCCCGACATCCAGTCACCTGCCGTTCGTTCCTTCCCCCTTAGGTGTATAGAATCACATTGGAGAATCTGACCATTCAGGCCAACTAGTGAATGACCCACATTTCTTCCCACCCCACCCACCGTCTCTCCCTATCTGTGTGCCTTGTTACTGCTCCAAATGCATATATCTACTGAACCTTGGAAGATAGGGTAGATTATTTCCCAGTGTGGAAATTTCAAATAGTAGAAGGCACAGGTTTAAGATGAGAGAAGGAAAGTTCAATGGAGATGAGCGAGGCAACCTTTTACACTGAGGGTGTTAAGTGCCTGGATCGCACGGCCAAGGGTATTCTTCATTGTATCTGTGCCTCGTAATTGTGTATATCTGTAAACCCGACTTGATTTGGTTGAATCAGATATGTAGGATATAGGAGCAAAGAGGTCCTTCTGCAGTTGTATAGAGCCCTTGTGGGACCACACCTGGTGTATTGTGTGCAGTTTTGGTCCCCTAATTTGAGGAAGGACATTCTTGCTATTGAGGGAGTGCAGCGTAGGTTTACAAGGTTAATTCCCGGGATAGATAACACTGCGGGCAACACAACACTATTTGTGGGGCAATATAATGCGCAATATTTTTTATATTTCTATTATCTATTAATAAATCTTATTTTATTAATTTCATTTACTGATCTTGCCGGTATATGGGAGTCAATGGTTGTTTGTGTTTTTGTTCTTTTAATCTTTTATCCCGTGTCTTCTATGTATACCACTGAAGGAAATGCAATGAAGTTTTGTTGTACAGTTGTTGTGCAATGACAATAAACGTATTTGATTTGATTTGATTTGATTTGATTTGATTGCGTGACTGTCATATGCTGAGAGAATGGAGCAGCTGGGCTTGTACCCTCTGGAGTTTAGAAGGATGAGAGGGTATCTCATTGAAACATATAAGATTGTTAATGGCTTGGACACACTGGAGGCAGGAAACATGTTCCCGATGTTGGGCGAGTCCAGAACCAGGGGCCACAGTTTAAGAGTAAGGAGTAAGCCATTTAGAACGGAGACGAGGAAACACTTTTTCTCAGAGTGTGGTGAGTCTGTGGAATTCTCTGCCTCAGAAGGCGGTGGAGGCAAGTTCTCTAGATGCTTTCAAGAGAGAGCTAGATAGGGCTCTTAAAAATAGCGGAGTCAGGGGATATGGGGAGAAGGCAGGAACGGGGTACTGATTTGGGATGATCAGCCATGATTACATTGAATGGCGGTGCTGGCTCGAAAGGTCGAATGGCCTACTCCTGCCTATTGTCTATTGTCTATTGTTAGCAACAGGCATTTCAGCAAATGCATGAAAGGGCAGGGAATAGAGTGATAAGGACAACGTGCAGTCAGATGGAAGTAGTTTAGATTAGCATCATGTACTGTGCAGACTTGGTGGGCCGACAGGCTTGTTGCTGTGCCTGCACTGTTCTATGTTCATCTCCGGCTCTTCATACCATCGTAAACTCCATGCCCAAGGGGAACAGTGGCAATGTTTTTGTTACTAGCCCAACATTCCAGAACCCTTAAAGAATATTTGAGAGAGAAAATTGCAATCCCATTTGAGAGGATGATGAGGGTAACTTTAGTCAATTAAATCTTTTTAAAATTTAAATATGACTGCAGTCACAGAGCGATGTAGTTGGCTTTTGATAACTTCTGAATGGGCAATGGACATTGGAATGGGCAATGGACATTGGAATGGGCAATAAGTTCTGGTCTTGATGTGGGTGTCCATGTCCCAGAGAAGTAACTCATTGTTCCAGCCTGTCTTTGGATAAATACATTTCTCCTGGTGATGTGACAGTGGTCAGGCACACATGGGGTTTCAAGCACTTCTTACATTCCATATAACCATATAACAATTACAGCACGGAAACAGGCCATCTCGGCCCTTCTAGTCCGTGCCAAACACTTATTTTCCCCTAGTCCCATCTACCTGCACTCAGACCATAACCCTCCATTCCTTTCCCATCCATATACCTATCCAATTTATTTTTAAATGATAAAATCGAACCTGCCTCCACCACTTCCACTGGAAGCTCATTCCACACAGCTACCACTCTCTGAGTAAAGAAGTTCCCCCTCATGTTACCCCTAAACTTCTGTTCCTTAATTCTCAAGTCATGTCCTCTTGTTTGAATCTTCCCTACTCTCAATGGGAAAAGTTTATCCGCGTCAACTCTGTCTATCCCTCTCATCATTTTAAAGACCTCTATCAAGTCCCCCCTTAACCTTCTGCGCTCCAAAGAATAAAGACCTAACTTGTTCAACCTTTCTCTGTAACTTAGTTGCTGAAACCCAGGCAACATTCTAGTAAATCTCCTCTGTACTCTCTCTATTTTGTTGACATCCTTCCTATAATTGGTCACAGAGGCTTGGGGACAAATTCCAGTTCAGGGCTGTCAAATATTCATCCTCTGAAACAATCAAAAGAAGAAGCTACATTTTACTCCCACCACTTGTCACTCTAATAACTCTTTAACCTTTTTCCCCATTGTTGGGGCAAAGGAAGGTCAACTTCTCTGAATCTTCTGGTAAACGTTGCTCAAATTCCATATGAAATTGCCAAATCACCCAGCAATGGTCCAGTGATAACAAGATTAGTCCCAGTTTGTTTAGTGGAAAAGGGAAGAAACACAGGAAAATTAGATGCTGTGTCAGAATGTAGCATCAGATGAGAACAGCCACAGGGCATGTTAACATGTCAGATTGGGACACTACTTCAGTCAGCAGAAGGGCCCTGACACTAAATGTTCTTGTGAAGAAGGTCCTCAACCTGGAACGTCACCTATTCCTCTTCTCCAGAGATGCTGCCTGACCTGTTGAGTTACTCCAGCAATTTGTGTCTAGTGTCATCTGTTACCTGTTTTGGTTCTGAATCGCAAGTTGGGGATCCAAATAGCACGACTGGAAGCTGACCCATTCTGCTCCCCTGGCCATCTGTTCTATTTGTCCCCAAGGCTCAGTGAGCTTTTATATCCTCCAAGTAATGTACTTTATATCTCTTACTCATACAATGGAAACAGGAGCCAATGGTACTGGCGGTGGCTGTGAAACAACGACATTATTAAATTTGCGGATGACACCACGGTGGTCGGACTCATATCAGGAGGAGAGGAGGCAGCGTACAGAGACGGGGTCCTGAAGCTGTCAGAGTGATGTTCTGCGAATAACCTGGCACTCAACATCAGCGAAACAAAGGAAATGGTCATCGACTACAGAAGGCACAGAGTGGCCCCTGCCTCACTCTACATCAACGGGGACTGTGTCGAGAGAGTTTCCACCTTCAAGTTCCAGGGAACACACATCGTGGAGAACCTCTCCTGGTCTGCCAACACTTCAGCGGTGATAAAATAGACCCAGCAGCGATTGCACTTCCTGAGAGTGCTAAGGAAGAACAGTGTAGAGGAGAAGCTGCTGGTGGCCTTCTACCGCTCCACCATCGAGAGTGTGCTGGCATATTGTACCACGGTGTGGTTTGCCGGCTGCTCAGCAGCAGACAGGAGAGCCCTGCAGAGAGTGATCAAAACTGCCCAGAAAATCATCGGCTGCCCTCTGCCTTCCCTGGAAGACATCTCCAGCTCTCGGTGCCTCTGTAGAGCCAGGAAAATAATCAAAGACCCCTCCTATCCTGGACAGTTCCTGTCCAACCTCCTGCCTTCTGGTAGGCGCTACAGGTGCCTCAAAAACCGGACAAACAGACTCAAGAACAGTTTCTTTCCCTGGGCCATCAGAACTCTAAATTCCTCAAATATCCACACGACACGAGAGATGCTGCCATCCATTCCACTATAAAACAGACCACTCAGCTAATATTTCTTCTTGTTTAATTCTTTTAAAGTATTTATTGCATTTTAAAGTGTAATATTCTCCCAGTGTAATGTTCTACCCAGGTGTGATAATTATAATTTATTATAATTTATTTAGATTTATTATAATCTATTTTAAGCAGTTAAATAATGTATTGAATGTATTGTGTTCAAGAAGGAACTGCAGATGCTGGAAAATCGAAGTTACACAAAAATGCTGGAGAAACTCAGCGGGTGCAGCAGCATCTATGGAGCAAAGGAGATAGCTAACGTTTCGGGCCGAAACCCTTCTTCAGAATGTATTGGATGTGTTTTTATCTTGTTTAACTTGTTTTGGTTGCACTGATCAGGAGTAGCTCTCCTAGTTTTGTTGTATTTCTAAGTACAATGACAATAAAGGCTTATTATTATTATTATTATTATTATTATTATTATTATTATTATTATTATTATTGTTATTGTTATTGTTATTGTTATTGTTATTGTTATTGTTATTGTTATTGTTATTGTTATTGTTATTGTTATTGTTATTGTTATTATTATTATTATTATTATTGTTATTTGTTATTGTTATTGTTATTATTATTATTATTATTATTATTATTATTATTATTATTATTATTATTATTATTATTATTATTATTATTATTATTATTGTGAGGGAAAACATGCAAGGAGGGGTGAATGTGTGCAGAAAATGCAAGGCATTTACAGGGAACAGATGGGGCAAGCTACTGGCCACAAATAAGAGAGAGAGAGAGAGAGAGAGAGAGAGAGAGAGCAATGGCCTGGAGGGCAGGGGAGTGGGCGACATTCATGACAAAGGGAACAATTGGATGGGGAGGGGTAGGAGGAAATGGAGGGGTTGAATGGCAGTAGGAAACAAAGGCAATGTAACAACATAATGAAGAGAAGAGAGGCTGACACAAAAATGATAAAAATGAGGAAAAATTGGAGAAAAAAACAAACTGGATGACAAAAGAAAGAGCAAGGAATGAAAAAGCCGACAAGATTCAGATGCTGTTTCAGCCACAATTCCCATGTAATATAAAGGGCCCATCCCCTGCTTACCTCTCCATTTCAGATGCTGTCTGATCCATGAAGCATTTGATTGCAGATTATCTATGGCTCTCTGACAGCAGAATAATGATTAAGTGCCTTCACATTTCTCAACCTTTCACTGACCAAAGCTGTTGACATTTGCATTGCCTGACACATTGATCTTTGGGTTCGATGATCCAAACTGCCCTCTCAGCAAACCTACAGCTCTGGAGCATCAGGTCATGGAAGGCCCCCCTTCATTTTCAATGTCAAATCTCATTCCGTTTGAGGGAACTTAATTACCACCCAGCTTGTCTCAAAAGTACATGAGCAAATCAAATATAATCAACAATTGAAGTTGTTCTGAATTTCAAATGGCTAAGGAGGTGAAAATGTTTTGATTTTGACACATCTTTCTGTCCTGAATTAATACTCAAGGGAACCAGGATGATAACTTGTACTCGCTTGTACTCGCTAGAATTTAGAAGATTGAGGGGGGATCTTATAGAAACTTACAAAATTCTTAAGGGGTTGGACAGGCTAGATGCAGGAAGATTGTTCCCGATGTTGGGGAAATCCAGAACAAGGGGTCACAGTTTAAGGATAAGGGGGAAATCATTTAGGACCGAGATTAGAAAAACATTTTTCACACAGAGAGTGGTGAATCTCTGGAATTCTCTGCCACAGAAGGTAGTTGAGGCCAGTCCATTGGCTATATTTAAGAGGGAGTTAGATGTGGCCCTTGTGGCTAAAGGGATCAGGGGGTATGGAGAGAAGGCAGGTACAGGATACTGAGTTGGATGATCAGCCATGATCATATTGAATGGCGGTGCAGGCTCGAAGGGCCGAATGGCCTACTCCTTCACCTATTTTCTATGTTTCTATGTTTCTATAACCACAGGTCCCTCCCGCTCCTGGAGAAATGATGCAGCTTTCAATACTGACAGCTGGAGAGTGAACGGTCTCGTAACCTTTCAGCCTCTCTGCTTCCCCCATTCCCTGTTACGGTCTCATTGGGCATTTCCAGGGCCCTTCCCAGCTATTGCCACAAGTGTATAACAATCGGAGAGTAACTTCTTTAGATCTTGAATAGACTAGCCTGAAGAAGGCTCTCGACCCGAAACGTTACCCATTCCTTCTCTTCAGAGATGCTGCCTGTCCCTTTGAGTTATTCCAGCATTTTGTGTCTATCTCCTGTTTATTATAATGAACCCCTCTCAAAATTGCTCCTGGATTAAGGTTGTTGTGCCAGGCGTCATTTATTTTAGGGGCTTTTTTAAATGATTGATTAGCACGGTATTTTCAAATTTTTTTTAATGTATCTTTGAGATCCAGGCTTTCCCAGTTGGGAATTTATTACTTATACTTAATTGCCCTTGAAAAGGCAATGATTATCCACCTTCCTGAATTACTATAGTAATTATGGTGAACACGGTGATCCAGGCAACCAGCGTTTAAGATGTTATTCATTCTGCCGTCCGGGATATAACAAAATTGGTGACGAGGATGGGATAGAGTTTGTGAACTCATCCTTTAAATACAGTGCAGGACTGTTTAGCACATGCAGCATTGTTTAACATTTTAAACAGTAAATACGGAGTTGTGTCGCTGTTGTTTGCGAGCTGGACACGATAGGCCGCAGATCCTTCTATGCAGGGGACTGTAGTTTAAAACAGCAGCTGGACAAATTGGCGAGAGTTTGTCAGGCTATCTCTTTGTTGTGTCTACACGGCAAGATGTCATCCTTGGGACTGTATAAGATTTTGTTTTTGTCGAGTTCCTCAAGCTGAATAGCCTTTGTACAGCTAAGTTTTAGGTGAATTGTTACACCAGAACAGACAGGAAATTGGGGATTTTGAGCGGACTTTAAAAAAAAAAGAGAACGACA
Source organism: Amblyraja radiata (assembly GCF_010909765.2). Classification (NCBI taxonomy): domain Eukaryota; kingdom Metazoa; phylum Chordata; class Chondrichthyes; order Rajiformes; family Rajidae; genus Amblyraja; species Amblyraja radiata. The sequence goes on along the minus strand of NC_045959.1, from coordinate 13,736,398 downwards.
CGATATCAGCGTCCATGGGCTACATCGGAAACTTTGGCACTTTTGGCAAGAGTAGAGAGCCGTTCAGCTCCTATATGGAGAGAGCAAACATGTTTTACACGGCAAACAACATAATGGAGATTAGTGGTGAAGGAGAGATAGTGACTGAAACAAATAAGGCCATTTGTGAACGCATGAAAGCGATTCTGCTCACGGAGATCGGTCCTGAAGTGTACGGCACACTCGTGAATCTCCTTGCGCCCATAAAGGCATAAGATGTGCCATTCAATGACATTATGAAAAAGTTGGAGGAGCACTTCAACCCAAAGCCTCTGGAAATTGCAGAAAGCTATAAATTTGGCACTAGAAACCAGAAGCAGAATGAGACAATCAATGAGTACATTGTTGCCTTGAAAAACTTAACTTTACACTAACTTTGGAACCTTTCTCGGACGCGCACTACGCGACAGATTTGTTTGTGGTCTAGTGGATGAACGAATTCAGTCCAAACTCATGAACACTCCAGATCTTACATTCGAGAAAGCATGCAAGATTGCTACCACAATGGAGATGGCATCAAAGAATGCTCGCGAGTTTCGCCCACCACGGACTGCAGTGGCCGTTTACAGTCACAAGGCCGTGCCTATGGCCAAACCAAGAGGCGCTAAACCAAAACCAAAGATTCAAGATTCAAGAGAGTTTATTGTCATGTGTCCCAGATAGGACAATGAAATTCTTGCATTGCTTCAGCACAACAGGATATTGTAGTCATAAATACAGAACAGATCAGTGTGGCCATATATATATATATATATATAGACACACATCAATAGATAAAGTGCAAAGTTCAGTTTGTTTGAAGTTATGTTTAATAGTCTGATGGCTGTGGGGAAGTAATAATAATAATAATGGATGGGATTTATATAGCGCCTTTCTAATACTCAAGGCGCTTAACCTGAGCATGGATGTTGCAGATTTCAGGCTCCTGTACCTTCTACCTGATGGCAGCGGAGAGATGAGTGCGTGGCCAGGAGGGTGTGGGTCAATGATGATGCTGGCAGCCTTTTTGAGGCAGCGACTGCGATAGATCCCGTCGATGATAGGGAGGTCAGAACCGATGATGTACTGGGCAGTGTTTACAACATTTTGCATCCTTTTCTGCTGCTGGACGCTCAGGTTGCCGTACCAAGCCACGATGCAACCGGTCAGCTGCTGTCTACTGTGCATCTGTAGAAGTTCACGAGAGTCCTCCTTGACATACCGACTCTCCGTAATCTTCTCAGGAAGTAGAGGCGCTGATGTGCTTTCTTTATGATTGTAGGTATGTTGCAAAGCCTACCTGAAGCGTCTTTGAAAATCTGCCGGTGCGGGTGTGCGCGATTTTGGCGCCGTTTAGAGGGGGCGGGTTTAAAACGCGATTTTCTCTAGGCTGTTCAAATCGAAGATGTTCAGCCTAGTTAATTATTAACGAAAAATCGCTGGAAGACCCCGTCGCAAAAGCTATTATTAGGTTTAAAGGCCTTGAATAATAGTTATAGTAGTTTAAAAATCAATCTCTAAACCCGCGACCGCCAGCAACCGCAGGGTCTCATAAAGCAAACCACAGAAGGTAGGTTGTATATTTTTACATTAAAAAGGGCTTCTAAAGATCCCTTTATACAAAGTTTAATATTGCGAGTAGCTCATTTTGGGCCCATTATATCGCGCAGTATTTTTCTGGGCATTTGGGGCACAAATCTACCGCAATGTGAACGTTCTAAACCAGCGCGTTCCACAGGGACCCACTGGAAAGCTGATTTAAATGGGCATTTATTTACAGCAATTGAACACTGAATTCCTTCCATTTGGCCTATAAATTAATGTAAATGAGATTTAAAAATCATGTTTTATTGTGAATTATTTGTGAATATTATTTGGACATTTAGGCTATTTAAAAATGTTAATCATTTATTAAGAAATGGATAGATGTTTAGATCTAGTAATTGAAGTCTGAAATTAGCTACAATTAGGTAACTAACTAATTATATGCTTTAATTTCAGGTCATCCAAGTAAGATTATTTTATATTTGTTTCAGAATGCTTCAATCTATGATAACTGAAAATTTCATTCAGTTCTCTTAATTTTTAAGAAAGTTATGGGCTTTTGACTGTTCCCGATCACAACTTTTTTGTTATGTCCATAGAAAATCAATAGGGAACAAGATGCTCATTTCCGAGTATGAAAATGGCCATAACTTTTTAAATACTTGAGATATGAAAGTGAATTAGGTGTCAAATTAAACTTATTTTTATGCTTTATCTGATGGGATAAATTACAGACTTGATTTTTAAAATCTCAAAATTTTGTAACATTGCTAATGATTGCATCAGTGTTCTGGGATCAGGAGAGATCTTCAGAAATATGCACGCCCAAGAATATGAAGTCCTTTTAAATGTTTCTTTCTTTTCAAAATCGCAATAAAGTTTTTTCAGGTCATGCATGTAAATAATAGCAACATGTCTCATAGTCTTGTCTGCCTTCATCCAGTATGACTCTGAACTGATTAAGGAGGGGCACAGTAATGGGCCTGTCCCACTTACGTGACTTTTTCGGCGTGCCCGACACCCGTCATAGGTCGTTGCAGGTCTCCGAAGTTTTCAACATGTTGAAAAATTCTGCAGCGACCAGAAATAAGCTACGACTCTTTGGGCGGCTGAGGAGACTACTCACGACCATATAGGCGACACCCTGGTGACATGTCGAGGGGTGAAGTCTGTATGGTCGTGAGTAGTAGCCCAAAGAGTCGTACCTTGTTCTGGTTGCTGCTGGATTTTCAACAAGTTGAAACATTTCGGCGACATGTAACGACCTATGACGGGTGCCGGCAATCGCCGAAAAAGTCGCGGAAGTGGGACAGGCCCTTTGTGTTGCTGGTAAAGTTGTTACCTCACAGCCCCAGTGACCCATGTTCATCCTGATCTCCGGTGCTGTCTGTGTGGTCTCCCAGTAACCATGTACATTTCCTCTGAGTTCTCCTGTTCTCTCCCACATCCTAGAGATGGCAGGTTAATTTTCCACTGTTATTAGGCAACTTAACCATCCTACCAAGAACTAGAGAGCGCAGTCCTGAGCTAGTATCTACCTCATCTTTGATCGGACCTTACTCGACTTTATCTTGCTCTAAATGTTATTCACATTATTCCCTTTTTCATGTATCTGTACACTGTGGACGGCTCGCTTGTAATCACGTATTGTCTTTCCACTGATTGCATGCAACAAAAGCTTTTCATTTTACCTCGGTACTCGTGACAATAAACTAAACTAAACTAAAATGAACATTGTAAATTGCCTCCAGAGTGTAGGTGGATGACAAAATCTTGTGGGTCAGGTGGCATTCTATGTAAGCGTGGGGAGAATAACTATTGAAATTAGTGTAACTGGGGTGCTTCATAGTTGTTGCAGATTTGTTGGGCTGAAAGGCTTGTTACTGTGCTTGTGACATTATGTAAATGTTATGGGTTCAATTACAGGTCCTAGTTAGGTAGAGCTTGATAAGGCACCAGGGTGAACATAAGCAGTCATAACTGCTACTGGAAGGCCATCAACCTAGTGAAAGATGCTCTGTGATGTGCCTGAAACCTGCTGGTCTTCCAGTTTAGGAACAACCCACAATCTTATGGGGAGAAGGCAGGAGAATGGGATTAGGAGGGAGAGATAGATCAGTCATGATTGAATGGCGGAGTAGACTTGATGGGCCAAATGGCCTAATTCTTCTCCTATCACTTATGACCTTATGACCTGTACAAAGGATCAGTGTGGAAGGGCTGTTGTATTGGCTGCCTCCACATCACAACTGTGTTTTAGAGAAAGGAAGCCCATAAATTGGATTGATTAGCACTGTTCACAAACAAAGTGATTTAACCAGAGGTAGATAATTTCCAAGTAGAGTTATAACTGTTGGGAAATTGACTTTCAGACACAATTCACCTTCGAATGTCCAGTGTTCTGGCATTAATCACACAATTAATGATATCTCAAATTGCACATTGTTATGCCCCTGTCCCACTTAGGAAACCTGAACGGAAACCTCTGGAGACTTTGCGCCCCACCCAAGGTTTCCGTGCGGTTCCCGGAGGTTCCCGGAGGTTTTTGTCAGTCTCCCTACCTGCTTCGACTACCTGCAACCTCCGGCAACCACTTGCAACCTCCGGGAACCACACGGAAACCTTGGGTGGGGCGCAAAGTCTCCAGAGGTTTCCGTTCAGGTTTCCTAAGTGGGACAGGGGCATAGGTTTCCCCCATTCCTGAGTTTAATTAGAGTTTTATGGGTCTTTGAATGCCTCATGCTGAGCTTGTCAGCGGGTAGGTCAGTTAGAGAGTGGTCAGGTCAACTAGAGGGTGTCCATTCTGGCAGCACTGTTTTATACGCAGCCCAGTTCAATTCAAGTCTCATCACCGATTGTTCTATTATTAATCAAAATCATTTAATATTATGCCCATGGGGCCACTTGAGGCACGGGACTCAATCAGGGCTGAAGATTGTGTTGAGTGTGTCCATGCTCATTGGTGCTTGTGTTCTATCCCATGCTCAGTTTTCCTCCACTTCCTTGGTGGCCATTATGCTGTTGGTCTGTGGCTGCCCAGGGGACAACCCTTTAAGGTCTGATATCCATCCAGCACCCACCCAGCTCAACAATGACACAACAGTTCATGCAGCTCCCACTAGAAATTGCACAGGTCCCCAGTCAATATATGATTGCATAAACCCCACTGCTATCAAATGGCTTATTGGCCACTTTGATGATTTGTTTGGGCTGGTGACCAGATTGGCGATAACATTTTATGTGAAACTTGTTGAGTGCATTGCAGTACAGTTAGTAGAGCTACTGCTTCAACGCTCCAACAGCATGGCTCCATTCTGATTTAGTTTAGTTTAGTTTAGAGATACAGCATGGAAACAGGCCCTTCGTCCCACCGAGTCCACGCCGACCAATGATCACCTGTATACTAGTTCTATCCTGCACACTGGGGACAATTTACAGAAGCCAATTAACCTACACACCTATACGTCTTTGGAGTGTGGGAGGAAACCGGAGTATCCAGAGAAAACCCACACGGTCACAGGGTGAACACCTGTAGTAAGGATTGAACCTAGGTCTCTGGTGCTGTAAGGCCGCAACTCTACCACTGTGCCAAAATTCTTAAGGGGTTGGACAGGCTAGATGCAGGAAGATTATTCCCGATGTTGGGGAAGTCCAGAACAAGGGGTCACAGTTTAAGGATAAGGGGGAAGTCTTTTAGGACCGAGATGAGAAAATCATTTTTTACACAGAGAGTGGTGAATCTGTGGAATTCTCTGCCACAGAAGGTAGTTGAGGCCAGTTCATTGGCTAGATTTAAGAGGGAGTTAGATGTGGCCCTTGTGGCTAAAGGGATCAGGGGGTATGGAGAGAAGGCAGGTACAGGATACTGAGTTGGATGATCAGCCATGATCATATTGAATGGCGGTGCAGGCTCGAAGGGCCGAATGGCCTACTCCTGCACCTATTTTCTATGTTTCTATGTGCCACCTCATTTCTGGTACAGTCTGTGTGGAGTTTGCACTTTATCCCTTGACCACGTGGATTTCCACCCGAGCGCTCCGGTTTCCTCCCACATCCTAAGGACATGAATTCATTGACCAGTGAAAATTGAGCCCAGCATACAATTGTGTGGAAGAGTGTGTAGGGATTTGAAGAGAACATGGGGAGAATAGGTTGCAGAGAAAATTAGTGTGGGAATGGAATTGGTCTGTGATCTAACATGGACTCAATGGGCCAAATGGTCTCTTTCTTCATCATAAGGAAAAACATAAAATCTTTTTTGGGGGCAAAATCGTACACTTTGCTTTAAAACTATAATTGCAGATTGTACAGTCAGTGATGTATTGGTTGAAATGATGTATGGAGAATTCTATTTTTCGTCAATTGTGCTTCTATATATTATGAAATAAAATATTTGTCAGAAATAAAACACCAGATGGGTTTGTAGATGGAGATTGGGCAAGAGCTCTCCCGAGTTTAAAAAAAATCAAACTCGTGGTAAGCACGAAGAATGAACGTAGCGGGTACGTCGGAGCTCGGGGATGTCTCTTAGCGCTAACGGCAGGTACTCGGGAAGACTCGCTAACGGCAGGTAAGCACGGGAAGACTCGCGAAGATTTTTCAACATGATGAAAAATGTCCACGAGAGCCCCGAGTACCGACGAGTGGCCATTACCGTAAATCTCCGAGTTCGAATCAGGGCAAACTCGGAAGAACTCTTGGAATGAACTCGTACCGTGGGACAGGGCTTTTAGGCTGCGAAGTGGCTCTGGCCCACGTGGCTTCATGGAATTTTTAATATTTAATTCCGAGATGTTGTATGACTTCAGAATGTACAATTCCAAAGCTTTCCTTTTAAAGACAGTGAATAATGTATCCTGAAGTTTACACCTGCTTGAAAACTTACATTTAAGCTGAATCAAATTCATCAATCTTCTACGCTGAGATACACTCCATTTGTCTAATCCGTGTGTATATTATTCATGAGAAATAATAATGCAAGCGTTTGTCTGGGGATCTTAGGGTAGGGGCTTCGCGGTTGTTAATTGTAGTAAGGCACAAAGTAATACTGGGATTGCACACTATTTTTAACTCCAAGTATGCCCGGATGCTCAGTTGTTGCAACTCTTGAATGATTGCACTTTGCAACCAAAGGCTGAATAATCCTGCACCTATTTTCTGTTTCTATATTTATGTGACAAATCACTCATGCAGTATTGGTGTAACACAGATGAATTGTCCTGAAAATTGATGAGTGCAGCATATACCTCCCTGTCATGTAACATAACATGAAAGAGTCAGGCAGAGTTCCTTTATATTTCGCCACAATAACATTGAAGGATGCTGTTTGTGTCCACTTATTTATTTTCCCCTTGAGCTACTCATGTTAACTGTCCCATTGTTTTCTGTTTGGGCGGAGGTTTAATTATTTGCATTAAACTAATTACTTCTCTCCCATCATTTTCTATAATAAGCCCTGGGGGTGAGGTGACATTTCAACACGCCAGGAACCTAGAGGGCCAAGCCTGGCATGGCAGGGCTGCCGTAACGACCAGGTCAAACAAAGAATGCTAAACAGATGCAGCGGCGTGCTTGAAATAAATTGCTCCACTTGCAACTGGTGTCAGAAGTGGTGTCAGAATGAATTACCCTCTCAGAAAACTGCTGGGGATTAGTAAAATCTAGTAAGGATGGGATTGCTTCGCTCCCTTTAAGAACCCACAGGAGATGCTTCCTCATATTTATCCTCTTATCAGAGCAGGTGGCCATTCAGTCCTCTGGGCCTTTGCTGGCTCTCTCAGCCCATTCCTGTCAGGCACATTCTCACACTGATTTCCTGGCAATCTATTCCAATCAATTCCCTTCTGATTCTTTTGCTACGCACTTATATATAACTCTAAGGCAACTAAGTGCAGAAGACTGATGAATATGATTCTGTTTAAATGAAAGTTAAACAGGGCATTGTTGCCTTACAGCACCCGAGACTGGGTTTGATCCTGACCATAGGTGCTGTCTATACGAAGTTTGTACGTTCTTTCTGTGATCACGTGGATTTTCTCACGGTGCTCTAGTTTCCTCCCACACTCCAAAGACGTACAGTTTTGTAGGTTGATTGGCTTGGTATGGAATGTAAGTTATCCCGCGTGTGTAGGATAGTGTTAGTGTGCGGGGATCGCTGGTCGGCGCAGACGCAGCTAATCCCTCTATGACTTTATGCCTGGGATTCTCTCAGACCATTGTCAAGCAGTACTGTGGAATCATTTACAATCCCACCACCCTCACCCTACACCTTTGAGAAGAACAGAAAGGGCTGTTTTAACATAATTTCCAAAATCACTGGATTTCCCCATCTTTACTACACTGCAGCATCGACTTCCAGCTCGTGCACAGATGTCAGCAGTGGGACTTGAGCCAAGGTAGATGAACTCAGCTGGTGGGAATCCAAAGGGTTTCCCATCCTTACTGGCATCTGCAGTGGTTAGTGGAGAGTAATGAAGAGCAGGAACCCTAGCAGCTTTTCTCTCTGCTTGTCCCATGGGAACTCAGGACATTTGGAGCAACCCCATTCCACTACTCCACCTAAGGTCAATCTAAAGTCAGAAACAACTCTGAGATCTTCTAGTTTGCAAGTCCAAGTGTTTATACCAGCACACAAAGGAAATATTAAACACACCAAGCATCTGAAATTCCAGATGGAGTTATTTTCAACAAATTGAATTACATAGTGATTTAAAGAATACAGACTGTTACTATCGGGGTACCATGTCGCCTGACTTTTTTTTTTTTTTAACTCTATACGGCCATCATTTAGCCAGGAGACTGCTTTTGGGGATCTGAGGTTAAAATGCATTAAGGCAGAAAGTGTACTAACAAGTTGTGTCATATTCAATCGAAAGCCCGGGAATGGATTTGAATGTAATGAAGCTGCACTCCGGACCCTCGGTGTTGTTGTCAGTACGATGACCTTTAGTACGTGCTTGATTATTCTTTTTATCTCATCTGTGGAATTCCTTGCACAGTTTGAGTCGCCAGCTTCCAAAGAACATGTCCCCTCAACTTCGGACTGAACGCTTACATTCCATTCAGGCTTTGTCTTGCTAATGTAGTTGTGGCGAATAAAGCTTCCAAAGGTCCTTTCTGTTTCTTTCTCAGTAAGGGACTGATTTGAGACAGTGGGAGAGGTAATGGATTATAATAGGGTCTTGGGGATGCCTATAGCGGAGGGCACTGGGGTCAGAGGCAACGCTACACTAACAGAGTGTACTTACTTGTTTTGGCTTGACAAAGGGAAAAGGGGCAAGACAGAAGACACAATCAGATGAAAGGGCTCTCTGAAGCCATTAAACTGTGAGGAAATGATGACCATGAATTGTGACAGACACAGAATTAATAGCCGTGAGGTAGATGCCACAGTCAATGATCCTTCTTCACCGCCAACATTATTTAACTGGGAATGATTTCTATTCAGAGGCCCGTTAAGAAAATATTTTACAAAGCTCCATTTAAATTACATTTATATTCAAGGGGATGGGATACACTTTGCAATCTTCCACCAAAGCAAACACTACTTGTGCCCCAACTAGAAATGGTGAATAGACACTGGTGCAATGGAAGAGGCAAACTGATTCAAAATGTGGATACGCTAAAAAGAAGTTTCCTAAAAGTGAATCTCACATTACTAGTCACTCGACAAAATGCAAATGTTAACTGCGTTCCCTTAGAGAGCTACAATGGTCTGCTCAAGTACAATATCGTTGATACAATCATTTGTTTTTAAACATTGAGTAAAGTAAATGCAAGCACCCAAACTACCTGGTAACCTCCAGCAAGTTTGAGAAACTATTTAGCTCAAATTGCTTCATGACAGAGAATGTATTCATTTAAAAAGAACACTGCAAGACTTTGCAATACTTTATGGGTTCTGAGGCCTAAAACATTAACTATCTTCATTCCACAGATCTGACTTGTTGATCTGTGGAATGTCCAGCATTTACCATTTTTGTAGCCGGTATCCAGAATCTGCAGTTTTCTTTCTTGTTATTTTTATGACATTTGTGCAATATATATTTGTGCAATATTCCTGGTGGCGGCGCGACTCGTTGCAGCGGCTCCTACAGCCTGTCTGTCTTTTTTTTATTTTTGTCTAGTTAAATGTAGTGTTTGTGTTTTTTTTAAGCTTGGTTTTAAATGTGTATATGTGGGGGGTGGGGGGGGGGGGGAGGGGGAAACCGTTTAAAATCTCTTCCCTGTACGGGAGACCCGACCTTTTCCCTGTCGGGTCTCCGTTGTCGTTGGGGCCTAGCACCGTGGAGCGGCCTCCAGCCTGAACGACCCGGGGGCTCGGGAGACTGCGGAGCTGTGGAGCTGCGGACTACTCACCATCGTGGGGCTGGCCGGCCTCGGAACGTGGGGAGCGGTGGTGACTCGCTGCTGCGACTCGACTCCTGGGGCTCGGAGGCTCCAGCAACGCAGCCGCAGGTCCGGTGGACTGGGACATCGGGAGCTCGCGGGTCCGGGGGGAGAGAGAGAGAGAGACCGCTTCCCGGAGCTCCCGCAACGCGACTTCTCCAGCCCGTGTCGCGGGGTTGGAACGACCTGGAGCGGGGTCATACATCACCCGGCACGGCTTCATGGCCGTGGGACTCACCATCGCACGCTGGGGCTCCGACCTTGTACTTTCAGACCGGGAGCGGGGCCGTAAATCGCCCCGCGCGGCCTAAAATGGCCGTGGGACTTATCATCACCCGCCTGGGGCTTGGACATCGGGAGAGACATGGAGAGCAGGGGAGAGAAAAGACTTTGCCTTCCATCACAGTGGGTTCACTGTGATGGATGTTTGTGTGAACTTAATTGTGTGTATGTCTGTAGGACATTGTCTTTGTTTGTATGGCAGTGGAAACAAAATTTCGTTTGAGTCTCACTGGGGCTCAAATGACAATAAATTGTATTGTATATAGTAACCACCTTCATGACATGCAGGGCAGGGGAAATGGCGGTGAATAAGCACTGACTTACTTCGCAGTGTGTCAACCTCTCTAACTTGCCCGTTACAACCCAACACACCTAACTCCATTTCATCCCCCTCCCCCCGCTTCTCCCCCAAACCCCCACTTTCCCCTTAATACTTCTTCACTGCCCCAAAGTCCCCCTACATCTCTCCTCCACTACCTCTCTCCCTCCCATCACCCCCCCACTACTTTCAGCTCCGGATCATCTTGGCAATAAGAACATCTATATCAGGGTAGTATTCAGCGACTACAGCACAGCCTTCAACTTCATAGAACTGAATAAGCTCATCTCTAAACTTCTGGACCTTGGTCTTGGGGCCTCCATCTGCAACTAGCTTCTGGATGATATGACTGGCAGACCTCAGTTGGTTAGAAATGGTTAGACTATTTCCCGCCCCCTGCCCCTCAACACTAGTGCTCCTCAGGGTTGTGTCCTCAGTCCCCTGCTCTACTCCCTGTCCCCCCTCGAATCTGTGGCCAAATACTGCGACAACTCAATCTTTAATTTCGCTGACGATCTAGATGAACTGTCTGGACCCAAAACCTTGACTGTCTGCTTCCCTCCACTGATGCTGCCTGACCTGATGAGTTTCTCCAGCAACTCTCTTTTTCCTTTGCTCCAGACTGCAGCATCTGCATTTTCTATCAACTCCATCCGTTTTTGCTCTAAAAACAACTCAAAGGATTATTCATCTTTGTGGCTACCCTCCTTGTAGCCTTCTTGCCTGTGAAAGGAATATGCTAACATAATCCATCCTCTCAACCGCTTCAATTTTACCAATATTGTTGGAAATGCCAACATTTTTCATTCATCTCCAAATACCATTTCATTGGGAATTCACAAGGATAACAAATATGTAGAAAACTATGCCGACATGTCCATGCAAATTATGATTCTTTGAATAAAATCCTTGGCCATTTATTGTTCTCATAAGAATATCAGAAGGGTTAACAAATTCCATTGGACCTATTCATTCCCCTGTATTCCTGAGTTGCCCCTTGTTAGATGAATAGTGGGTGATCCTATTGCCACCTCCACCCTCATTTTAGGAAGAGAAATGTTGTCCACATGTCCAATTACCAATCTAAAGGTGATTCTCCCACAACCATATCCAATTAATTATCAGGAGAGATTGACAATAGACAATAGACAATAGACAATAGGTGCAGGAGTAGGCCATTCGGTCCTTCGAGCCTGCACCGCCATTCAATGAGATCATGGCTGATCATCTCCAATCAGTACCCCGTTCCTGCCTTCTCCCCATATCCCCTGACTCCACTATCTTTAAGAGCCCTATCTAGCTCTCTCTTGAATTGTCTAGGTTGGGGTCAGCAGAGAAGTCAGTAACTAGGTAAAGGAATAAAAGGGAGAAACAAATAGGTTTTAGGATTCAGTGCATGGTAAAGGTTAGAAACATTCATCATGCTCAAAGAGGACCAGAAATATCTACTGTGAAATAGATGTCCATAATTCTGCAAATCATTGCCAATGTATCGAAGACAATCAGGGGAAAATCCCCCCCCAAAATATCTAGCCACAATTCTGCTCCAGCCCATGGTAGCTTGCATTGCATCATCACAACTGGGACCTCAGAATCCTGAAAAGAAAGACTGACCAGAGAAGGTTGGAGGAAGAAAAAGGGGAGGCCATCAAAATCCTGTGCACGAAGAAATAGTTTCAAATGTTAACCAATCTCGTAGTCTTAGTCAGAAGGAACGACATCATCTGCTTTGCAAGACAATAAAATCAAGAATGCAGTTTACCTCAGTGGTAAAATCATTAAAGGTTGCAATTTGGATGTATCACTGCTATAATTTAACACAAAAACACGAATGAGGATGCTATCTTTGATTTCCATTGAGCTTGCGTGCCAATCCAAACAAGCTCTGATGCCTTCGAGCTTTGGGCTGGGTTTCATTTAAATAGTTCCTTATGATTTAGTGCAATTTGTAAGGAATGATGAATGGAGATCTTTCCTGGGAACTCCTTCAGGGAGCCAGGGTTGTTACAGGTCTTCCTGGGGGTGAACTAGCTGAGCTCACCCAGAGCTACCTTTGTGTCTCTGCCTGAGTCCTGACACGATTACATGTTGCCAGATGTAGAGTCCTCGCTGCAGTGCCAGTGACTAACTGTTTAGGTACCTTATTGAAATCATAGCCCAAAGGAAGAAAGTTAACGGAGCAAGGAGTGGGACATCCATTTCACATCTGCTCTGAGAACACTTTCTTTGCGTGATGTTACTTTGATTTAAAGCCCTGTCTTTTTGTTGTTGTTAATGGAAGTTATTTCTTGCAGGATTCTAACTTCCTTTGAAAAATGGATGCAGAGTTCCCATTGGCATTGAGCACATTAAGCTGGGTGAATGAATAGCTGACAGCATCTGGTGTTGCACAGGTCTGTGTAAAAGAAAGGTCCAGGAAATTAATGGAAATAAAAAGGATACATAAAAAAAAAGATAATCTCCTGATCAGGGTAGCTGACTAACTTCTAAAGCATAATTGCTCATCTTCACACATGGAGGTTTGAGGTCCCTGAGTTCATAAGAGAATTCGTAACTGAGCTCCAAAGACATTACACGTTTAATCTACAATCTGTGCGGTATTAGGTGATGTGACTGAGAGATTACAATTGTGTTCGTTTCCCTGGTTTGAGGAAGGGTAGGTATAGTGATAAAGTCATACAGTGTGGAAACAGGCCCTTCAGCCAATTTGCCCACACCGATTAACATGCCCGATTTACACTGGATTCATCTAATCTATGGAAAGGATTCAAACTCCTCGTCGAACCTAAGGACCAATTAAGAAGTGGGGAAAAAAGCATAAACAAGACTTAGTTCTGTCAACCATTCAATGGCGATGAAGATGTGTGTATTTGACACAAGGATATGTCCTTAGGCACTTTACACTGACACGTTTGGAGAAAAATGTACTCCGAGCCAAAAGGTGGAGGTTTTCAGTTAGGCATTCTGATAACAGTTACTGTCTGGGTTTGTGGTTTGACAGATGTGGAAGGAGCACTTGGTCTGGGACTGCCTGCACTTCAGAAGATGAATAAGTTGGCTACAAAATGAGAGGAGGGAAAAAAGCCATTTCCCTGCAGACTACATTATAAGGATCACATCCATGCATAATTACCATGTTGCATTTAAAGGAAAATAGGGGCGTGCCAATATTCTGTGCTCTATGTGGATAGTGTGTGGTTCCTGTGTTTGATGAGACCAGTCTGCTCTTGAACATTGCATAGGCATGACAGGATGGAGGGTCCATCACATTAACCTTCAGTCAGATATCCTGTATTAGCCCTATGCCAAAAATATTATAAGGAAAACAAATCAGCTGGAAATGTTTAAAGTCTTACGTCCCATTTCGTGTTTGACAATATACAATAGACAATAGGTGCAGGAGTAGGTAAACAAAAGTGCTGGAGAAACTCAGCGGGTGCAACAGCATCTATGGAGCGAAGGAAATAGGCAACGTTTCGGGCCGAAACCCTTCTTCAAACTGATGTAGGGGGAGGCCGGGGGGGGGGGGGGGGGGTAGGGAGAAGAAAGGAAAAGGGAAGAGGAGGAGCCCAAGGGCTGAGGGAGAGCTGAGAAGGGGAGGAGACAGCAAGGGCTACCGGAAATTGGAGAATTCAATGTTTATGCCGCTAGGGTGCAAACTGCCCAAGCTGAATCTGAGGTGCTGCTCCTCCAATTTCCGGTGGTGCTCACTCTGGCCCTGGAGGAGGCCCAGGACAGAGAGGTCGGATTCGGAATGGGAGGGGGAGTTGCTGATCTCCCGGTGATCTCCCACCGGGAGGTCAGGTTGGTTAATGCAGAGGTGTTCGGCAAAACGATCGCCAAGCCTACGCTTGGTCTCACCGATGTAGATCAGCTGACATCTAGAGCAGCGGATGCAAAAGGTTGGAGGAGATGCAGGTGAACCTCTGTCGCACCTGGAAAAACTGCTTGGGTCCTTGAATGGAGTCGAGGTGGGAGGTAAAGCGACAAATGTAGCATCTCTTGCGGTTGCAAGGGAAAGTGCCTGGAGAGGGGGTGGTTCGGGAGGGAAGGGAAGAATTGACCAGGCAGTTACGGAGGGAGTGGTCTTTGCGGAAAGCAAATGTTGATTCTTCACTTCTCTTGACTCTAGACTGTGACTTTGGACTACCTAACAGCAGGCACCACAGGGTATTGGAGAGATGACAACAAGGCATCTCAACAAAATTCAATGGCAGGATAAACAAAGCTTCTCTTGGGCCTTATTTTGTCAATTGGTTCCTTGCCGTCGATTATTGATTTGTGCATGCACAACACCAGACACTCTCTTCCAAGTTCTGTCATGGAAAGAGATTACCAGGCAGACTAAGGATTATATTGAAGGATATTATTAAAAGTTCCTTGACAAAATTGCAATGTCCCCACTTATTCCAGGGAATTACAAGCTTGTGTCAGTTTAAAATGGAGAAGGAGCATTTGGAATGGCTCAAGTTTACATCACGTTATTGTAAGATGTTGGAGTATTGTGTTCAATTATGATCACCCTGGTATAGGAAAAATGTCATTAAGCTGGAAAAAGTACATAATTGTTAATGGGGATTTGGCAAGTCTTGAGCCTTCGAGAGAGGTTGGGCAGGCTAGGACTTTATTCCTGGGAGGGGAGAAGACTGTGATGTGATTTTATATGGGTGTTTAAAACCCTGAGGGGGCATAGATAAGGTGAACATATGTAGTCCTTTTCCTAGAACAGGGGAATCAAAATCTAGAGGTATAGGTTTAAGGTGAGAGGGGGAAGATACAAAAGAAACCTGAGGGTTGACCTTTTCACACAGATGGGGATAGGTACATGGAACAAGCTGTCAGAGAAAGTAGTTGAGGCAAGTGCAATAACAACATTCAAAAGTCTATTGGACAGGAACATGGGTAGGAAAGAGTTGGAGGGATATGGGCCAAACACAACCAAATGGGATTAGCTTAGATGAGACATCGTGTTCAGCAAGGATGAGTTATGGTGAAGGATTTGTTATCATATTATTTGACTCTAGGACTCTATATGCCAGGAACACCAGAAGCTTAGTGTACATGGCAGAAGGTGCGTACCAGCATATACTGTACTACCCACGCACCTACACCACCAGGCACCTTCTCAGATTGGTCACAGAATCCACAGCAAGAAAGTGAAAGTTAGTCATCCTTGAATTCAAGGAACTGCCTAGGAAGAAGAGGGCTAATGAAATAGCCATTTCTCATGCCCCCACCTGATCCCAACCAAATAGTGATCTGATTTGAAATCGAGAAGCAATGTGGAATATCATCAAACAAGCTGAGGGAAATGAATGGGTTCTCTCCAATGAATACTAGGTATTGAAAGCTTGCTTGTTCCACTAGTGCATAATATGTGAATGTTGAGTTCCTGTGACCTCACAGTGGAGGCGGATGTGCATTGTTTCACACTTGATGGCAGGACTTTGAATGTCATTTTGGTGTCTCAGATGAGATGAGGTTTAGCGATTGACCTGTCAGCATCACTGGGAGGAGAGCTATTGTGATGTGGTTTTTCGGTCTGCAGCCTGCTTGTGTGGAGCACACCAAGAAACAGCCCAGCACGTCATTTTCAACTGCGCTGTCCTGGTGGATTGGTAGACCTCACGGCCCTTGACAACAGCACATTGAACTGGCTACAGCGCCTAGAGGGCGTTACGTAACTTCTGCTGCCTCAAACGCAAGAAGAAGAGGTCTGAAGAAACTCCCGGGGAAGAAACAAGGCACAATGTTTGCATCCACCCACAGTGCTGGGTGAACTGTGGTTTCCAATTCAAATCCACTCATAGAGTCATAGAAGCATAGAGTGATACAGTGTGGAAACAGGCCCAACTTGCCCACACCGGCCAACATGTCCCACCTGCAAGCATTTCGCCCATATCCCTCCAAACCTGTCCTATCCATGTACCTGTCTAACTGCTTCTTAAATGTTGAGCTAGTCCCTGCCTCAACTACTTCCTATGGCAGCTTGTTCCATACACCCACCACCCTTTGTGTGAAAAAGTTACCCCTCAGATTCCTATTGATTTTTTTCCCCTTCACCTTAAACCTATGTCCTCTGGTCCTCGATTCACCTATTCTGGGCAAGAGATTCTGTGCATCTGAACAATCTATTTCTCTCATGATCTTATGCCTATATAACCCACTCATCCTCCTGCACTCAGTTGCACCATTTCCTAATCAGATGTAAACTTCTCTCCTGAGGTTAATGGTATCGTACAGCCCTTCAGTCCATCATTCTTGTGTTGGCACTTCAACCGAGCTATATAATTAGTCGCAGTATCCTGGTCACATTCCAAAGCCATCTAATTTTTTCTTTTGAATTTATCAGGTATTCAATTGCCAGAGAAATGATTAAAACCATTTTTGATTATATTGCAATCAATGCCTGTGAACTTAGATTTGCCCTTTAGTTGAATGCATATTTCTAATTTAATTTTATTGCCAATCAACATTTTCACATATTTATCTTCATGTTCTCAAAAGCGACGAGATTATAAAAGTTAATTTTGGGGCGGGGAGGAGAATACTTGCTCTATCCATGGTGCATATTTTTAGATTGTAAACTGAGTCATTCAGAAACAAGTTAAAATGTAAACCAACACATTGTATTTCCGCTTAGAAATTGGGTGTCACCTCTCAGTGTTGACCTAAAACATTGATGCATTTGGCATTCGCTCAAATTAAATTGCAAACTTATTCAACAGATAATAATAATGGATGGGATTTATATAGCGCCTTTCTAATACTCAAGGCGCTTGATAGCACTCCAACCCGGGCAGAGAATCACAAAAGTGCGCTGACCGCTCTCTCACGAGTGCAGAAGGTGTGGCTGGCGGAAAGTGATATCTCTTCTGCGGAACAATAGATGTACATCCACTTCCCACCCGGTTCTTGGTCCTCTTCGTCATGAGCAGGGTCCTGCTCACATTCTCCAGAGACCAGTCCAAGGAAACTAGTGAAGACCACAGGGACTGAACATCTATGATTAGGGTCATTCAGCTGGGTTAGCTTTCAATCTTGAAATTGGAATGATGGTAATGCTGTGTGGGCTCAAGCAGGTTGTTTCAACACTGACCATACTGTGACAATAAAAACATGTATATCAGGATGTAATTTATTGACTGCAGCACCGCATTCAGCAGCATCATATCAAATATGCTTATCTGTAAACGTCTAGATCTTTGATTTGGGCCTGCATCACCAACAGGCTTCTAAACAATCTGATCGACATTCAGCTAGAAATGGTCAGATCATTTCCTCAATCCTTACCCTCAACACTGGTGCTGCTTAGGGTTGTGTGCTCAGTCTGCTCATACCAACCTTTCTGTCCTTGGTCTCATACATTAACAGAGTAAAGCCATATGCAAACTGGAAGAATAGACCCTCGTATTGTGCTTGGGTAGCTTACAACCCAAATGAACATTCAATTATCCAATTCCTAAACAATAACCCGCTGTCTCCTTTTCCTTCCTCCATCCTCACTGGGTGTTCATAGAAACATAGAAACATAGAAAATAGGTGCAGGAGTAGGTCATTCGGCCCTTCGAGCCTGCACCGCCATTCAATATGATCATGGCTGATCATCCAACTCAGTATCCTGTACCTGCCTTCTCTCCATACCCCCTGATCCCTTTAGTCACAAGGGCCACATCTAACACCCTCTTAAATATAGCCAATGAACTGGCCTCAACTACCTTCTGCGGCAGAGAATTCCAGAGATTCACCTCCCTCTGTGTGAAAAATGTTTTTTCTCATCTCGGTCCTAAAAGATTTCCCCCTTATCCTTAAACTGTGACCCCTTGTTCTGGACTTCCCCAACATTGGGAACAATCTTCCTGCATCTAGCCTGTCCAACCCCTTAAGAATTTTGTAATTTTCTATAAGATCCCCCCTCAATCTTCTAAATTCTAGCGAGTACAAGCCGAGTCTATCCAGTCTTTCTTCATATGAAAGTCCTGACATCCCAGGAATCAGTCCGGTGAACCTTCTCTGTACTCCCTCTATGGCAAGAATGTCTTTCCTCAGATTAAGAGACCAAAACTGTACACAATACTCCAGATGTGGTCTCACCACGACCCTGTACAACTGCAGTAGAACCTCCCTGCTCCTATACTCAAATCCTTTTGCTTTTCAGTTTAGTTTATTGTCACATGTACTGAGGTACAGTTGCTTGCTAACTAGTCAGCAGAAAGACAATACATGATTGCAATCAATCCATATACAGAGCATAGATACACGATAAGGGAATAGCGGGTCAGAGTGCAAGGTAAAACCAGCAAAGTCCGGTCAAGGATAGTCCAAGGGACATCAGAGGAAGATAGTCGTTCAGCACTGCTCTCTGGTTGTGGTAGGATGCTTTAGTTGCCTGATAACAGCTGGCTGTGCACACTCTGCTCCCATTATCTCTCACCTTTCTGGTCACCCTGCTCCTTTCTCCTCTTCCACCCATCCTTAAGTCCCATAATTTTATTTTTCCCCTTCTCGTTCCACTCTCCCCGCCCCCTTCCTTCAGCTTTACATTTCACTCCTCCTCGTCTTTCTTTGTCTTCAACCCTTTTGTCTCCTTTTTACCTCTAGCTTTTGTCACTATCTTCATCCATCTGCCATTAAATATCTCCTCCCCCCTCCGTATCCAGTAATCATTTGCCAGGCTTTGCCCCAACCCTACCGCTCTTTCTGCAGTTGTACAGAGCCCTAGCGAGACCACACCTGGAGTATTGTGTGCAGTTTTGGTCCCCTAATTTGAGGAAGGACATTCTTGCTATTGAGGGAGTGCAGCATTGGTTTACAAGGTTCATTCCCGGGATGGCGGGACTGTCATATGCTGAGAGAATGGAGCAGCAGGGCTTGTATACTCTGGAGTTTAGAAGGATGAGAGGGGATCTCATTGAAACATATAAGATTGTTAAGGGCTTGGACACGCTAGAGGCAGGAAACATGTTACCGATGTTGGGGGAGTCCAGAACCAGGGGCCACAGTTTAAGAATAAGGAGTAAGCCATTTAGAACAGATACGAGGAAACACTTTTTCTCACAGAGAGTTGTGAGTCTGTGGAATTCTCTGCCTCGGAGGGTGGTGGAGGCAGGTTCTCTGGATGCTTTCAAGAGAGAGCTAGATAGGGCTCTTAAAAATAGCGGAGTCAGGGGATATGGGGAGAAGGTAGGAACGGGGTACTGATTGGGGATGATCAGCCATGATCACATTGAATGGCGGTGCTGGCTCGAAGGGTCAAATGGCCTACTCCTGCACCTATTGTCTATAGTCTATTGTCTATTGTCTTTCCCAGCTTTCTCTCCCTTACTCCATCTGTCTGAAGAATGGTGCTGGCCCAAATCGTTGTCTGTCCATTCCCTCTAAAGATGCTATCTGACTTGTTGACTTCCGCCAGCACTTTTTTTTTGCTCAAGATTCCAGCATCTGCAGCTTCTTGTGTCTCCCCTGCTTTGCTAGCTGTACATTCATGGTTGTGTGGGCAAGCCCAGCACCAACTAGATCTTTAGGTTCATCGATGATACCACTATTGTTGACCAAATTAACAGTGATGAGATGGAGTACAGGAAAGAGATTGGATACCTTATATCAGGGTATAAAAACATCTATTTCACATGCCTTTCTTGGAGGAGTTGCCTTCGACTCTTATTCATAACTCCTTCATTCGGTTATTTCATTATTATAAAACTGTATTTTTTTCACTATTTCAAATTGCCCTACTATCTTTGTACCAGTCTGATATTTGGCATTAATTGGTGAATGTATTGTTGTATTGATGTTTACCATGTATACTGTTTACTTTATGAGCTTCAGGCAAATTAAGAATGTCACTGCACCCTTGTATATGTGATAGTGATCGTGATTACAATTGTAATCATCTATAGTCTTTTCCGCTGACTGGATAGCAAGCAACAAAAAGCTTTTCACTGAACTTCCCCACATGTGACAATAAACTAAACTAAATTAAATAACCTAACCTGTATCTTGTGTCTGTTTAGGTGAAACCTTAGCTGATCTGGAGAACCAAAGAAGTAGAAATGCCATGATCATATTGAATGGCGGTGCAGGCTTGAAGGGCCGAATGGCCTACTCCTGCACCTATTTTCTATGTTTGTATGAAAGTAGCCCTTGTCCCTTAGGATTTATCCACAGAAACATCTGACTGCAGGAACTCTCTCAGGCTGAAGGAGAGACGTGTGCTTCCCGGAAACATGGCATCTATGTAAGGAGGTTCTTCTTGTGATCCACACCCACCTGCACATCGAGGGAGTGGAAATGTTCCATATTCATAAGAAGTGCCAGCTTATGCTTGGAAGCCTTTATGTACATGAGTCCAATGAGTTTTCTGTGCCTAGAGGGAAGTCAGCAACCCTGCCACATATCAATTCACAGGATGAAATTGGTCTTCACTGGAGTCAAAGTAAATCAAATTACTTCTTCATGCTTGCCATGCTTGGAAAATCTCTCTGTTGTTCTGAGACATAGCAGAAATCACCAAGGCCAACTGGAAAGATTTTGTGGAGTTGAAGCTCAAAGTCAATGTGACCAAAGATAGACACAAAATGCTTGGATAATTCAGCGGGACAGGGAGCATCTCTGGATAGAAGGAATGGATGATGTTTCAAGTCGAGACCCTTCTTCAGTGACCAACGCAATCCCCATCTTCCATCCTACATCATTGTAGACCTTGAACTTTTTATTTGTAACTATAACGCTATAATATTGTAACATTACATTCTGCACTCTAGTATTTTTCTATGTACACTACCTGTCGCAAGTGTGAATGGCTAGATTGTACACATATATAGCATGATTTAACTGGCTACATAGAGTTTGGGAATTTCCTGAAAGGCATTCCTGGATATAATCAGTTTTCCATTGCAAAGTTATGGCAATGAAACAGGAGTCAGCTATCGGGAAAATCCTGACTGTGGAATTTACATCAGTGAGGCCCATTAATCAATTGATGGTGCCACCAAACATTGGCTTGAGATGGGCATCACTGAGAATGAGAAAACACCATCTAAAAACAACTCTTTCCAATATGGCAAGCCCACACAATTCAGGGAACAAATTGGTGAAATATAACAGTGCAGGTGGCACTAAGCCTTCAGGTTTCCAGGACTTAAGGGCTTTGCCTGTCTCACAGCTGAATGACGTCAGGACTACTGGAAAGTTGATACAATTTATCTTTGACATGCTTTTTTTCTGATCTGCCATATCATTTCTAGTCTTTGTCTTATCAAGTTCAGAGCAGCAGGAAAATCCCCTGAAAATTCAGCAGCAGTAGCAGTGGAAAATCTGAGGGGGTAATAGAAAATATTTCAATGGTATTTCATCCAGAACAAGGGAGAATGATGATGGAGGAGGAATCGTTTCCTAGTGTAGTGACAACTGGAAATGATTTGAGTTTCTTTGATATGTTCTTTGACTCAGAACTGCTGTAGCTTTGGGAGCAACAACAGCAGCAGGAGTTAAGCAAGAGATACGACTGATTGGCTCTAGCCCAAGTGGGAGGAGAGAAGTGAAAACAGTTAAAGTAAAGGCCAAGGACAGGCAGACTTGACTCAGAACTGCTGTAGCTTTGGGAGCAACAACAGCAGCAGGAGTTTAGCAAGAGATATGACTGATTGGCTCTAGCCCAAGTGGGAGGAGAGAAGTTAGTCAGTGCTGGGAAAACAGTTGAAAACTGAGGAATTTGGTTTGTAAATTGGTAAATCAGGCAATTTATCAGTCAATTTAAGCAAGACTGCTCTTGGGGAGCAGCAGTGAGGAGCGGCCTTGTGAGGGAAGTGCCCGGTGAGAAAAGTGTGAGTCTTTAGCTCGAGAGTCTTCAGCGAGGAGGCTGCTGAGGAGAGGAGACCACGCAATACGCTTGAGAGGTAGAGACGAAAGAAGGAGATGTCAGGCAAGCTGATTCAGTGTGATGCTTGCAGTATGTGGGAGGTCAAGGACACCGCTGGTGCCTCTGGCTGTTACAAATGC
Source organism: Amblyraja radiata (assembly GCF_010909765.2). Taxonomy (NCBI): domain Eukaryota; kingdom Metazoa; phylum Chordata; class Chondrichthyes; order Rajiformes; family Rajidae; genus Amblyraja; species Amblyraja radiata. The sequence continues at coordinate 13,713,846 of NC_045959.1, read as the reverse complement.
GAGAAGTGCATCCAGGTAGAGCTCCTGAAGGGCCGTGTTGGGGAACTGGAGAAGCAAGTGGATGACCTCCGGTTCGTCCGAGAAACGGAGTCGTTCCTCGACAAGTCCTACAGTACGATTGTTACACCTAAGGTACTGGAAGAGAGAAGGTGGGAGACAATGAGAAAGGGAGGGAAGCATGGAATGCCAATGTCCCCGGGTGTTGTACCTCTTGTGAACAGGTTCACCCACTTAGAAACTGTCGGGACAGAAGAGGTGTTTACACTGAGCGGCGGACTGGCTTGCGATGCGAATAGGGCTGTTGAGCCAGAACCAAAAAGGCCTAAGGCAGGCAACGCCATTGTAGTGGGAGACTCCATTGTGAGAGGTACGGACAGGGGTTTCTGCGGCAACAGACGAGATGCGAGGATGGTGTACTGCCTTCCTGGTGCCAGGATCCAGGATGTCACGGACAGAGTGCAGAAAATCCTCAAGGGCGAAGGTGAACATCCGGAAGTGGTAGTGCATGTCGGCACAAACGATGTCGGAAAGAAGGGGATGAATATTCTGCAGCGTGAATTTACAGAGCTCGGAAAAATGCTGAAAAGCAGGACCTCCAGGGTTGTTATCTCCGGTTTGCTTCCAGATCCTCGTGCTGGCGAGAGCAGGAACAGGGAGATACGGGACCTGAACGTGTGGCTGAGGAACTGGTGCACGGGGCAGGGATTTAGATTCTTAGATCACTGGGATCTGTTTTGGGGTAAGGGGGAACTGTACAAAAGGGACGGATTGCATCTTAACAGGTGTGGGACCAGCATTCTGGCAGGCAGGTTTGCCACTGCTACACGGGTGGTTTTAAACTGAATAAGGGGGGTGGGGTGTCGAATGGGATAGTGGAGGATGGAGTTAAAGGGAAAGGGTTTCTTAAATGTGTGAGGGTAGAGACAGAGGGGTGTAAAATGAGGGTAGAAGCAATAGGTAGCAAGGTGAAAAGTAAAAGTGGCAGGCAGACAAAACCAGGGCAAAAATCAGAAAGGGCCACTTTTCAACATAATTGTATAAGGGGTAAGAGTGTTGTAAAAACAAGCCGGAAGGCTTTGTGTCTCAATGCAAGGAGCATTCGTAATAAGGTGGATGAGTTGAATGTGCAGATAGCTATTAATGACTATGATATAGTTGGGATCACGGAGACATGGCTCCAGGGTGACCAAGGCTGGGAGCTGAACATCCAGGGATATTCAATATTCAGGAGGGATAGAGAGAAAGGAAAAGGAGGTGGGGTAGCGTTGCTGATTAGAGAGGAGATTAACGCAATGGAAAGGAAGGACATTAGTTTGGAGGATGTGGAATCGGTATGGGTAGAGCTGCGAAACACTAAGGGGCAGAAAACGCTGGTGGGTGTTGTGTACAGGCCACCTAACAGTAGTAGTGAAGTTGGAGATGGTATCAAACAGGAAATTAGAAATGCGTGCGACAAAGGCAAAACCGTTATAATGGGTGACTTCAATCTACATATAGATTGGGTGAATCAAATTGGCAGGGGTGCTGAGGAAGAGGATTTTTGGAATGTATGCGGGATAGTTATCTAAATCAACATGTAGAGGAACCAACGAGAGAGCAGGCTATTTTAGACTGGGTATTGAGTAATGAGGAAGGGTTAGTTAGCAGTCTTGTTGTACGTGCCCCCTTGGGCAAGAGTGACCATAATATGGTTGAGTTCTTCATTAGGATGGAGAGTGATATTGTTAATTCAGAAACGATGGTTCTGAACTTAAAGAAAGGTAACTTTGAGGGTATGAGACGTGAATTGGCCAAGATTGACTGGCAATTAATTCTAAAAGGGTTGACGGTGGATATGCAATGGAAGACATTTAAAGACTGCATGGATGAACTACAAAAATTGTTCATCCCAGTTTGGCAAAGGAATAAATCAGGGAAGGTAGTGCATCCGTGGATAACAAGGGAAATCAGGGATAGTATCAAAGCGAAGGATGATGCGTACAAATTAGCCAGAAATAGCACCATACCGGAGGACTGGGAGAAATTCAGAGACTAGCAGAGGAGGACAAAGGGCTTAATTAGGAAAGGAAAAATAGATTATGAAAGAAAACTGGCAGGGAACATAAAAACTGACTGCAAAAGTTTTTATAGATATGTGAAAAGAAAGAGATTAGTTAAAACAAATGTAGGTCCCTTGCAGTCAGAAACAGGTGAGTTGATCATGGGGAACAAGGATATGGCGGACCAATTGAATAACTACTTTGGTTCCGTCTTCACTAAGGAAGACATAAATAATCTGCCGGAAATAGCAGGGGACCGCGGGTCAAAGGAGTTGGAGGAATTGAGTGAAATCCAGGTTAGCCGGCAAGTGGTGTTGGGTAAATTGAATGGATTAAAGGCCGATAAATCCCCAGGGCCAGATAGGCTGCATCCCAGAGTACTTAAGGAAGTAGCTCCAGAAATAGTGGATGCATTAGTAATAATCTTTCAAAACTCTTTAGATTCTGGAGTAGTTCCCGAGGATTGGCGGGTAGCAAACGTAACCTCACTTTTTAAGAAGGGAGGGAGAGAGAAAATGGGGAATTACAGACCAGTTAGTCTAACATCAGTAGTGGGGAAACTGCTAGAGTCAGTTATTAAAGATGGGATAGCAGCACATTTGGAAAGTGGTGAAATCATTGGACAAACTCAGCATGGATTTACAAAAGGTAAATCATGTCTGACGAATCTTATAGAATTTTTCGAGGATGTAACTAGTAGCGTGGATAGGGGAGAACCAGTGGATGTGGTGTATCTGGACTTCCAGAAGGCTTTCGACAAGGTCCCACATAAGAGATTAGTATACAAACTTAAAGCACATGGCATTGGGGGTTCAGTATTGATGTGGATAGAGAACTGGCTGGCAAACAGGAAGCAAAGAGTAGGAGTAAACGGGTCCTTTTCACAATGGCAGGCAGTGACTAGTGGGGTACCGCAAGGCTCAGTGCTGGGACCCCAGCTATTTACAATATATATTAATGATCTGGATGAGGGAATTGAAGGCAATATCTCCAAGTTTGCGGATGACACTAAGCTGGGGGGCAGTGTTAGCTGTGAGGAGGATGCTAGGAGACTGCAAGGTGACTTGGATAGGCTGGGTGAGTGGGCAAATGTTTGGCAGATGCAGTATAATGTGGATAAATGTGAGGTTATCCATTTTGGTGGCAAAAACAGGAAAGCAGACTATTATCTAAATGGTGGCCGACTAGGAAAAGGGGAGATGCAGCGAGACCTGGGTGTCATGGTACACCAGTCATTGAAAGTAGGCATGCAGGTGCAGCAGGCAGTGAAGAAAGCGAATGGTATGTTAGCTTTCATAGCAAAAGGATTTGAGTATAGGAGCAGGGAGGTTCTACTGCAGTTGTACAGGGTCTTGGTGAGACCACACCTGGAGTATTGCGTACAGTTTTGGTCTCCAAATCTGAGGAAGGACATTATTGCCATAGAGGGAGTGCAGAGAAGGTTCACCAGACTGATTCCTGGGATGTCCGGACTGTCTTATGAAGAAAGACTGGATAGACTTGGTTTATACTCTCTAGAATTTAGGAGATTGAGAGGGGATCTTATAGAAACTTACAAAATTCTTAAGGGGTTGGACAGGCTAGATGCAGGAAGATTGCTCCTGATGTTGGGGAAGTCCAGGACAAGGGGTCACAGCTTAAGGATAAGGGGGAAATCCTTTAAAACCGAGATGAGAAGAACTTTTTTCACACAGAGAGTGGTGAATCTCTGGAACTCTCTGCCACAGAGGGTAGTCGAGGCCAGTTCATTGGCTATATTTAAGAGGGAGTTAGATGTGGCCCTTGTGGCTAAGGGGATCAGAGGGTATGGAGAGAAGGCAGGTACGGGATACTGAGTTGGATGATCAGCCATGATCATATTGAATGGCGGTGCAGGCTCGAAGGGCCGAATGGCCTACTCCTGCACCTAATTTCTATGTTTCTATGTTTCTATGTTTGTTACAGGTTGAGATTACATTTTTATTGAGGTTGCCACCACCTACACACAGAAGCAAATATTGCATAGCTTCAAAATTCATCCTGCCACTTTCCTTTGGATTGCGCTGCCTGAATCACATCCTCTCGTGATTGAAGTACAGAACAAAACATGCTGAAATGAAATGGCATTGACAAGAAAGAGAAAGAATAACTATGTTTCCTCAGCATTTGTTGCACCCTCAGAATGTCCTTAAGTGTGTTAAGGTCAATGTACACCTACGCTTATGGTGCAGTTATGATGTAAGCAGCATCCAATTGATGAGCACAAACTCCCACTATTAGGAATGCGACAATGACAAGTGTTGATTATGGTATAAATGTTATATCGAACTCCCTAATATCCTCTGCTCATCATTGAAATAATTCCCTGAGATTTTATTGTATTTTTCTAAAGGGGGAGGTTGCACCGTTCTTAACCTCTTCTCAGAAAGAGGGCACAATGTCTAATTTATGCCCCTGTCCCACTTAGGAAACCTGAACGGAAATCTCTGGAGACTTTGCGCCCCACCCAAGGTTTCCGTGCGGTCCCCGGACGTTCCCGGAGGTTTTTGTCAGTCTCGCTAATGGTCGAAAGTGTTTTCTGCTTCTTCTATGTTCCAGCGATTATTTCAAAAAATTCAAAACCGGCCGCGACTAAAAATAGGTTGCCGTTTTAAAAATCGGTAATTTTTTAGTCGAAGCCGGTTGCGATGCTGGTTGAAGGTGGTTGTCGGAGGTTGCAGGTAGTGGAAGGTCTTACCTTCCACTACCTGCAACCTCCAGCAACCACCTGCAACCTCCAGCAACCACCTTCAACTAGCATCGCAACCGGCTTAGACTAAAAAATTACCGATTAGTTAAACGGCAACCTATTCCTAAGTGGGACAGGGGCATTAGTCCTCTTTTTTCTTGACATCTGAAAGAGAAGACAAGCATATCCCATGCAAATCCAACATAAATCTGCAATGTCTAATCAAAATGTTCAAGAGATTAGAGCCAAGCGCAGATAAAATGGTAGAATGGCAGCCAAATATGCCATCTTCAATTGAGAAGCTTGTGATACTAATTTCCATTGAATTGGCCTAATTCACAGCAATCATGATACAACACCATCTAGTATGCAATCCCAAATTTGCCGAATGTAAACTTTATATTATTCAATGATACTTCATGCATGCCTGTTCTCTGATGACATATCATGCCAAAGTTTCCTTGTCGCTGTCTTCTTTTTGCAAAGCTATACGCTTGATTCCCTTATCTTCTTTACTAAATGCTTTCTTTCTCCTGGGTTCCTCCACAGTGTACACAATGTGTGGGACAATGCAACCTGCCTCATGTCTGCCCATCATGCATTTGCTCAAGTCTTGTTAAAGGAAATAGATGAATTTTGCCTGGCATTATCTATAGTTGATCTTAAGAAGCTGCAATAACGTTCAAGAACATGGAACATCCATGGGTCAGTTATTAAACTGCACTGGCGTCTGTCAGTAGCATTGGCTGTTTTTCCAGGTTTTCTTAGTTCCTGAACATAAGTACATATTTTCCCACAGGAAAAATATCAGCTGAATTCGTAACTGGACTGGTATAGTGTGTTCTGCAAGTCACCAAACACGTGTGTGAGTTATTTAGTTCACAAATCCTCTACTTGAGTTGGCTGCCATTCAGGAATTCAAGTGTATCTTAAACTGTATTCCATTGACTTTCCTCTCTTCTTAACCAGTAATTGATACATGGTGGATATATGGGCTCAGTGCCTAGTACTGCGAGCACTCATTAGATCTATATGTACACTCTGTACTCATGTCTGGGCTGCTTTGCCACCAATAAAGGCTGCATTATTTAAATTTAACCAGACTGCCTATAATTTCAGTCTGGCTTGTATTTCAGGCACTTTGTTGCATATGAAAGTTGACCTATTTTGAATAAAATCACGAGGCTCAAAGGGGGAGTGTATGGTTTTATAGCTTATTAAGGCAGCCCATTGGAATGTTCAGGCAATTTGCCCTGTTGCATGAACAACTGATGACTTCTTCCAAAAGAAGACGTGTCTTCTTAAAGAGATAGTTTCTCCAGGAGAAGGACATGAACATTCAACAAAACAGATGTGTTGCTTCCTTCAGATGTTGAGCGCACATGTAATTTGAATGTCTGATTGAATTTTTAAGTGGATGACACAGAACTCAATACAAGTTATCCACAACACCTTATATTAAGTAAGTGATAAATTACACAAATTATGGTACTATTGACCAAGTAGAAACTTAATTGGAAGGCTAATATACGGTATATTGGAAAACACTGGTAATCTATTGAGGTAATATAAATATGTTTGCACTCATTAAAACATGAAATTAAATCCAACATGAAATACCTTTTCATTGTAAGGCACAATGATTGCTCAGACTTTACCTAATATTTGGCTTTATCGTTTTATATTTAGCAATTTATTAATTTCATTATAAAATTTAAAAAACAGCTATTCCTAAATATGCCTGGTTACATCATAGACAAGAGAATAAAGTGATAGTCAGTGGCGGACTGGGTCTAAAAATATTGGTTGCCAGGAGACAAAGGGGGCCCACTTCATCAGGGGCCCACTTGATATAGGGGGCCCACTTCATCAGGGGCCCACTTGATATAGGGGGCCCACTTCATCAGGGGCCCACTTGATATAGGGGGCCCACTTCATCAGGAGCCCACTTGATATAGGGGGCCCACTTCATCAGGGGCCCACTTGATATAGGGGGCCCACTTCATCAGGGGCCCACTTGATATAGGGGGCCCACTTCATCAGGGGCCCACTTGATATAGGGGGCCCACTTCATCAGGGGCCCATTTGATATAGGGGGCCCACTTCATCAGGGGCCCACTTGCCATCGGGCAAGCTGACACCCTGGCCAGTCCGCCACTGGTGATAGTAGTGGCCCTACTAAAGCAGGAAAAGCTGGAAATACTCAATAGATTCAGCTGTGGAGAGAGAAAAAGTTAGTGGCGCAGATCATTGACGTTTCACAGAACCCATTCTGATGAAAAGTCATTAAACTGCAATGTTAAACTATTTCTTTCCTCATAGATACTATCGGACCTGTTGAGTATGACGAACATTTTATATCTTATTTCTGATTTTTACCACCTGCAGTTTTTTCTATTAAATGTCAGGTTGAAAGATTTCATACTTAAATTGATATCCTTAATCTCTCTGGAGAAAAAGGATAGGTGACGTTTCAGGTCGGGACCCTTCCTCAGATTTAATGGAGAAATCCCTCCTGGGACTGAAAAACTCACCTGAAGCTTAGTTGACATGTAATAAAAAGGAATTGCAGATGCTGATTTATATCAAAGATCGACACAAAATGCTGGAGTAGCTCAGTGTGTCAGGCAGCATCTCTGGAGAACATGGACAGGTGACATTTTGTGTCGGGACCCTTCTTCAGACCGATTGCAGGGGTGGGGGTCTGAAGAAGGGTCTCGACCTGAAACATCACTCATTTCTTCTCTCCAGAGATGCTGCCTGTCCTGCTCAGTTATGCCCCTGTCCCACTTAGGAAACCTGATCGGAAACCTCTGGAGACTTTGCGCCCCACCCAAGGTTTCCGTGTGGTTCCCGGAGGCTTTTGTCAGTCCCCCTACCTGCATCCACTACCTGCAACCTCCGGCAACCACCTGCAACCTCCGGGAACCGCACGGAAACCTTGGGTGGGGCGCAAAGTCTCCAGAGGTTTCCGTTCAGGTTTCCTAAGTGGGACAGGGGCATTAATCCTGCATTTTGTGTCTACCTTTAGCCTATAAACTTCTATGGGTGTGGGAAGATACAAAGTTGTCTGTGTGGTATTGATTTTGAGCGCACAGTAAGGTTTGAGCTCTGACCATAATCACACATTGCTGGATAATGAAAAAGATGGTTTTATCAGCCTGGGTAAGGGCTCCCATTCCAGGTGATGATCCCAAAGCTAGGAAGGAGATAAACAGAGCAGCAAATGTTTCCATTCCTGATGGCTATCTAGTGACCCCTGCTGGAGAATGTGCATCTGAGGACAGTGGGTGAGCAGAGGACTTGGTCGATCTGTGATCTAACTCTTGGTCAAATATCTCACTGTTTCACCCAAGACCATAGCATGTAATTTTCAGCATAACATTGTAAGGAGAAGTTACAGACTGTGAGGTTAATTTTGTACAGTAGCCTCGAAAACCTGAAGCCAACTTGGCAGCCAGAGGAAGATTTGTTGCCAATTTCCAGTTGCATGCTTTGGGAAAGATAAAAATAACCTATAAACCGGAGTGTGGAGTCCCTGTTATGACTATACAAGTCACACGTGAGAGTCATTTTTGCATTTGTTGTATTTAAACAACACTGTCCAAAGTAAATCCTGCCCATCAGGAAACTGGACCTGGCAATTCACAATAGTGGAGCTAACACTTCACCAAGGTTATTTATGCCCATGTGTCCATTATCAGGATACACTGCAGAAATTGGACCGATGCTGTGTCAGCTATAACCTTCTTTTTCAAACCCTGGAAGCAAATCGCACAGCAAGTCGGCTGGGTCTTGCATGTGCCTGCCTGAGACTTCAATGCAGTACATATTTGTTAGATCATTGTGTTTAAGAAGGAACTGCAGATGCTGGAAAATCTATGGTACACAAAAAAGCTGGAGGAACTCAGCGGGTGCAGCAGCATCTATGGAGCGAAGGAAATAGGCACCATTTCGGGCCGAACCCCTTCTTCAGACCTGAAGAAGGGTTTCGGCCCGAAACGTTGCCTATTTCCTTCGCTCCATAGATGCTGCTGCACCCGCTGAGTTCCTCCAGCTTTATTGTGTACCTTTGTTAGATCATTGTTAGGTCTCTGTACAGTTTTGAAAATCATGCAGAGCACAGATATGCTGCGATCTTTGCCTGAATAATGAGCCGGCACTTCACAGTGGAGTTGGCTCAAGCACAGCATGAGGCTCCATCCAGTAGAAGTAGGTGTGGCCACACAATCCAGAGATAGAAGTTGTCCCTCACTTGTAATTTTCATCAGCTCTACAACAGAATTTTACACTGCCATATTATGAGCATATAACATAGAATAGTACAGCACAGGAATAAGCACTTTGGTCCACAATGCCTGTGCCGAATATGATGCCAAGTCCAACGTATCTGCCTGGGCATAATCCACATCCTTCCAGTCCCTGTATAGACATGTGCTTATCCAAAGGTCTTTTAAATGCAATAACCTCTGGCAGTGCATTCCAGACTCTCACCAGGTTTTGTATAACAATCTTGGTCCACACAACTTTACCCTTCTTACCTTAAAGTTATTTCCTCTAATATTTAATAAGGACGGCACTGTGGCGCAGTGGTAGAGATGCTGCCTTGCAGCTCCAGAGACCCAGGTTCGATCCTGACCATGGGTTTCGATCCTGTCCACGGGTGCTGCCTGTATGGAGTTTGCACGTTTGCGGTCCCTGTGACCGCGTGGGTTTTATCTGCGTCCTCTGGTTTTCTCCTACATCCCAAAGACCTGTGGGTGTGTAGACTAATTGACTTCTGTAAATTGTCCCCCGTATTTTGGGTAGATATCACATAATTTTATATAGTTCTATCAGGCCTCCCCTCCACCTAGAGTGTTCCAGGGAAAACAGTCCAAGTGGAGGTTGTTATGTTTAAGATGATGAATAAGATTGTGATGCCTTCCCACTCTTCCTTACAGGAAAGATGCAGAAACAACCATATCTGGCAGCAGCCGCCTTTAGGAACTGATTCTGATTCTGTGATTATTCTTGGTTGCCACCTTCATTGGGCGTTAATACCATAAACATTATCAAAATAGATCCAGTTAAAAATCCAATATCTGTGCATCTTTCATATACTTTCAAAGAATGTTTTCGAATCGAATATAGGAGCAAAGAGGTCCTTGTGCAGTTGTACAGAGCCCTAGTGAGACCACACCTGGAGTATTGTGTACAGTTTTGGTCCCCTAATTTGAGGAAGGACATTCTTGCTATTGAGGGAGTGCAGCGTAGGTTTCAAGGTTAATTCCCGGGATGGCGGGACTGTCATATGCTGAGAGAAAGGAGCAGCTGGGCTTGTACACTCTGGAGTTTAGAAGGATTAGAGGGGATCTCATTGAAACATATAAGATTGTTAAGGGTTTGGACACGCTAGAGGCAGGAAACATGTTCCCGATGTTGGGGTAGTCCAGAACCGGGGGCCACAGTTTAAGAATAAGGTGTAAGCCATTTAGAACAGATACGAGGAAACACTTTTTCTCACAGAGAGTGGTGAGTCTTTGGAATTCTCTGCCTCAGAGGGCGGTGGAGGCAGGTTCTCTGGATGCTTTCAAGAGTGAGCTAGATAGGGCTCTTAAAAATAGCGGAGTCAGGGGATATGGGGAGAAGGCAGGAACGGGGTACTGATTGGGGATGATCAGCCATGATCACATTGAATGGCGGTGCTGGCTCGAAGGGCCGAATGGCCTACTCCTGCACCTATTGTCTATTGTCTATTGTTTTGAACTATTTTATGCCAACGATGTTCATTTGTGGTTACTTGTGAACTGGTGGAGATGTGCCAGGACAGCGGCTGGAAGCCACACTATGAGCCCATAGAGGTGGGCTGGAGAGGCTTTGCAGGACACTCACTCTGCAAAGTCCTCAACCAGTTGGGCATTACGGGGCTGGCAAAGGAGAGGGCCATTCAATCCGCTAGCGAAGCCGCAGAGAAAGCCACTGGGTGGCTTTGGATTAGGAGGGCTGATCCGTGGGTGGGTGCTGCTGGGACGCAAGTCGGGGCTTGATCAAACCCGGCTGGGTCACCTGGGCGAGGGTGTCTGATGTTGTGAGACCCAAAACACCCGATGACCCCAGGTCACATCACTGTTGATGCATCCCAGCGCATATAGAAGAAGCAGTGGTTACTAACTTCATAACAGGGATGATTTTCCTATCATTCGCTTACTGTAATAGCATTGTTTCATGATGTCAAATTATTATTACTATTTTACAATATTTATTTGTGATTTTCCCTGTCATATTTTACAAAGCATAGTACTATGGCAATAAGAACGGGTAAAAAAGGTGTATTTGAGTGGCATCTTTCATATGCCTTTCAGAATTTCCTCATGGGCTTCACAACCAATAAACTACTTCTAAGCTCTATAACAAACCCACTGACTGCAACAACGATCTTGACTACAATTTGTCCCACCCTGCAAAGACTCCCTACTCCCAATTCCTTCGTCTACGCCGCATCTGCGCCCAAAATGCGGTGTTCCATGCAGGGCCATCTGAGATGTCCTCATTCTTTAGGGAATGGGGGTTCCCCTCTCCCATCATAGATGAGGCCCTCACTCATGTCTCCTCGGTACCCTGCAGCTCTACCCTTGCTCCTCCTTCCCCTAGTCGCAATAGAGATGGAGTCCCCCTAGTCTTTACCTTCCACCCCATCAGCCGTTGCATACAACATGTAATCCTCAAAAATTTCCGCCAACTCCACCACTAGCCACGTTTTTCCAACTCCACCCCTTTCCGCCTTCTGCAGAGACCGTTCCCTCCACAACTCCCTGGTTAACTCATCCCTTCACACCCAAACCACCCCCTCCCCAGGTACCTTCCCCTGCAACCGCAGAAGATGCAACACCTGTCGCTATACCTCCTCCCTCCACTCTGTCCAGGGATCCCGTCAGTAATTTCAGGTTAGGCAGAGGTTCACTTGCACCTCCTCCAACATCACCTACTGTATCCATTGTTCAAATGTGAACTCTTTTACATCACCGAGACCAAACGCAGACTGGGCGATCGTTTCACGGAACACCTTCACTCAGCCCGGCTGAACCAACCTGATCTCCCAGTTGCTAGATACTTTAATTCTCCTTCCCATTCCTACACAGACCTTTCTGTCCTCAGTCTCCTCCATTGTCAGAATGAGGCTAAATGCAAATTGGAGGAACAACATCTCATATTTTGCTTGGGCAGCTTACAGCCCAGTGGTATGAATATTGATTTATCTCACTTCAGATAGCCCAGGCATTCCCTCTCTCTCTATACCTCCCCCAACCAAGTCGCACTAGCTTCTCATTTTCACCCTACAAACAGCTAACAATGGCCTGTTTCCTATATCATCGTTACTTTTTTGCAAATCTTTCATTTATTGTTCTTTATCTCCCCAAATCACCGTCTATATCTCTCGTTTCTCTTATCCCTAACCAGTCTGAAGAAGGTCTCAACCCGAAATGTCACCCATTCCTTCTCTCCAGAGATGCTGCCTGTCCCGCTGAGTTAGCCCAGCTTTTTGTCTCTATCTTTGGTTTAAACCAGCATCTGCAGTTCCTTCGTACAAATTCTTCCAAGCTCTAATGAAGGATGTGTATTGTCCAATTTCAAAGCTCAGTGCCAATGGGATTCTACATTATTAGTACGACAGATTAACTAGGTGTTTGAGAGATCTTTACGAATACTTGTCAGTATTTCAAGGATCGTACAGATTAACATCATATGCAATTTCAGGTAGTCATAAATCTTTCTAAATTTAAATTACTCAATCATCTACAATGCTGAAAATTCTTGTTGTTCAGTCATTTCATATACAGATCCTCAATCTACCGAAAACATTGTGTGTTTTCGATTCTTTGATTAATTCATTAATGGAAAACAAACATCTTCACTCCCCTGCATTCAGAGTGGAGAGTCATTTAAGCGGGTTAGCGTGGGGATGGTAAATTACAATAAAATGGCCAAGATCGTGTGCTTGTTGATGCCACCGACACTAATAATTTTTTTCTATATAAATGTTGAGAAGTACTTGGCTCCTGGGAGTTGTTTTCTCAGACTTAGACTCTCTGTTAACATGCCAGAATGGTCTGTCGCCCACTCTAATGCTGTGGGAGACTGCTGCCATTCAGAGCAACAGTGCTTTTCAATATCAGTTCCAAGCAAAGCACACTGAAGAAAAGGTAGAGCTAATCATTGCTGGAAGTACAATGATGTTACTTTTCATTGCCAATCCTGAAAGAGAAAAAAAAGTACAATTTACTGAAACACCCACTGCTTAAGAGCATTATAACACTCTTGTACATGTTTTCCATTTACTGGTTGTACAATATACAGAGGGATACTTGTTTGCTAAGTTGACAACTAGATCCCAGATCCTCTGTGTGGCTCAAGACCGAGTTCTTTGCTAAGTTCCTCAGCAGGATTACAACGTTTTACAGAATAACACTACAGCCAGTTGGAATTTGCTGGCAGCTGAGGAATGAATGATGGCAGCTTTCATGCATGGATCATAATTTCTTCCTCTTAAAACACAAAGTGCTGGAGTAATTTAGCAGGTCAGGCAGCATTGATGGAGGGAATGGATAGGTGATATCTTGGTTGTTCCATGATGGGTCCCAACCTGAAATGTTAACTGCCCATTCCCTCCACAGATGCTGCCTGATCCATTGAGTTACTCCAGCATTTTGAGTCCTGCACAAAATGTAAGCATCTACAGTTCCGTGCACCTCCATTCTTCTTCTTGGAGTCACTTTGGAGGCAAAATTCTATAGCTTTCGAAACAAAGCAAGGACTGTGTTGCATATGTGTTGCACTCTGTACTGCAAAGAACAAACCAATGCTGTATTGTCTTCTGAATATTCTGAATAAAAGGTTAGTTCCATTGTGGATGAGCAGGTGCAGGGCAATTGTTCCGGATGGCTGCCTGGCACTGAAGAATAGCAAAATGTAGGTATGAATGGGCTACAGAGATAATACTGCAGGGCTTGACAAAAGAAGAAAGATGGAAAATATATCTGCAGCAGCCTGGAGGTTCCAGAGATGTTTGCTTGGATTGCAGCAGGAGCAAATAACCAGGGTAACCGGGTGCAGCAGGCAGTGAAGAAAGCGAATGGTATGTTAGCATTCATAGCAAAATGATTTGAGTATAAGAGCAGGGAGGTTCTACTGCAGTTGTACAGGGTCTTGGTGAGACCACACCTGGAGTATTGCGTACAGTTTTGGTCTCCTATTCTGAGAAAAGACATTTTTGCCATAGAGGGAGTACAGAGAAGGTTCACCAGACTGATTCCTGGGATGGCAGGACTTCCATATGAAGAAAGACTGGATAGACTCGGCTTGTACTCGCTAGAATTTAGAAGATTGAGGGGGGATCTTATAGAAACTTACAAAATTCTTAAGGGGTTGGACAGGCTAGATGCAGGAAGATTGTTCCCGATGTTGGGGAAGTCCAGAACAAGGGGTCACAGTTTAAGGATAAGGGGGAAATATTTTAGGACCGAGATGAGAAAAACATTTTTCACACAGAGAGTGGTGAATCTCTGGAATTCTCTGCTACAGAAGGTAGTTGAGGCCAGTTAAGAGGGAGTTAGATGTGGCCCTTGTGGCTAAATGGATCAGGGGGTATGGAGAGAAGGCAGGTACAGGATACTGAGTTGGATGATCAGCCATGATCATATTGAATGGCGGTGCAGGCTTGAAGGGCCGAATGGCCTACTCCTGCACCTAATTTCTATGTTTCTATGTATCCCAGTTCGGATTACTCTGGATTGGATGCAGCATTGCCACAATTGCAGTGGTAGCACATTAGTGGTGAAGGTCTATTCATAAGTTCAGAAATTCATAGGTTATAGGAATAAAATTAGGTCATTCAGCCCATCAAAGCTACTCCACCGTTCAATCATGGCTGATCTAACTTTCCCTCTCAAACCCTTTCTCCAGCCTTCTCTTTATTAATGCTGCATCTTCAAATGGCTTATCTGACCAACAACACCATTAACCTCAGGTACTGCTCAGTGTACTGTCTCTCCATCACTCACCACCAATTCCCCAAAGGACTGGAGGAAATGCAAAACCCCATAAGAGAGAAGGTGTGATAGCATGTAGCAAAAGGAGTTATAGCTATAGCAATGATTTCCCAAATTGAGATCTATCTTCAAATCATATTGCCCACTAATCCATCTACTCTGTACTTTGACTTGGTATCAGCCTCAACACAAGACTTGATACCCATGCCATAAATATGAATGTGAATAGAGAGTATATTGAATTCACGCAAATTCCTGCAGCACCCAACAATGGATACGTATGAATCCAATTTCATCTCCTACATCCTCAGAATATGGTATAAGCCAGATGTCCTTCTGATTAATGGAAGGTAAACACATGGAATTAAAGTCTTCATACTGAATCCACTGCCCCACATTCACCAACCAATGCTGATACACCTATGAAGATGAAAAGCAGCATCACCAGTCAATGCACGCTATGGTTCTCACTGCCACTCAGTTCTTCTGTAACTCATCTCTCTACTGCATTAAAGTAAATTACAATATGATATATGTCGTTTATAGATTTGAGCCATAGAACTGAGCCATATTGCAGTAATGGGATACATTACATTAATGGAAAGATAGCTATATTTGTGACAAATGGCACTAACATCAAATACTCTTTCGATAGCTGTCTCATCTATATTGATATGTGAATATGCAGATAAGATTAGACAAGATTCTGGACATCTGTCTTCTCCTGCATATAATAATTCAGAATGGGACCATTTAGACCACTTTCGTCATACTGGCTCTCTGTAAGAGACAACATCTGGTTTCAATCCCCGGAGTGTGCTGAGTGCTATCTTATTAGTGAAGCATTGCAGACAAATGTGATGATGTGCATTGATTGTGGATAACATACATTCATTTGAAAGGCTTTTCTTTCATGCAAAGTCATTGATAATGTTGACTGCAGGAGAAGACAGAACAGTGTGATGTTCAGAACAGTTCTACATGTCTAATCTTGTCTGCATAGTCACATATCAATGTATAGATGGCAGCATTTCAGGAAAACATGGATAGGTGACATTTTGGATCAAGCCCCTTCTTCTAACAGTTTGGGAGATGATGGGCTGGTGTTCGTCTGTGGGGTTGTGGTCAAGGGGCAGGTATGAGAAAGTATTTGAGGAGTTGGGTTTCAGCAACTAAGTTACAGAGAAAGGTTGAATAAGTTAGGTCTTTATTCTTTGGAGCACAGAAGGTTAAGGGGGGACTTGACAGAGGTCTTTAAAATGATGAGAAGGATAGACAGAGTTGACGTGGACAAGCTTTTCCCATTGAGAGTAGGGAAGATCCAAACAAGAGGACATGACTTCAGAATTAAGGGACAGAAGTTTAGGGGTAACATGAGGGGGAACTTCTTTGCTCAGAGAGTGGTAGCTGTGTGGAATGAGCTTCCAGTGGAAGTGGTGGAGGCAGGTTCGATTTTATCATTTAAAAATAAATTGGATAGGTATATGGACGGGAAAGGAATGGAGGGTTATGGTCTGAGTGCAGGTAGATGGGACTAGGGGAAAATAATTGTTCGGCACGGACTTGTAGGGCCGAGATGGCCTGTTTCCGTGCTATAATTGTTATATGGTTATATGGTTATATGGTTATATGGCACCTGGCCTCAGCATGGCAGGGAAACAGTAACAAAAACATCAATGCTGCTAAGGGTCTTGTCCAAAGATGCTGTAACAAGCAAGGTAGTGCACGCCTGCTAAAACCAATGGGCTGACGTGTAGTCATTTTAGTTAACCCGATCCAACTTTGTAAATCCCTCTCGCAGTGTAATCAGCATTGCGGGGGAACAGTTTGTGTGTGTGATTTAGTGTTAGACCCATTATTCATAATTCTGTTAATTCATAATTCTGTTATTTTTTTGTTGATGATTAATATATCAATAAATTATAATTCTGTTAATTTTCTTTTTTAATGTTTTTTTTAAGATTTTCTTTTTTTTAACGTTTTTTTAAAAATGTCTTTTTACCAGTATGTTGCCATGAGGACTCGACTGTACCTGAGACAAAGGGGAGCGCTCCGCTCTAAGTTCTGAGCTATAGTGAGAGTTCGGGCAGGCTTATTAACATTTTCAGTACAAAACAGAGTCAATATGTTCTTATTCTGAATTAAATAACAGAGAGGAAGAAAGAGGCAGAATGAAAATGCTTTTGAGGAGAAGATTTTTAAGAGGATGTTGCCACGAGGACTCGACTATCTGAGCTCTAAGATCTAACCTACAGTGAGAGACTGAACAGGCTAAATAACATTTTCAATAGGCCATAGAAAGTAATAAATGGTTTCTTACCTTTCCTCCTTAATGGAGAACCTGAAGAAAGACAAGTCGGGTCTCCTACATTGGCGATTGAAGCAATTTACAGCAGAGCAGTATGCAACACTAGTAGATGTGGACTCCATGGCCAAAGCAAAGATAGGAGCAAAGATCTTTGGATAGGAGTGCGGAAACGGAAGCCGGTTATGGAAATGGGGCCGAAGATTACCCATGAATCTGCTCATGACCCTACTACGTTTGTTTCGTCGAGTGGGCTATCTTGCTCGCTGTAGTGTCTTTGGTCTTGCCATTAATTGTCCTCACATTCAACCTCCCAAAGTGCAACACTTCACACTTTGTGTAGGTTAAACTACATCCACCATTTCTCCTCCCATTTATGCAGCTGATCGATATCCCACTGTATCTTTTGATGCTCGTCAGCAAACTTACTCACCAAACAAACTACATTTATATTACGTCCAGAAAATAGCTCATCTTAAAAAGCATGGTTCAGGTGTAGGATATGCTGCCTTGCATAGAAGTGATTTAGGTAGGTTGTAACTTTCTTCAATTCTGTATCTTGTCTGCTAAGTTTATGAATAGATGAGAGTTTAGGGTTACATGGGCACAAAGTTATTCACTCAGTAATAAAAACAACCAGGGAGGGTATTATTTAAACAATGATAGATTGGAAAAGGCTGATGCAAAAGTGGGCATGAGTAGTGAATGGAAGCAAACATGCAGTTGCAGTAGGCATTTACAAGGGTAACCTAGGCCTTTCACTACAAAAGATTTTGATTGCAGGAGGATGGATGTCTTGTAACAGCCACTGTTAGGTCCTGGTGAGACAACACCTGGAATAATGTGTGCAATTATATTCTCTTCATTTGATGAATGAGTGCCACAAAGATTCACTGTCCTTATTTCTGGAATGGCAGGGTTATTATTTGAGGGGGAAGTTGGTTAAATTGGTCTGTATACACTAGGATTTGAACGAATGAGACAGGATTCCACTAAAATACACCAAATTCTGTCAGGGCTACACCTAATATATGTGGAAAGGTTGTTCTGGCTGAAATTTGTAAAGCCAAGGGTCATGGTCTTAGCATGTGGGATAAGAGATTTAGGATTGAGTAGAGGAGAAAAGTTAGGACTGGGTTAAATCCTGACTGTGGGTGATGTCTATATGGAATGTGTATATTCTCCCCATGACCAGACTTGGTGGGCCAAATGCCAGTTTCTGCACTGTTTCTCGAAACTAAACTAAACTAAACTAAACTAAGCTAAAAAGTCTTCAGTGTGGAATCTAAGAAACTCTGTATCATAGACGTTAATGGATGTCAAGTTGCCAAATATATTTAAGGAGACAGATAGCAGACATCAAGAGATATGAGGAGGGATTGGGAATGTGGAGTTCATGTAGATGATTTGCCACAATTGTATTCAATTGTGAAGCAGGCTCGAAGGGCCGAATGGCCTACATTTGCTCCTGCTGTTGGCTTCTATCTTATGGAGGCAGGGGGGGGGGGGGGGGGGGTCCAGTGAATCTGCTGTCCCAGGTGTTGAAAAGAGGGACCCTGTTTCCTCCCAGACTCTGTGCATTGCCCAAATGTCTGGTGATGTATTCTCCCCTGTTCCCTGAGGTGCTAAAAAACAGGTGTTAGGCAGAAAAGTCAAGAGCTGGAATAAGAGCGGGAAAGAAAATACATCAAGATAAGCTCCTTGGGTGAGCCAGATTGCACAGCCTCTTCCATAAGTGGAAGAGGCTGAAAAGAGATTAGTCAGGGTGCCAATCTATCTCAAGTGCTGAGCTATGTTCCAGACTATCTCAAGGGTTACAGTGACATCTGAAGTATCACGCTGTGGATGAATAATACCTTAAAAGCTAGAAATATTTTGCGAATGCTACTGTATATCTTGAGAGCGTTCATCGATGTCAAATGAGTTCAGTGCATGCTGCTATGTAGATATATTTGGTGGTTGTGCGAAAGTGCTGGAGTGTTTGGCTGACTGCCCAGCTGAGTTCAATGCTGGGATTTCACATCACATCACTGTGAAGTGAAAGAGTAACCCTCCCCCCTCCCCCCCCCCCCCCCACCCCCTGCCTTTGGCCAACTCTCTCTCTATCGCTCACTCTGGAATGCAGATAAAATTAACTGGCAATGCTCTGTTCCCGCACCTAGTCCCACCAGCAACTTGCCTTCAGCCACTTCAGAGTGCCCAGTTTACAGGAATGTAGTTCAGCTCGTACATACATTTAACCAGTTCCTCACCCTCAGTAATGAATGTTCAAGAAGCCAATGTAATTTCAATTGGATATTACTATGATATTACTGCAATTAAATTGTTTGATTTAACTTAAAACAACATTATTGGAGTTGGGAAGTTGAAGTTATGAAGTATGTAATTGACATATTCGGTCACGTGATACACAAAACTACGCTAGATAACATGACTATGACATTAGGCCATTCAGCCAGAAAGCAGCTGTGTGGAGTCGGGAAAGCCGCTGTGTGGAGTCGTGCAGTGTGGTGCTGCAGCTGGTGGCCGCTGAGTGAAGTCCCTCTACCCCCCCCCCACACCCCCTTCCCCCCTGTCCCTCCTCCCCACACAACGCCTTCTCCTCCACCCCCCCTCCCCCCTTCCCCCTCCTCCCTTTACACCCCTCCTTCCCCCACGCACCCACACTCCCCTTTAACACTCTCCTGCTCTTCCCCTTACCCCCTCCCACAACACCCGAACCCCCACCCCCACACCACCCCCTCCCCCATACCACCGCCTCCTCCACACCCCCCACCCCGCACCAACCCCCCACCCCGCACCAACCCATCCCCCCGCACCACATCCCCTCCCCCTCACCACCCCCCTCCTAGACCCTCCCACGACTGGAAACATCCTCTCCACATCCACTCTATCTAGGCCTTACATTAGTGGGAACATAGAGATAAACGTTGTGCAGATGCTGCGATCCAGAGCAAAACACAAGGTACTGGAGGAACTCAGTGAGTCAGGCAGCACCTGTGGAAGTAATGGATAAGTGACATTTCGGGTCCAAACAGCGAACCATCGCATTTCTAGTTTCTTGTGCAATACTGCCTAACCCACTGAGTTCCTCCACCTTAGTGTTTTACAGCATCATAACATATACCGTTTGTGTGAGATTTGTTTAAATTAACAAGATTGCACCTGCATAACCGTGAATCTAATATAGAATGCATTTTTACAAGATCACTATATCAATTTCAACTTTATTTACAAATAATAAAACAGGAAGAACAACCCAGTATTATCAGCACTATCCCGTACATTTTGTGTCCTTGATGAATTCGCAGATGTGAAACTTGGTTCCCATAGTATCAAGTTGCATAGAATTGAGGACACATGGAATTACAGATACTGGTTTACAAAAAACGACACCAAATCACCAGGTCAGGCATCATCTCTGGAGATGCTGTACGTTCTCCCCGTTCTTGTGGGTTTTCACCGAGATCTTCGGTTTCTTCCTACACTCCAAAGACACACAGGTTTATAGTGTTAATTGGCTTGGTATCAATGTAAAATTGTCCCTAGTGTGTGTAGGATAGTGTTAATGTGCGGGTATTGCTGTTTGGTGTGGACCCGGTGGGCCAAAGGGCCTGTTTCTGCACAGTATCTCTAAACTTAAACAAAACAAAACTATTATTGAAAGGGAAAACCAATGGGAAAGGGATGTAACCCAATCCTATTGGAGTTGATAGTTGGATTGTTTTGAGATAACGCTTAATGTGCAGAAATTAAGATAAAAAAATTGTATAATCAAAATGGGATTGGTTTGACATATTGAATTGTTTATTGTTTGCCTTCTTATTTCTGAATCAGAAGGTTCAAGTTTCACTTTAGCCTTTTTCCTAGAGGGCACAGCTTTAAAGTGAGAGAAGCAAAGTTTATAAGAGACTAGACCCACGTTCCCCCACGCACACGTCCCCTACCCGCAGCCCCCACGTGGGGGGCAGAGAGGGAGTGGGAGGGGGGCAGCAAGAGATGGGGGGCACAGAGAGAGGGGGGTAGAGTTTGAGGGGTCGGCGAATTGACACAGGGTTCTGGTTCCCAAACGCAATACTCCCTCGCTTCCGGCTCGCGGCTCACGGCTCCCGGTTCCCGGTGCAGAAATAAAGTATGGTTTTTTTTCAGATAAGATGATTTTGGACTCCATGGAAAATATCTACCGGAATATGTAAAATTTTTACCGTAAGCGCGTCGTTTTTTCGAGAAGATGTGATTATACACAAAGAAATAAACACACAAACAAATACACACGCATACAAGATCAGACTTTTAATAAGTATATGATGTACAGGGCAAGTTTTAGGCATAGAGAGTGGTGCATTGTCAGGGATAATGGTGGAGGTGGATTTGATAGTGACTTTTCAGTGGTGATTAGATGGACAGACGATAGACACAAAATGATGGAATACTCAGTGGGTCAGGCAGCATCTCTGGAGAAAAGGAATAGGTAATGTTTCGTGTCAAGACCCTTATTCAGACTGAGAGTCAGGGGAGAGGGAAACTAGAGGTATGAAAAGGTACAGAATAAATCAGATCTGACACGAATGGCCTAGGAGCCAACAATGGTCTATTGCTGGCTGTGGAGGAGGTGATAATGAAGGGATACAAACAGCGAAACAAGCAGGAAGACTAGGGTGGGGGAGGGGCGGAGAGAGTGGGAATGCATGGGTTACTTAAAATTAGAGAAATCATAAATTCATACCATACCGCTGTGTTGTCAGTTGCCCAAACTAAATATGAGGTGTCGATCTTCGGTGTAAACCAGCGGTGTAGTCCCTTCCCACACGTGTTTAGATAGACACAGGGATATGCAAGGGATAGATAATAGGTGCAGGAGTAGGCCATTCGGCCCTTCAAGCCAGCACCGCCATTCAATATGATCGTGGCTGATCATCCACAATCAGTACCCCGTTCCTCCCTTCTCTTCATATCCCCTGACTCTGCTATCTTTAAGAGCCCTATCTAGCTCTCTCTTGAAAGTATCCAGAGGACCGGCCTCCACCGCCCTTAGAGGCAGAGAATTCCACAGACTCACAACTCTGTGTGAACAAGTGTTTCCTCGTCTCCGTTCTAAATGGCTTACCCCTTATTCTTAAACTGAGGCCCATGTTTCTGGACTCCTCCAACAGTGGGAACATGTTTCCTGCCTCTAGCATGTCCAAACCCTTAATAATCTTAAATGTTTCAATAAGATCCCCTCTCAACCTTCTAAACTCCAGAGTGTACAAGCTCAGCCACTCCAGTCTCTCAGCATTGACAGTCCCACCATCCCGGGAATTAACCTTGTAAACCTACGCTGCACTCGCTTAATAACAAGAATGTCCTTTCTCAAATTTGGGGATCAAAACTGCACACAATACTCCAGGTGTGGTCTCACTAAGGCCCTGTACAACTGCAGAGGACCTCTTTGCTTCTCTACTCAACCCCTCTTGTTATGAAGGCCAACATGCCATTCGCTTTCATTACTGCCTGCTGTACCTGCATGCTTACTTTCATTGACTGATGAACAAGGACCCCCCAGATCCCGTTGTGCTTTCCCTTTTCCCAACATGACGCCATTTAGATAATCTTCCTTCCTGTTTTTGTTACCAAAGTGGATAACCTCAACTGAGGGATATGGATCACATGCAAGCAGAGGAAATTAGTTTAACATCATGTTCACCCTGTATATTGCTGGCTGAAGGGCCTGTTCCTGTGCTGTATGGTTTTATGCTTAGCTTGCAATTCCACGTATCATGGATGATTGCTGCACTGGAGATAATATCCCTCAACTGGGATTTTTATAAAATGATCTTCTGCTTCTAGGCTGAACATGAAAGTTCCCATGGCACAACTTGAAGGGTAAACAGGGGAATTATCCTGCATTATTTACACCAGGAGAATTATTTACTGCACTCATTACAACTTTGCTCCTAACACATAATGAAGAGCTGAATCCCAGAGGCGAGCTGAGCAAGATTGCTCTTGCCAACAAGGCAGTAGTGGTGCTACTGATAATCCAACTGCACTGATGAATAGGTAGGTTGGTGCCATTGGATTGAATTGATTGATTGAATGACACAACATGGAACAGGCTCTGCAGGCCACGGAGTTGACATCGACCAGCGATCACCCTCATATAAACACTATCCAACGCACACTAGGGACAATTTACAATTTTACCATGCCAAGTAATCTACAAACCTGCGCACCTTTGGAGTGTGGGAGGAAACCGGACTCCTGGGGAAAACCTATGTGGTCATGGGTAGTCAGGATCGAACCCGCGTCTCTCGCGCCGTAAGGCAGCAACTCCATTGGTGCGCCACCATTTTACATTGTCAAGAAGCTGCCAGTATTATAACTGAGACAGAATGTACACTCTTAAAGAAAAAGAATGCACAATATTGGCCATATCACACTCAATTTAGCCTGTTGCCCAGAACCCCATCAGCAGCTCCTTCCTTCCAGCACTTGCCCATTGTTTCTTTGGAGCCAAGAGTCAGGTGGCAGCCGTAATGAAGTCTCAGTGGTGTCTTGGCTGAGATGGAGCACCACAAGATTCTACCCTCAAAACACCTGACAGCTTCTGAGAAAAGGCATGGCTGGGGGTAGA
Source organism: Amblyraja radiata (assembly GCF_010909765.2). Lineage (NCBI taxonomy): Eukaryota > Metazoa > Chordata > Chondrichthyes > Rajiformes > Rajidae > Amblyraja > Amblyraja radiata. The sequence goes on along the minus strand of NC_045959.1, from coordinate 13,690,151 downwards.
GCCACTTCTCTTCTTTTCTGTTTCGTCTGAGTCATGCGCTGATGGGAGGAGGCAGGAGGAGGGGGGAGGAGCGGAGGAGGAGGAGGAGGAGGAGGAGGCAGGATGAGGAGGAGGAGGGGGACGGAGGAGGAGGAGGAGGAGGAGGAGGAGGAGGAGGGAGGGAGGGAGGAGGCGAGGAGGAGGAGGCGGAGGGAGGAGGAGAGGAGGAGGGGAGGGCGGAGGAGGCGAGAGGAGGAGGCGGAGGAGAAGGAGGAGGAGAGGAGGGAGGAGAGAGGCGAGGAGGAGGGGGAGGAGGAGAGCGGAGGAGGAGGCGGAGGAGAGGAGGAGAAGAGGAGGGAGGGCGGTCGGAGGAGGATGGGAGGCGGCGGAGGAGAGGAGGCGGAGTCGCGGAGGTGAGGAGGAGGCGGAGTCTTGCTAGGATGGAGTCGATCTTCGTTTCTTCTTCTTTATCGTCTGATTTTCTTTGCTTATTCTCTTCTTCTTCTTTCTTCTTCTCTTCTTCTTTTTTCTTATTCTTCTCGTCTTTCTATTCTTCTCTCTTCTTCTTCTTCTTCTTCTTCTTCTTCTTCTTCTTCTTCTTCTTCTTCTTCGATTAGATTAGATTCGGTTTATTGTCATTCAGACCTTTCGGTCTGAACGAAATTTTGTTTCCCTGCAGTCATACATATAATTTAAAAAATGGCAAAAACACACAATCAACACAAATTTAACATCCACCACAGTGAGTTCACCAAACACCTCCTCACTGTGGTGGAAGGCAAAAATCTTAAAGTCTCTGTCTCTTCCCTCTTTGTTCTCCCTCTGCGCCGAGGCGACGGTTCAAACTCCGCTGCTGTTGCTGCCTCCGCCACAACTCCAGGGCCGAGTCGGGTCTCCGCCGCCGCCGCTGCCGCCGCCGCCGCCACAGCTTCGGTGCCGAGCCGGGTCTCCGCTGCTGCCGCCGCCCCCGCTACAACTCCAGGGCCGAGCCGGGCCTCCGCCGCTGCCGCCGCCGCCGCCACAGCCCCGGTGCCGAGCCGGGTCTCCTCCGCCGCCGCCACAGCTTCGGTGCCGAGTCAGGTCTCCGCTGCTGCCGCTGCCGCCGCCACAGCTCCAGGGCCGAGCCGGGTCCCCGCTGCTGCCGCTGCCGCCGCCACAGCTTCGGTGCCGAGTCAGGTCTCCGCTGCCGCTGCTGCCGCCGCCACCGCTCCAGGGCCGAGCCGGGTCTCCGCTGCCGCTGCTGCCGCCGCCACCGCTCCAGGGCCGAGCCGGGTCTCCGCTGCCGCTGCTGCCGCCGCCACCGCTCCAGGGCCGAGCCGGGTCACCGCTGCCGCCGCGCTGCTGTACAGCTTCGGTGCCGCCAGCTCCGCCATTAGGCCTCAGCGCAGCCGGAGACGGGGAACACGGACGAAGAAAAAGTCGCATCCCCCGAAGGAAGAGACCAAAGCATGTTTCTACCACCCCACCCACACACACACACAACCTAACAAAACAAAATAACCCAGACATGACAAAGAACAAAACGAAATAAAAAAAACAGACGGACTGCACAGGTGGGCATTCTTCTTCTTCAGGAATTATTGTTGCTTCTTCTTGCGTGATGATGCTTCTGCGGCTTCTTTCGGTAGTATTCTTCTTCGTATGAGCTTCTCGTATCTTTTCTGAGTGCTTCTTTCGTCTTCGTTCTTTTGTCTTCTTCTTATATTCTCTCCTCTTCTCTTCATCTTCTCTCTCTTCCTCTCTACTTCCTCTCTATCTCTCTTCCTCTCTTCTCCCTCTCTCCTCCTTAAGTTGTAAGACAACTTGTGCTGATTGATCTTCCATTTGTGCATGCCAGATTGATTGCATTCGTTGAAACAGGGTGGACCACGTGAAGGTTGCAATCTCCCACCCCATCATTCTAACACTTTTTAAACAATCTACCATTTCAGAGATTAAATTTAAAAACATAAATGTTATAAAAATGATGCAATGTACAGCTAATTCAAAGTAAAATCATAAATCAGGAAAAAAAGCCATGAACAAATTTTAAACTTTCTCCATTCTCCTGGTCAAGAACACCTATTCAATAAATGGGGACTCTGATTCTACATGACCTAGGAGAATATTTCTCTGGTCAAATGTTGGGGAATCCCAGCAAGACTGGTTTCACCTTTGAACTCATGTGGAGTCTCGATGGCAGACTCTAGTGGGATTTGCGGTGGCATCCATCTATAATATCCACCAATTCTCCATCATCCACCACGAGTTAACTGGCTTTCCTTCTTTCCTTTAACACCGCTGTAAGTGCCAGAGAATTCTACTATCTTATTTTACAGATGTAATTCCCTCGGTAATCTTTCCTCCTTGATACTTGATCTCCTGATCTTCAGAAGCTCCTTAAGACTTGTGTCCACTGTATTTTGGCAACTTCCCTGATCCTGCTCCGATTCCAACTCCAGCTGAAACAGATCCCTAGTTGCGAAGGATTTTTTTCCAGCTGTATGTAACTGTGCCAGTGTAAAGCCCCCACATTGTCACAGCTGACAACAATGCACAGCATTTTGGCTTAAACCTCTGGACCTCAATAACATTCTCTCGTACCAGTTTGTCTTCCGGCAAATTTCTGCTCCCAGTTCAGGTCTTTTATTCACAACCTAATCCCGGGACAGCAATGCTGGATTCTGGCTATTCTTAACTTTGGTGTGTTGCCCATGGTGAATCCCACAGGGATTTAAGCGTGCCTAATTGTTTTGTGAATAGAAGCCTTGTTACTAAAATAGCTACAATCACCTGTCATCACTTTCACTATTCTGAGTCAGCAAGCAGCCAATTCCCATTATAATTCACACACGGAGAATTGAATTTGTTTACGTTTCGATGAGGAAGCTTCTAGCACACAACCCTTTTAGTCTTTGTGCATTGTCTAGATTTAATTACACTTTCTGCATCATCAGACACATATTCCACTGGTAAAGAACCATAGTCTTTTTATATGTTTTCCTTTGATTGCTGCAAGTTGAATTCTGCACTGGGGAAATCACATTGGTTTGGCATAAGCATCTATAATCATTTTCTATTAGGTTTATAACATTTTACTATTTTTGTGTTATCCTACCTTTCATAGAAGAGCATACCTAACATTTATCCCACAACCAGTAGGTTATAATGCCACAGAGCGATTACAATCCATTGATTCCATAGAAAATATCAACCCACCTATTTAAAGTAATCCCACATTAATCTGGACATCATCGCATTGCCTTTTTTTGGGAGCATGCTATGTGCAATTTAACTGCTGTGTTCCCTACAGTGAAATTACAATTAAATGCTGGGAGTACTCCAGATCTCGCAAACAGGATACTAAGGATTATAGAAACATATAACATTCTTAAAGGATTGGACAGGCTAGATGCAGGAAAAATGGTCCCAATGTTGGGGGAGTCCAGACCAGGGGTCATTGTTTAAGAATAAGGGGTAGGCCATTTAGGACTGAAATGAGAAAAAACTTCCTCACCCAGAGAGACAATAGACAATATTTGCAGTAGGCCATTTGGCCCTTCGAGCCAGCACCACCATTCATTGTGATCATGGCTGATCATCCACAATCAGTATCCCGTTCCTGCCCCCAAACCTCACATTTATCCACATTATACTGCATCTGCCATGCATCTGCCAACCCACCCAACCCGTCCAAGTCACCCTGCATCCTCATAGCATCCTCTTCACAGTTCACTCTGCCACCCAGCTTTGTGTCATCTGTAAATTTGCTAATGTTACTTTTAATTTCTTCATCTAAATCATGAATGTACATTGTAAATAGCTGCGGTCCCAGCACCGAGCCTTGCGGTACCCCACTAGTCACCGCCTGCCATTCTGAAAGGGACCCGTTAATCCCTACACTTTGTTTCCTATCTGCCAACCAATTTTCTGTCCCTGTCAATACCCTACCTCCAATACCATGTACTCTAATTTTGCCCACTAATCTCCTGTGTGGGACCTTATCAAATGCTTTCTGAAAGTCTAGGTACACTACATCCACTGGCTCTCCCTTGTCCATTTTACTTGTTACATCCTCACAAAATTCCAGAAGATTTGGACGAGTTGGGACAAAGGGACTGTTTCCATGCTGCACAACTCTATGACCCTGACTCTACTCAGCAGGTCAGGCAGCATCTGTGGGAAGAGTAACAGTCAATGCTTCAGATCTGACAACTTTCATCAGAGGCATAGAACATCGTTCAAAGGTACAGAACTCTATCCTCAGTCTGACGAAAGGTATCAGACCTGAAATAGTAACTTTATTCCTCCTTTCACAGATGCTGCCTCACCTGATGAATGTTTTCAGCATTTTCTATTTTTATTTCAGATTTCAAGCACCTGTGGTTCTTTGATTTACATGAAAATGGTGCTAAACTTTCCTCTTTTTATTAAATAAAGTTTGTTTCCCTCAAAAGTCATTTTGGCTCAGTCTGCAGGTTATGGATCCAGCCAACTCTACGGACCTTGGCATACCCTATTTTTATTGTCAAAGATGTTACTTTTGAAGTGAAACTAGACCAAGGACTTGTATAATTTGTTCCCATTTAGCATGAACCAGTGTATATGGCCCTTACAAGCAAAAACAAATACATGCATCCTCCAATCAACACAGCAGAACTTTACTGATCAGTTGGAAAGCAGTTGGCTTAATTAAAATAAATGTTTATTTGTTTAGTATTTCACAACTTCAGAGAATTTCATGGCTGTATTACCGTAGAGTACAGGGACAGGTCCTTTGGCTGGTGCTGTGCGTGCTGACCATTATGTATCTTTCGAGAGTAATCCCATTTATCAGCACTTGGTCCATAACGTTTCCTTGCATGTCTGTTCAAGAAATGTTGCAGTATTTTTAAGAATTGTTGAATCATCAGCAAATGGTTTCACGGGTCTGACCTCAACGTGAGGAAAAAAATACTGGGCCAAGGCATTTATCAGCTGTAGCTCTGTTGACCACATTATCACTGCTGCATCCAGATAGTCCCATACCATGTGAGCAGAGGCCAGGGGGTGGAGGGTGCTGCCTCAGGCAAAGGAGCCAACATAACCAGGGACCACTTGTAGCTTGGTCATTCCCTCTCCTCCCCTCTCCTCTCCTGCCAGGCTTAAGAAACAAAAGCTCCAATGCACATGCAAAGCACAAGAAGAAAGCAGGATGAGAAGATGGATGCACAGATCTAAAGGGATTTAAAATCCTTCCTTCTCATCAATAACTTTTAATTACAAGAGCTGTTTATTGTATGTTAAACATTGGAGCCAACACTTCTAGAGGATTAAACAGAGGCAATCATATGAAACAATTAGCAGTGGTACAGGTCAAACGATTAGCAGTAATTATACTAAAAGCTGCCAACACCAGCAGCAATCTTATCCATCAGATGCAACAAAGTTATTTGTGCAGCTTAATTATTTTGTGCATTGCTATTTCCCTCAATTAAAGACCCAGATCTCTGAGAAGCCTAGAGATGCCTCAAAAGCTGCCTGCCATCAACAAAGCAGCGTGCAAATTATGGGTGGCATGCTGACATGTAGAGAGCTGGTTGCATTTAAATGAAAATAAAACATCCTGTTGGTGGGAAGAATAGTGCAGAGCAATGTGGGCAGAACACTGATTAGAACATAGTCACTCCAGATTACGTCAAGTAAAATCAGATGGTGTCTTCAAACTGGGTGCTGCCACTTCCAATTTTCAGTCTGAACAGAAACACATTTCTGGTTCAAGTGTTCTGAGTGCAGAACTGTGTGATTAGTTACTTAGATGGGCAACCGCACTAAAGCTTTTTCATCAACGTGAAGTGCTTTGGGATACAAGTACCCGATCAGCGGTGTGCAATGTTCTAAGATGCGCAAGACCACTTGTGCCAGGTATCTTGAACTTTTAATGCTTTCTTCATGTAAGCATGGGACCGGGTAGAAGCACACCATGCACATTAAGGGCCTGTCCCACCAGCATGCGACTGCATGCGTCTAGCACGACCAAACGTGGTGGCTTGAGGCATACGGCCTCGCGGGGCCGGTCCCACTTCCAACCGCGGAGCCGTATGGAGTTGATCCCGACATCATACTCACCAATCAGCTGGGCAGGAGGCGGGCCGACTGAATTTGGACGTCGCACGGCGTCGGGCGGTTACGTCATCATGCAACGGCATGCCGGGCGGTGACGTCATTGCGCAATGCCACGCGCTAGGCGTACGCCGTCAAGACGCTGCATACGGCGTTGAGATGCTGCATACGGCCTCAATGCGGCTGCGGGCCGACAGGCCGTTGCCGCGCGGGATTTTTGGACAGTCAGTTTTTCGGAGCCCCGCGCGATGTCGGGACCAGCCCCGCACAACTCCATATGGCTCCGGCGATCGAAGTGGGACCGGCCCCGCGAGGCCGTACGGCTCAAGCGACCACGTTAGGTCGCGCTCGCCGCATGCAGTCGCATGCTGGTGGGACAGGCCCTTTTCAGTTTGGTAGAGGATGACTTGTGCAAGAGAGATTAATAGATACATAGATATATAGACAATAGGTGCAGGAGTAGGCCATTCGGCCCTTCAAGCCAGTACCGCCATTCAATGTGATCATGGCTGATTATCCATAATCAGTATCCCATTCCTGCCTTCTCCCCATATCCCTTGATTACGCTAGCCCGACAAGCTTTATCTAACTCTCCTTTGAATGCATCCAGTGAAATGGCCTCCACTGCCTTCTGAGGCAGAGAATTCCACAAATTCACAACTCTGTGTGAAAATGTTTTTCTTCATCTCTGTTCTAAATGGCCTACCCCTTATTCTTAAACTGTGACCCCTGGTTCTGCAGCCCCAACATTGGGAACATGCATCCTGCATCTAGCGTGTCCAATCCCTTAATAATTTTATATTTATCTATCTATCTATCTATCTATCTATCTATCTATCTATCTATCTATCTATCTATCTATCTATCTATCTATCTATCTATCTATCTATCTATCTATCTATCTATCTATCTCTAAAACTCTGATCTTGTTATCTTCTGGTTTGTACGTTTCTATTTGCGCAAAAACGGTACCTTACAGCGCTACGATTTTTTGCCAGCTCACTCACCTGTGGAACGAGTGCACCAAGTTTCATTCTGCTCGGTTGAATGTTGTAAAAGTTAGCGAGGTTAAAAAATCTTGAAAAAACGCACATGCGCAGATCGATCTGATCTCCTGTCACTCCCCAGGACGTCTGCCCCTTCCTGCGCCATTGCATCTTTATTACTGGAGCTGAGGATGGCCGGCGGAGGTCTCCAACCGGACACAATCTTCGGAGGGACCAGAAGCGACCCAGCCCGAAGCAGCCCAGCCTGAAGCAGCCCAGCGTAGGAGACCCGGACCAGCTCAGCGTCGGAGACCCGGCCCAGCCCCGCCCAGAGTCGGAGATGCTTCCCCCGCACAATTAAAGCATGGAATAATCTCCACCCAACTATAGTTACCCAACCAGATGCAACTAAATTTAAAGTAGCTCTTTCTTCCCAATAACCCTTTCTGGCTTAATCCCTCCCTCCACCACCTCCAGTTTAAATTCCATTTGGAATATTTTGGAGGACCAAGAAACCAAGAACCAAGAACCAGCCCAGCGTCGGAGACCCAGCCCAGCCAGGAGTTGGAGACCCAGCCCAGCCCAGCCCAGCCCAGCCCAGCCCAGAGTCGGAGACCCGGCCCAGCCCAGCGTTGGAGACCCGGCCCAGCCCAGCCCAGAGTCGGAGATTTCGCCGATGTCATCAAATGGAAAGCGGAGACTCTGATCACGGCGGAGGGGAATGACAAGTGACCAGCGCCCGCTGTGAGTCTCCATCGTGCCGCCAGCTCCAGCCCTAACCCCTCGCTGGCTCCTGCCCCCTCCCCCGTGATACCCCCCTTTCCCCCCATGGCTCTTCCCTGTCTTTTCTCCAAGCTCACTCCCCCCTCTCCCCCCCTCCCCTCCTCCCCCTCACCTCCCCGCCCACACAACCCCCCTGCCCACAACCCCCAGGCCCACATCCCTCCGCCCATACACCCCCTCCCCCCCACAACCCCCTCCCCGACACCCCTCTTCCCCCCACACCCCTCTCCCCCCCAAACAGTCCTCCCCCCCCACACCACCCTCCCCCCACCACCCCTCCTCCCCCCACCCCCTGATGTACAAGGACACCCAGATCTCCTTGTACTTCCCCTTTTCCTAACCTGACACCATTCTTCGACGCTGGGCTAGGCCAGGTCTCCGACTCTGGGCTGGACTGGGCTGGGTGGGGTCCGGGTCTTCAACTCCTGATCTTGCCACTAAAGTGGGCAACCTCACATTTATCCACATTAAACTGCATCTGACATGCATTTGCATACTCACCCAACCGGTCCAAGTCACCTTGCATCCTCATAGCATCCACTTCACAGTTCACATTGTGTCATCTGCAAATTAGCTAATGTTACTTTTAATTCCTTCATCTAAATCATTAATATATATTGTAAACTAGATTAAGTGGGACCCGTTGGGTCCCACGTTCACACGGGAGGGCTGGTCCCCCAACGCAATATTCCACATCTCCACCAATTCTAATATTGGTGGCCAGTGGGGGGAGGGGGCTTTCTGGGGCGCTAGTATGGGTGTTGTGGATGAAGGGACTGGTTTCCAGAGGGCTAATATGGACATTGTGGGCCGAATGGATTCTTGGGCTGGCAGCTCAGTCACTCAGGCCTGGTGGGCTGGCAGCTCAGTCACTTAGGCCTGGTGGGCTGGCAGCTCAGTTACTCAGGGCTGGTGGGCTGGCAGCTCAGTCACTCAAGGCTGGTGGGCTGGCAGTTCAGTCACTCAGGGCTGGTGGGCTGGTAGATCAGTCACTCAGGGCTGGTGGGCTGGCAGATCAATCACTCAGGGCTTGTGGGCTGGCAGTTCACTCATGGCTATTCCTTGAAATTCCATTTCAAGCAGAGTGCAGGCCACCACATTCAATTTCATAGCATTTCATGCAGAGTGCAGGCCACCACATTCAATTTCACAGCATTTCAAGCAGAGTGCAGGCCGCCACATTCAATTTCATAGCATTTCAAGTAGAGTGCAGGCCACCAAATTCAATTTCATAGCATTTCAAGCAGAGTGCAGGCCACCAAATTGCCAAACAACCCATTGCATTGTCATTAAGGGCTAACAAATTAATTATTGTAAGTGCATTGCAGACTCACAGTTCAGTTGATTCACAGCTTAGAATCATAGTTGTGGCCTCTCCCTCGCGATCTTCCAGAGTGACTGACTCACATCTAGCCATCTGGGGTTTTATAGTCCTGCCCTCCTGGAAGGGGCGTTACCATGGTGATTGACAGGGGAGAGGACCAATCAGCTGATCTCCATATTTTTTAAAAACTCATAACTTTTTTATTTTTCATCAATCGGAAAAATCCTCAGGGCTGCCTCAGTGGAGGAAGACTGTGAGTAGGATGGCCAAAAGTCATAGTGATATATGGTAGCGTTTTTTCTAAAATCAATATACAGCGCAGACAGGAAGTGGTCGAGATGAGACTTTTGGTTATATAGATAACTGTGTTCCCAACACCGAGCCTTGTGGCACCCCACTAGTCACTGCCTGCCATTCTGAAGGGGACTCGTTAACCCCTACTCTTTGTTTCCTGTCTGCCAACAAATTTTCTATCCACGTCAATACCCTACCCCCAATACCATGTCCTCTATTTAACTTTCCATCCCATTAATTTGGGTGTCTTTCCTGTACTCTCTTCCCCTTTAACTCCATCTTTATATTCCTAATTTGCCAACTCCTCCCCTCCCATTATTTACTTTAAACCCACCCGTGTAGCACTAGTAAACCTACCTGCCAAAATGTTGGTCCCCCTCCAGTTAAGATGTTACGCGTCCCTTTTGTACAGGGCACCCCAAACCCAGAAGAGATCCCAGTGGTCTACAAATCTACATCCTTGCTCCCTGCACCAGTCCCTCAGCCACACATTCACATCCCCTATCTCCCTGTTCCTGCCCTCACCAGCACGAGTTACTGGAAGAGATAACCACCCTGAAGTCTGGCTTTTCGGCCTTCTTCCTTACTCGAATCTCACTTGGCAGAACCTCCTTCCTCTTCTTCCCGATGTCGTTTGTGCCTACATGCGCAACCACTTCCGGTTGCTTACCTTCCAGACTTCAGACAGCACACACTGATTGGTACCCCATGACCTCCACTTCTGGGCCACTGGTCAAGCAATTTTAAGCTCCAAATGTGAGTGGGAAACAAACTGCAGGAGAAACTCAGAGCATCCGACTGCATCTGTGCATGGAAATGGGCAAGCAATATTTCAGGTCGGGATCATTCTTCCGACTTCTTAAGGAGCCTTCTGCAGACTCGAGTCTGTCCATTTCCCTCCATAGATGGTGCCTGACCCTCCTGCAGCTTATTTTTTACTCAAGATTTCAGCCTATGTGCATTTGAGAGACTTTTGGATAGGCATATGGGTATGCAGGGAATGGAAGGATATATTTGGATTATGTACAGGCAGATAAGAGCTGGTCATGGTAGACAAAAATGCTGGAGAAACTCCGCGGGAGAGGCAGCAGCTACGGAGCGAAGGAATAGGTGACGTTTCGGGTCGAGACCCTTCTTCAGACTGATGCGGGGGGGGGGGGGGGGCGGGAAGAAGAAAGGAAGAGGCGGAGACAGTGGGCTGAGGGATAGCCGGGAAGGGGAGGGGAAGGAGAGAGAAAGCAGGGACTACCTGAAATTGAAGAAGCCAATGTTCATACCGCTGGGGTGTAAACTACCCAATCAAAATATGAGGTGCTGCTCCTCCAATTTGCGGTGGGACTCGCTCCGGCCATGGAGGAGGCCCAGGACAGAAAGGTCGGATCCGGAATGGGAGGGGGAGTTGAAGTGCTGAGCCACCGGGAGGTCAGGTTGGTTAACGCGGATAGAGCGGAGGTGTTGGGCCAAACGATCGCCAAGCCTACGCTTGGTCTCACCGATGTAGATCAGTTGACACCTAGAGCAGCGGATGCAATAGATGAGGTTGGAGGAGGTGCAGGTGAACCTCTGCCACACCTGGAAAGACTGCTTGGGTCCTTGGATGGAGTCGAGGGGGGAGGTAAAGCGACAAGTGTAGCATTTCCTGCGGTTGCAAGGGAAAGTACCAGGAGAGGGGGTGGTTTGGGTGGGAAGGGACAAATTGACCAGGGAGTTACGGAGGGAGTGGTCTCTGTGGAAAGCCGAAAGGGGAGGAGATGGGAAGATGTGGCCAGTGGTGGGATCCAGTTGGAGGTGGCAAAAATATTGGAGGATTATCTATTGTATGTAACGCCTGGTAGGGTGGAAGTTGAGGACAAGGGGGACTCTGTCCTTGTTAGGATTGGGGGGATGGGGAGTGAGAGCGGAGCTACGGGATATAGAAGGGACCCTGGTGAGAGCCTCATCTATAGTCGAAGAGAGGAACCTCCGTTCCCTAAAGAATAAGGACATCTCCGATGCCCTGGATTGGAAGACCTCATCCTGGGTGCAGATACGGCGTAGACGGAGAAATTGGGAGTAGGGGATTGAGTCCTTACAGGACGCAGGGTGGGAAGAAGTGTGGTCCAGATAGCCATGGGAGTCAGTGAGTTTGTAGTATATGTCGGTCAGTAGTCTGCGATGGAGATAGTGAGGTCTAGAAATGGTAGGAAGATGTCAGAAATGTCCCAGGGGAATTTGAGTGTCGTTAGTGGTGAAATGGATGAAGTCAGTGAGTTCTGCATGGGTGCAGAATGTAGCAACAATGCAGTCGTCAATGTAGCGGAGGTAGAGTTCGGGGATAGGGCCACGGTACTCCTCGAACATGGCATTGTGTTCAGTACAAACTTTGTAGGGTGTAGGGCCTGTTTTTGTTCTATGTTATATGTTTCCATTTAAGCTCAAATGCCTTGCAGACTAATTTGTGTTCCCAGTTCATTCGACTCCTTGAAATAAATAAAAAACAATTTTGAGCTTCAGAAGGCAGCGTTCCTGCCCAACAGTGTGAGTAAGCCAGCTATTACATTGCTCTCAAATAGCCTAATGAAGTGATTGCACCGTGTTGTATGACATTGAGCCTATTTATAAATGTCCAGTGGAGACTACATTGACTTTGGTTCTCCTACCCTGACTGACAGTGATGGAGACAAAGAGACAACTCACTTCTGCTTCAGTTTGGTTCAAAGAAATAGCCTGCTCCAAGCATGAAGGAGATAGCCAATCCAAAAGAGTTTATCTCTTTTGCTTTCTCTGCTGATTGAAGTCTGCATTCCAACCACTATCTGAGTGAGAAAGATTATCTTTGAAAGTCCTATAGTGTATACAATTTACAGTTCTGTATCTTTCAGAGAGGCACAAGGACCTGTAGATGATGGTTTACAAAGACAGATACAAAATGCTGGAGTAACTCAGCGGGTCACGCAGCACCTCTGGAGAACACGGATAGGTGATGTTTTGCGTTGGGTTTCGGGTCGGAAGAAGGGTCCCCACGTGAAACGTCATCTATCCATCTTCTGTAGAGATGCTGCATGACACGCTGTTAATCCAGCATTCTCTCTGTATCCTTCACATCCTCAGCCTACACTGCAGACAATTAGCATTACCTGCCTGCTTATCAAATCTTAATAATGTAACTACAAATAATATACACTTGAAGAATTAAATAAATATAAAGATAGAATTTATATCTTGGAAACAGATGGATTCCCCGTTGGTAGTAATAGGGGCAAAGGAAACATAGAAACATAGAAACATAGAAAATAGGTGCAGGGGTAAGCCACTTTGCCCTTCGAGCCTGCACCGCCATTCAATATGATCATGGCTGATCATCCAAAGTCAGTGCCCAATTCCTGCTTTTCCCCCCACATCCCTTGATTCCATTAGCCCTAAGAGCTATATCTAAGTCTCTCTTGTATTTGCATAATGTGTGTGAGAGGCAGTAAATGCACCAGATTTCGGGTGAACGGTTGCAATGGCAAAATATTCACCTAAATGATCACACCTGGGAACATCTGTTGGCAAGGTGGCACAGCGGTAATGTTGCTGCCTCACAGCGCTGGAGACCCGGGTTCGATCCTGACTACGGGTGCTGTCTGTACGGAGATGGCAGGCTGGCAAACATTTCAATCCGGTTCACCAACATCCTTCAGGGAATAGAACCTTCATCTCCGAATGAAATTGATGTGTGACTCCAGACTCATGGCAGCTTGATTGATTCCTCTATGTAGGAAGGAACTGCAGATGCTGGTTTAAACCGAAGATGGGCACACAAAGCTGGAGTAACTCAACAAGTCAGGCAGCATCTCTGGAGAGAAGGAATGGGTGACTTTTCAACTCCTTCTCTCCAGAGATGTGCTGAGTTACTCCAGCTTTTTGAGTCTATCTTTGATTGCTACTTGAAATCTTTGAATACTTTGATTGCTACTTATTGGCTGCCAAAATGACCCAGCAAGCCATTCAAGAACAATTAAGAATAGGCGATAAATGTTGACCATGCTAAAGATAGTCACATGCTCTGAAACAATAAATCCTAACAGTTTCATAATCATAAAAATGGAGAATGCCTATATTTTCATTACTACTGATCCTTCACAACTAACTTTAATAATTAGGCATTTTACTTTTTTTAAGTTTAGAGGTACAACGAGTAAACAGGCCCTTCTGTCCGCCGAGTCCGCACCAACCAGCGACCCGCACACGCTACGTAACACTGTTCCACACACACTAGGGAAAATTTTACATCTATACCAAGCCAATTAACCTACGAACCTGGATGTCTTTGGAGTGTGGGATCTCAGAGAAAACCCACGCAGGTCACGGGGAGAACGTACAAACTCCGTACAAACAGCACCCATAATCAGTATCGAACCTAGGTCTCTGGCGCTGTAAGGCAGCAACTCTACCGCTGTTACTCTACCACTGCTACATACTTAACTACTTAAAAATAGCCTGAGATCTTATAGTAAGGTTGAAACAATCCTTTCAGACATATTAACAACGCTGCCTCACATGTCTGAAGAAGGATTTCGACCTGAAACGTCGCCTATTTCCTTCGCTCCATAGATGCTGCCTCACCCGCTGAGTTTCTCCAGCATTGTTGTCTGCCTCACACAAGCTACGTCTGTAGGAAATCCTTGAACAACACAAATGCTTTGACTTGGGGTTCAAAAATTGGTAGGAAATTGGTTTGCTTTTGGATATCCTGTTGCTGGAAACAAAGTAGAATGCAAAAACAAAACTTTTATTGTTTGTTTACTTTACACTGAACCTTCCAATTGGATTTTGCCCAATGCATTTATTTATTGAGTGGTAGATCTGTTCCCACTTATTCTGCCTTTCTTCACTCAAGCACTTAACTCCATGCCTTGTTTCTTTCAAATTAGTCGGCACATTCCAATGAGGCTCCAGTGTTATCTGCTTTCGTGAAATCCTGAACTTAATTGAAATTAGCCGACTAATGACATTGCTGAAACATTACTAACAATGCCCCAGATCATTTCCTTCCCATCTAGCTGCCTTGCATGAAAGGCTGCTTTGCATGAAAGGCACCCTTTGGTCAGTGAGTGATGCAGTTAGAAGCAAAGATCTTATAGCTCCGCTATAAGATCTTTGGTTAGAAGGTGAGGGCATCGACAATAAAACTTAAAAAACAAGAATGTGGGAATAGAAAAATGCAGAGCATGACAAGATGCCCAGTAACTCCGACCTCCACTCCCAGAGAAAAAAAAGTAAGGAAATAAAAAGAGGAAAAACTAAAAAAAGCTGTGCTTTTTAACAAACTTTCTTTAAAAGTTTAGATTCAGAGTAAACACGTAGTACTGTACAGAGGTGATGCTGCATTGTCAAAAATGATGGCTTTCAGATAAAAGATGAAGCTCCCACAGTTTCTTTGGATAAACAGATAGAGCTGAGAAAAAAAGCCTAAAGTACATTAGATCCAGCTAATTTCCACCTTTTTATTTGTAGAAAGTTTTCCCACTATTCAGGTTCAAATTCCTCAACCTCACCAGGACAGAGTAACTGGCTAACTGGCTATCATTATCGAACACTTAGCCCATTGCGTCATCTGTCGTCCAACACATTATGTGTGCATGGCTTTGCTTGGCCCCATCTCTCAAAAGACAGCAGCGAGATGTCTTCAGCTACAAAATCCTTTGGATTTCATGTTGTCTGAGGTTGTGGCAGGCAATGTGTTCTTTCATAATGTAATTATAAGTTCTTTCATAATGTAATTATAATATGGTGCAAAACAGTTAAAATCATTTTAAAGTCATCATTATTGAGACATAAACCATTTTAGTGGAAGGTACAATGTTGTCATGGCCCTGCACATAGATTTGGAATCATTGTTATCTCTCTGAACCATCATAATGGTCAGACAATTTTAAAACCAACTTGAACCTGAGCAGTTCATACTTAGTGGAAATTTGCTGAGCAGTAGTTCTCGTGGGGGAGACCTTGTTATCTCAGGTCGGGGCTCAGTAGGTTATACAGGCTTCCAGACCAGAAGAAAATTGGTAGAACACCGAGTTGTAGGGATGCCAGTGCTGTAGATTTGTTCTTGGGGATGAACCTTGGCAACCTATTAGCACAACTCCGACCAGAATGGGGCAACACAGTGGCACAGCAGCAGAGCTGCTGCTTCACAGCACCAGAGACCAGGTTCAATCGGAGTTTGTACCCCATGGGTTATTTCCTGCTGCTCCAGTTTCCTCCCACAGCACAAAAACGTGCAGGTTTGCAGGTTAATTGGCTTATGTAAAAATTGTCCCCAGTGTGTGAGATGCGAAAATGGTATAACATAGAACTGGTGTATGGGTGATCGATGGTCGTTCGTTGACTCGGTGGGCCAAAGGGCCTGTTTCCATGTTGTATCTCTAAACTAAACTGAACAGACGAGATTGCCCAGTGATGAATTTCAGGCTCATTGCAAAAGTAAATGAAAGCCATCTGCAGGGCTTGTCATTGGCATGCCAAGGAGTAGCCAGAATAGCACAGATGAATACCATAGATACACTACCCTCTGACTGAAATAATTCTTTCTCATCTCCTTTCGAAAGGTATGTCTTTTTATTCTGAGGCTGTACCCTTTTTACTAGACTCTTCCACTTATAGAAACATCCTCTCCACAGCCACTCTATCCATATTCACTATTCGGTAAGTTTCAATGAGATGCCCCCTCATCCTTCTGATTCTTCTTCTTCTTCTTACGTATGGCGTGCACAGCCTAAAATTGTCGGACAACTTGTACTATTTGATCTTATTTGATTGTGCACGCCGGGTTGATTGCATTTGTTGAAACAGGGCAGACCACGTGAAGGTTGCAATCTCCCACCTCGTCCTTATGATTGAGAGGAGGAGACAGTTCAGGCATTGGTAAGCTCCAGGTGAGCTGGGAAAATCAAACCAGTGTGGCTGTCATTCACCATCCTGCATGGGATGCTGCCAATTGGACCTCTCAGATTCCCTGATGGAATCTTCTATCCATTCTCAGAGTGAGTTATTTTTTTCAAAATGACTGATAAGCAATTGCTAAAATATGCAGAATGCTTCTGTAAAAATCTCAGTGCTTGCACACTTAGAATGGTACAAAAATGAATTAAGGTGACTTCGAGAGGAAACAAGGTTACCACCCTGCTTTAAATATCCCAAAGCATTGCTGAAGGTTTATGAGATGGTGCCTTTGGCGTGTGGTTTGATTCCTGCTCTCAGCAGAGCTTCAGTTCAAAGTGGGAAACTTTTTATTGCGGGGAATATGCAGCTGAGCTCTGGCCAATGCCAGTACGCTGTGTTCTCATAACTTGCTGTCTGAAGTCAAGCAATTATGGAAGCAGTGTAGGTTTGCTGGCTGGAGTTCAAGTATTTAGGGAAAGTTAGTCGGAGGGAGGGGAAATTCTGCTCCGCTGGCTTTCCTCCATCTTGTTTAGTCAGCACTACATACAGCTCTGGGCCCAAGCCCAGCACTGTAATCTGATGTCTGAGGATAAGCTCATGCCTGCTGTTCCACCGCTGGAAAGAAGTGCACTCGCCATTGTATTTAATCAGCCTGGGGGAAGCACAGTGCTTTCTGAAACTTGTTCACAGCAGCTCAGAGGAAAGCATAGATCTGAGGGGGCTGAAATCGCGATGATGATATGGCCACCCCCTCCGGCTAATGATTTCATTTGCCAATAATACCATCAGCTGCCATTTGTGCAGTGTTAAAGGAGGACTTGTTGGTCAGAATCATGCTTCTCTAATCTATCCATTGCAACATTAATGAACGGATTCATTCAGTGCCATTAAGTCACAGAAATTATACTAAGTTACAGCAAAATAACAAATTGCTGGAGGAACTCAGCAGGACAGGCAATATCTGTGGAGAGAATGGATAGATGACATTTCAGGTAGGAACCCTTCTTCACACTGGGTAATACCCTTCTTCAGACTGGTAATACAGTAATACTAAATTACAGTTTTGTGGGAGACCATTCAGTTCATTAAGCCTATGCTGGCTAATTGAAAAGTTCTGCAATTAGTCTCACTTCCCACATCTTGGGTCCAGCATCTCCCTTCTGAAATTAGCAACTAAATCTTCTTCTACTCCAACACTAAGAGGCTCAGCATTAGATGCCCTTACATTCACGTAGGAAGGGAGTTTCCATATCCTCATTCTGATTTTATGTTCAATGAACAAAATTAAATATCTTGATTCTAAATTGAATATAATGGCAAGTCTCGATGAACTTTTGCAGATTTGGCAGTGGCATTTAACAGGGTTTAGATAAGCACATGGATATGGGGGGATGTGGAACATATGTAGGCAGAAGGAATTACTTTAATTTTGCATTCTGTTTAACACAGACATTGTGAGATTTAGTGCCTGTATCTGTGCTGTGCTGTTCTATGTTTAATGAATTGAAAATCGAGTTCATTGCAGATAATTGGGATAACCCTGAAACTAAACCTCAGGTTTGATCCAGCTTAGAGGTGATGTAAAAAGCAAACTACTGTAGGAACTCAGTCAGTAAAGCAGCATCAGTGGAGTCAATGTTTTTGCTTCATGACTGAGAGTGTGGAGGGAAGAAAGCTGGCATGACAAGGTGAGAGGGAGGAATGAGGAAGGGACAAGTGGGTGATAAGTGGAACCAGATGAGATGGGGAAGGATGGGGGAGATGGGGCCTGGTGGTGGAGAGGGAGTATTGAGACAAAAGCTGGTGGGTGATAGGTGGAAGCTGTTAACAAAAAAAAAAAGGGCTGATGGAGATATGTGGCAGAGAGAAGAGGAAAAAGTAGAGAAAAGGATGGAAGGTTATGTGGAACGAGATGAGGGGGGATGATGGGCACGTGGAATTAGATGGGGGAAGGGATAGGAAGGGTAGACCAAGGGAGAGGAAAGCAAGGTGGATGGGGAAAATGAATAAAGGGAGAATGGGGAAAACACAAAGTGCCGGAGTAACTCAATGGGTCAGGAAGCATCTGTGGAGGGAATGGACAGGTGATGTTGCAGCTGGGACTTACCTTCTGACTGAGTGCAGTAGGCAGGAGAAAACTGGAAAAGAGGTGGGGGCAGGACAATGTCTGACAAGTGGTAGGTGGATGAAAGACACAAAAAGATGGAGTAACTCAGCGGGAGAGGCATCATCTCTGGAGAGAAGGAATGGGTGACATTTCAGGTCAAGACCCTTCTTCAGACTGGATAGGGATAAGGAAAACGAGAGATATGGACGGTGAAGTGGAGAGATAAAGAACAAAGAATGAAAGATGTGCAAAAAAGTAACCGATAAAGGAAACAGGCCATTATAAGCAAAATCTGATAATTGGAGGAGACTTCAATTGTGTACTGGACCCATATCTGGATAAATCTTCACAGCAAAGGAGATATAATACAAAATCAAAATCCAGCCCAAGCGAAATATGAAATGCTGTTCCTCCCATTTGCATTTAGCTTCACTCTGACAATTGAGGAAACCGAGGAAAGAAAGGTCTATGTAGGAATGGGAAGGAGAATAAAAGTGTCCAGCAACCGGGAGATCAGGTTGGTTCATGTGGGCTGAGCGAAATGATCGCCCAGTCTGCGTTTGGTCTCACTGATGTGTAAGGGTCCACATCTTGAACAACAGATACAGTAGATGAGGTTGGAGGAGATGCAAGTGAACCTTTGCCTAACCTGAAAGGATTGTCGGGGTCTCCGCACAGAGTGGAGGGAGGAGGTATAGCAAACAGGTGTTGCATCTTCTGCGGTTGCAGGGGAAGGTACCTGGGGAGGGGGTGGTTTGGGTGTGAAGTGATGAGTTAACCAGGGAGTTGCAGAGGGAACGGTCTCTGCGGAAGGCAGAAAGGGGTGGAGATGGGATAATGTGGCTAGTGGTGGGATCCCGTTGGAGGTGGTGGAAATTTCGGAGGATTATGTGTTATATGTGACGGCTGTTGGGATGGAAGGTAAGGACAAGGGGGACTCTGTCTCTGTTGCAACTAGGGGAGGGGGAGTAAGGGCAGAGCTGTGGGGTACCGAGGAGACATGACTGAGGGCCCCATCTATGATGGGAGAGGGTAACCCCCATTCCCTAAAGAATGAGGATATCTCGGATATTCTAGTATGGAGCACCTCATCTTGGGCGCAGATGCGGTGGAGACGGAGGAATTGGGAGTAGGGGCTAGTCTTTGCAGGGAGCAGGGTGGGAAGAAATGTAGTTGAGATAGTTGTGGGAGTCAGTGGGTTTGTAATAGACGTCAGTCAATAGTCTATTTCCTGTGATGGAGACTGTGAGATCAAACAATTAGGAGGGAGGTGTCAGAGATGCTCCAAGTAAATTTGAGAGTGCAGGATGAAAATTGGTGGTGAAGTTGATGAAGTCCATGAGTTCTGCATGGGTGCAGGAGGTAGCACCGATGCAGTCATCAATGTAACAGAGATAGAGTTTGGGGATAGGGCCAGTGTACGCCTGGAACAGGGATTGTTCAACATACCCTACAAAGAGGCGGGCATAGCTGGGGCCCTTAGCTACGCCTTGGACTTGGAGGAAGTCAAAGTAGAAATTGTTGAGGGGGAGGACCATCTCCGCTGTAGAGTGTTAGTAGAGGGAAATTGGATGGTTCTGCGAATGAGGAAGAATGAGGGCTTTAAGGCCTTCCTGGTGGGGGATTGAGGTGTAGAGTGACTGAATGTCTATAGTAAAGATGAGGGAGTGGGGGCTTGGTAAGCATTAAAGAGACGAAGGGCATGTGAGGTACATAGGTCGGGAGAGATTGGACCAGGGGGATAGGATGGAGTTGAGGTACGTGGAAATCACTTCCGTGGGACAGGAGCAGGCAGAAACAATGGGTCTGCCAGGGCAGTTGTGTTTGTGGATTTTGGGAAGAAGGTAAAAATTTGAATTTGAATTTGAATTTGATTCCTTTATTGTCTTTCAGACCTTTCGGTCTGAACGAAATTACGTTGCCTGCAGTCATACACAGTAACAATAAATAACAAAACATACAATAAACACAAATTAACATCCACCACAGTGGGTTCACCAAGCACATCCTCACTGTGATGGAGGCAAAGTCTTAGTCTCTGTCTCTTCCCTCCTTGTTCTCCCTCTGCGCTGAGGCGATCGATCCAGGCCGAAGATGCCGCTCTCCAGTCCAGCGGACCTCCGTGGCGATGTCGCCGCCGCCGAAAGCCGGAACGCCGTCTCCCCTCCGAGTCGGCCCGCCACAGCCTCAGCTCCGAGTCCCGCTGCATCAGCTCCGAGTCCTGCTGCATCAGCTCTGAGTCCCGCAGCCTCAGCTCCGAGTCCCGCAGCCTCAGCTCCGGGGCAAGTGATAGGTAGATATGGGGGAGGCGGTTTAAATTGGGGGTCTTAGTATTTAGCAGGAAGAATTGGATGATACCTAGAATTTGTGATGCATATTGAGGAATCACTTCATGAACTCACAAAAAAAGCCAATCTTCCTGTCCATAACAGTCACAGTCCTATACTTTTAAGTAGTTATTTCTTCCAAGCTACCAAAAATTCTTCAACCATTTTTTGCCTAAGGCAAAGATTTGTTCAGCATTTAACTGTGCAGTTTTTGGCAAGCGTAACTAACTTTGCCAGGGAGAAGAATTGCAATGAGCTCATCACTGCAAACTTGAATATAAATACTAGCTTAGGATGTCAGACTGACTTGGCACAGTTACTCCACTCAAACTGGAAACATAAACTGCTCTTCTCGTTGCATTGCAATACTTTCCAATGCATTCTCTCATTTGCAGCCCTGTTTCCTTTTTACAATCCTACAGATGATCTTTCTTAATATATTACTTCAATCCTTCCAAAGATGTTTGATAGGCAACAGGCCTATCAATGTGAATTTTTTTTAAACTCCTCCAAGCCAATTATATATTCCTTTAACCTACCTCATCTCTACAAATGTTACTCATATTAAGTTTAGTCAGAAGTATATCTGGGAGGAGGTACCGCAGCATGAAGAGTGGGACAACCAGGTTCTGCAATAGCTTCATCCCCCAGGCCATAAGATTACTGAACAATCAACAAAACCGAGGCTAGAACTTTTTAAATATCGACACTTTTTTAAAACTTTTTATATATATTTATTTTACAGAACCATGCACATGAGGCATTTTTATGGACGCACCTAGCACTTTTACTTTTACTATTTACCTGATTGGAGAGTCAAATGCAACGAAATTTCGTTCAAGGTGCACTGTGTCTAGGTGTATATCTGAATGACAATAAAGTTTTCATTAAATCATTAAATAAAGTTTTCATTAAATTAAATCATTAAGAAAGGTGTGGCTGGAACTGAGAAATTGAACCTTATTTCCATATTTGCAAATATTACTGCAGTGTGGAGCTGAACAATTGCCAACATTGGAGATGTTGTAAAATTAATGTTATTAAGAGATTTTGTTTTTAGTTTAGTTTAGAGATACAGTGCAGAAACAGGCCTTCAGCCCACCGAGACGTCAGCGAATAGCGATGCCTGCACATTAACACTATCATACACACACAAGGGACAATGTACACTTTTACCAAGCCAATTAGTCTAAAAACCTGTACGTGTTTGGAATGTGGGAGGAAATTGGAGCACCCGAAAAACCACAGGTCATGGGGAGAAGATACAGCCAAACCCCCGTAGTCAGAATCGAACCTGGGTCTCTGGAGCCACAAGGCAGCATATCTACCACTGCGCCACTATGCCACCTGGGCTGGAGTGAAAGACTTTCAGGTGACACGTTCAAACTGTTAGTAGAACTGGTGCCTTCTGCATCAGACACCTGGGGTCAATCTTGACCTTGGAGTGGAGTTTGCATGTTCTCCCTGTAACCATGTGAGTTTACTCTAGTTGCTCCAGTTTCCTCGCACATCCCAAAGACGTGAAACTTAATTAGCCATTGTAAACGGACCCCAGTGTAGATGGTAGGGATGTGGTGAATCTGTGTGTAATTGATGAGAATATGGGGAGAAGAAAGAAAATATTATTGGATTAGTGTAGATGGTGGTTGATTTTCGGCACATGCTCAATAGATTGAAGAAATTGTTTCTGTGTGACATTTCTCTATGATTCTCACTTTTATTATAAGTCCTGTCCAGGTAAGAATAATGCAATTCAATCCAAGGACACACTTTCATAATTTTAGGTATAATTCTTAATGGGATTCTTTGGCTCTGAGCAGTGCCACAAATCTAGTCCTGGATGTCATAATGATGATAATTTTAACTTGGGAGGGGTATATTGGGAGGGGCAGCAGAAATATACAATGAAATTGATGCCTAATCAATCTGTTCCAATAAAAGCAGTACATGCTGGAAATGCTGAATCTGTGGGAAGAAGTACAGAGTTGACCCTGAGTCTCTCTCTCACACACACACACTCCTTATTTTCTTTTATTTGTGGTGTTTGTGGTATCTTCTGCTATGACGACTGACAAAATATTTGTTTAATACTCTGTCTTTCCCCTAATAATTATCGGGACCCAGCTCCTAAGAGAGCACATTTTCCTTTTGTTACATGCTTCCTTTTTACACCCAGAGAAAAGATCATAATCTGTACAAGCATTTCTATTTCATTTATTTCCTCATTCTAAATTTTCCCACTATATAAATGTTTGTTCATTCTATGCTTGTTTTTCTAAAATTCTCAATCTTATCATTATGTTAGACAACGTTTGGACATGTACATGGATAGGATTAAGGTGGATATGGATCTAGGGCAGCATAGGTGAGTTGGGCCAAAGGGTCTGTTTCTTTGCTCTATGACTCTATGACACTATTATGATCCGTTTCTTTCATTCAAAGACCATCCTTAACTTTGTTAGTTGGCGATGGATTGGTCCCCTATTGCGTAGTGTCTTTATTTCTAAATTCTTAATCAATGTATTTGCCCACATACACTGAGACCCATTTGCTTGATATAAAAAGAAGATAGAAATTTGTGAACACTATTGACTGTAGTGGACCGGACAAGTAAGGAACCCATTCCTCATTCTGAGTAAATGCAGTATAGGAGGCTGAATGAATGTCGATCATCTTCAACAACTTGTGCTCCCAATAGACTATAGACAATAGACAATAGGTGCAGGAATAGGCCATTCGGCCTTTCGAGCCAGCATCACGATTCAATGTGATCATGGCTGATCATCCCCAATCAGTACCCCATTCCTGCCTTCTACCCATATCCTGATTCTGCTATCTTTAAGAGCCCTATCTAGCTCTCTCTTGAAAGTATCCAGAGAACCGGTCTCCACCGTTGTTCACCGGCAGTGAATTCCACAGACTCACAATTCTCTGTGTGACAAAGTGCTTCCTCATCTCCGTTCTAAATGGCTTACCACTTATGCTTAAACTGTGGCTCCTGGTTCTTGACTCCCCCAACATCAGGAACATGTTTCCTGCCTCCAGCATGTCCGAACCCTTTATAATCTTACATGTTTCAATAAGATGCCCTCTCATCCTTCTAAATTCCAGAGTATACGGAGTATTCCCAGCCGCTCCATTCTCTCTGCATATGACAGTCCTGCCATCCCGGGAATTAACCTTGTAAACCTACACTGTACTCCCTAAATAGCAAGAATGTCCTTCCTCAAATTAGGGGACTAAAAATGCACACAATACTCCAGGTGTGGTCTCATTAGGGCCCTATACAACTGCAGAAGGATCTCTGTGCTCCTATACTCAACTCCTCTCGTTATGAAGGCCAACATGCCATTCGCTTTCTTCACTGCCTGCTGTACCTGCATGCTTACTTTCATTGACTGATGAACAAGGACCCCCAGATTCCGTTGTACTTCCGCTTTTCCCAACTTGACACCATTTAGATAATAATCTGCCTTCCTGTTTTTGCTACCAAAGTGGATAACCTCACATTTATACACATTAAACTGCATCTGCCCACTCACCCAACCTGTCCAAGTCACCCTGCCTTGTCCTAGCATCCTCCTCAGAGTTCACACTGCCACCCAGCTTTGTGTCATCAGCAAATTTGCTAATGTCACTCTGAATGCCTTCATCTAAATCATTGATGTATATTGTAATTAGCTGTGGTCCAAGCACCGAGCCTTGTGGTACCCCACTAGTCACTGCCTGCCATTCTGAAAGGGACCCGTTAATCCCTACTCTTTGTTTCCTGTCTGCCAACCAATTTTCTATCCATGTCAGCACTCTACCCCCAATACCATGTGCCCTAATTGTGCCCACAAATCTCCTATGTGGGACCTTATCAAATGCTTCCTGAAAGTCCAGGTACACTATATCCACTGGCTCTCCCTTGTCCATTTTCCTAGTTACATCCTCAAAACATTCCAAAAGATTAGTCAAGCATGATTTCCCCTTTGTAAATCCATGCTGACTCGGACCGATCCTGTTACTGCCATCCAAATGTGCTGTTACTTCATCTTTTATAATTGACTCCAGCAGCTTCCCCACCACCGATTTCAGACTAACTGGTCTATAATTCGCTGTTTTCTCTCTCCCGCCTTTTTAAAAAAGTGGGATAACATTAGCTACCCTCCAAACCACAAGAACTGATCCTGAATCTATAGAACATTGGAAAATGATCACCAATGCGTCCACAATTTCTTGAGCCACTTCCTTAAGTACCCTGGGATGCAGACCATCAGGCCCTGGGGATTTATCAGCTTCTGTCCCATCAGTCTACCCAACACCATTTCCTGCCTAATGTGGATTTCCTTGTTCCTCCGTCACCCTCAGATCCTCTGGCCACTTGTACATCAAGAAGATTTTTTGTGTCCTCCTTAGTGAAGACGGATCCAAAGTACCTGTTCAACTCATCTGCCATTTCCTTGTTCCCCGTAATAATTTCACCATTCAGACAGCGCTCCTTCACTTTCCCTGACCCCCGCCTTTGCGATGTGTTTGTGTGTGCGCGGTCGGTCGATGCAGCTCGCGGGTTTCCACGTGGACGGTCGATCCAGCTCGAGGCTTTCCCGGTGACTGCGCTCGAGCTGGAAGGTCGAAGACATTCTTTTTAACTCGCCAATTAGGTCGCCCAAGTGGGACAGGCCCTTTAGTCTTCAATGGTCCAACTGGTCTTAACTAATTTTTTTCTCTTCACATACCTAAAGAAGCTTTTACTATCCTCCTTTATATTCTTGGCTAGCTTACCTACGTACCTCATCTTTTCTCCTCGTATTGCCTTTTCAGTTATCTCTGTTGCTCTTTAAAGATTACCCAATTCTCTTGCTTCCCGCTCATCTTTGCTACGTTGTACTTCTCTTTTATTTTTATATTGTCCCTGACGTCCCTTGTCAGCCACGGTCGCCCCTTACTCCCCTTGGAATCTTTCTTCCTCTTTGGAATGAACTGATCCTGCACCTTCTGTATTATTCCCAGAAATGCCTGCCATTGTTGTTCCACTGTCATCCCTGCTAGTGTATCTTTCCAGTCAACTTTGGCCAGCTCCTCCCTCATGGCCCCATAGTCCCCTTTGTTCAACTGTCACACTGACACCTCCGATTTACCCTTCTCCCTCCCGAATTGTGGATTAAATCTTACCACATTATGGTCACTACCATAAAATGTCTACCGTGCATATGTCTACCGTGGCCTGTGAGCTGGTTGATTGCTCTACTTGGCTGATGGGGAGGAAGTGGGAGAGCATGAGAGGGGGCAGGCCAGGGCATAGCCTGAAGAAAATATGCTGAGGAATGCAAAATAAAGAGAGGATTCATCACAAATGTAACATTAGCCAAATCAATCCTGCTTTGTTCTCAGAATAGTTTTCAGATGGGTTGGTTCACATCTATGCTTGATCGAAAGGAACAACTGGTTTTCATTAACTCATCACAGAGCATGGCCCTCAGCTTCTTTCTAGATCCACAGCTAATAACTTCTGTGGGCTGACATTGCTTCTCTTTTGCCTAACTGGGAG
This sequence comes from Amblyraja radiata, assembly GCF_010909765.2. Taxonomy (NCBI): domain Eukaryota; kingdom Metazoa; phylum Chordata; class Chondrichthyes; order Rajiformes; family Rajidae; genus Amblyraja; species Amblyraja radiata. The sequence goes on along the minus strand of NC_045959.1, from coordinate 13,663,831 downwards.
AAAAAGATCTTTTGCTAATGAAGCTATTAAACAAAGCAGGCAGCGGAAAGCAAAAATGTGAAGGTGTTCATAGAAAAGCTCTCCCAATTAATATTTATTTTTAAACAAATGCACAAGTCGACCTCCCCACCCGCCCTCCCCCCTGCTTTCCAGTGAGACTTACTATTTATACACGGATCAATACTTTGCACCAGCCTCAAGGCACCTGAGCTGTGAAAGATTACAGAGCCTGCCCTGTGACCTCTATCATGGGAAGGGCTATGAAGTGAGTGGAAATCTGGAATGACAGTATCTCCACAGGGAGGAAAATTAGCAAGTAAATTGAAGATAGGCCCTTTCAGGTAGGATACAGTATCTCTTTCCTTTAGTGATTCTCATGGGGAGTCATTTGTGCTGAAACTACAACCTCAGCTTTTTCCTCTTCTTTCAATGCCTGTGGATGTCAGATAACAAAGCTAGCACTGTGATTGCCAATTTCTCAGCATATCCCCTTAAAACAATGTCAACAGGGTCTAAAATTAACTGCTTTTAAAGCATGGTTACTCCACAAGGACTTAAATGTGACTGTTTTCTGAGGACTATTTACCATCTGTAGTAAATATCAATTCAATTGATTGGCTAACCCAATTAAAACTTGAGAATTGCAAAATAACAAAACCAGGGCCACTTTTACAAGCTGAACTCGAGTGTCGGTACAAGGTGCAAATGTATACTCTCATTAATACTGATCCATTTCAAAAGGGGGATCTTTGCCATTTTGGAGAGCAATCTTGGAACCCCTTCTTTCTTTGAAATACAGTTCAAAACATTTAATTGTAAATAATAACTATCTCAAAGTGAAGCTTTTTATGAGCGTGCTGAAGTGACAGAATACATTTAATGTACCTCACTGCACCAGTAAAATGTTTTTGTTGTTTATTTGAGGTACATTAATGTTGGTTTTGCCTGAAGAGGCTGGTTTTGCTTTCTTTGAAGTGGAAGGGGCTGGGGTGAAGGAGGGGTTGTAAGGGTGATGCAGTAGTAGAATTGCTGCCTTATGGTGCCAGAGACCTAGAGGGCCTGTCCCACTTGCATGCGATTGCATGCGTTTAGCGTGACCAAACGTGGTCGCTTGAGGCTCAGAGTTGTGCGGGGCTGGTCCCGACATCGCGCGGGGTTCCGAAAAACTGGCTGTGTCCGAAATCTTTGCGCGCCAACGGCCTGTCGGCACGCAGGTGCATTGCGGTCATACACAGCGTGTTGACGGCGTACGCCTAGCGCGTGGCGTTGCGCAATGATGTCTCCGCCCGACGTGGCGTTGCGTGATGACATCGCCGTGCGATGCCCAAATTCAGTCGGCCCGCCTCCTGCCCAGCTGATTGGTAAGTATGACGCAAATTACATCACGCACGAACTTAGCGCGTAGTTAGCGCGAACTCCGCTTCCGTTTGGTCGCGCCAAATGCATGCAATCGCATGCAAGTGGGACAGGCCCTTAAGTTCTATCCTGACTACAGGTCCTGTCTGTGTGGAGTTTGCACGTTCTCCCAGTGACCACATGGGTTTTCTCCAAGTGCTCACACATTCCAAGAGACATGCAGGTTTGTAGGTTAATTGGCTTCTGTATTGTCCCTAGTATGCAGGATAGAACTAGTATTCGGGAGATTGTTGGTCGGCACCAACCTGATAGGCTGAAGAGCCTGTTTCCACGCTGTATTTCTAAAAACTAAAGATATAGAGGATCGTGAGGGACGTAGATGGGGAAGATGATAGAAAATTTAGCTCCTTGGTGCAAAGGTATCTAGGAACGGAATACTCAGGTTTAGGGTAAGACGTTTATTTGAGGTTTGAGGAAGATTTTGTTTGGACTCTGGAATGCACTGCCTGATTGGGTGTTGGAGCCAAGTACTCCCATGACATTATGCAGTGTCCTGATGAGCACTTGAATCTGGAAGGCATAGAAGACCAGAGACTACGTGCTGGTAAATGGGATCAGTATAGATAGGTTCTGGATGGTCAGCATGGATATGGTGGGTCGAAGGATCTGTTTCTGTACCAAATGATTCCATGAGTTTATGAATCTAGGAATAACAATTATAAATACTACTTCCATTTCTCAGGCAAAATAAAAACAACAATATCTAAACTGTAAAAGCCAAGCAAACTTTATTGGAACAAGATTCTTTCCTGGTTTATGTTTTTTCTCTGGATGAAGAATCTAGAACTGGGTGTCAAAATGAGGGATGTCAAAATGTGGAGAGATTTCTTAGTCATGATATCATTTAGTCATAGAGCTGTACAGCATGGACACAGGCCCTTTGACCCATTTTGTCCTTTCCATCCAAGTTGCGAAACCGAGCTGAGTCTAACCCATATCCCTTGAAACATTTCCTATCCATGTACTACCCAAGTGTCTTTAAACTGTCATAATTGTACCTAAGTCTATCACTTCCTCTGACAGTTTGTTCCAGATATGCAGCACCCATGTGCCAAAAAGATCCACTCCATGACTCTATGATTCTAATATCCTCTGAGGTGATGTTGCCTTCTTGACCCACTGCGGGCCTTCTTTTGAAAGTACTCTGATGGTGCTAATGATGAGCAGTTCCAGCATCCAGATCCACCGGTGATGAAGGAACAGAGAAATATTTCCAAGTCAAGATGGTGTGCAAATCAAACCAATTTTGCAGATACAGAAAATCTTAGACAACTGAAGGATATTTAGCCTAATCCCTTTATTTCTCTTTCCACAGGTGCTGGCTTAACCTGTTGAGTGTTTTCCATGGTACACAAAATTGCTGGGGAAACTCAGCGGGTGCAGCAGCATCTATGGAGCGAAGGAAATAGGCGACGTTTCGGGCCGAAACCCTTCTTCAGACTGTTTTCCATATTCTTTTTTCTCATTTCATCATGGTGTGCAACCTGGTGGGGAACTGTAGGTATAGAGACAGCCCATCGACCTGTTGCCCTTGGAGTTAGTGGGTGGGGGTCGGAATGTGAGAAGCTGTCAGAGGTGAATTGCTGCATTACTTTCTGTTATGGTTCCTTCAGCAATCACAGTAAACCAGTGAAGGAAGGTTGAAAATAACTTTTTGTGACTTCCTGACATTTAATTTAGTTTAAGGAATAACAATTTAAAGCAGAGTTCTATTTAGCTGTTCTAGGCGATTCAGCATCCTAGTTTCAAGAAAACATATGGAAGGACTCTTCACCACAGATATACACCCACCCGCCTTGTTGTGAAACAAAATAACTTATGGTCTTCAATTGGCCTCATGCTAGCTACTCCAAGAATGACCACACAAAAAATTCTCAAAATTATAATTTGATTGACTGAAAAACAGCTGAGAATTCTCCCCTGGGCAGAACAAAATACAGGGTTTGGCTGGTGAGCATTTGTTGCCATTATAATGCACTGAAATAGTTCCAGTTTTGAAATTGATCTTCTTGTTTTCAGGTTCCTCCAGAGCTTCATTATTCCCCTGTATCGAATATTAAATATTGAATATAGAACTCAAAATTCAAATTCTACAACCTTAGTTTGCCTCTTTATCTCTCCTAATAATTTCTGCCAAGTTTGTGGTGGTTTGGTACTGAGGTAGGGTTGTACTTGTTGTTGTGCATGAACCATCGGTTCAAGAACATGATGGTCGATGGGATGAAGCTGTTCTTGAACATGGAGGTAATGTTCTCATGCCCCTCTACCTTCTGACCAGGGTGTCAAGAGTCAAGAGTGTTTAATCGTCATATGTACCAGCAGCAGAACAATGACATTCTCGCTTGCTGCAGCTTAACACGCCCTCAAGACTCTTGGTGATAATAGCTGCCTTCTTCAAACAGCTCTTTGGCACAGTGGTGCAGCAGCAGTAGACCCAGTTGTACAGGGTCTTGGTGAGACCACACCTGGAGTATTGCGTACAGTTTTGGTCTCCAAATCAGAGGAAGGACATTATTGCCATAGAGCGAGTGCAGAGAAGTTTCACCAGACTGATTCCTGGGATGTCAGGACTTTCATATGAAGAAAGACTGGATAGACTTGGCTTATACTCGCTAGAATTTAGGAGATTAAGAGGGGATCTTATAGAAACGTACAAAATTCTTATGGGGTTGGACAGGCTAGATGCAGGAAGATTGTTCCCGATGTTGGGGAAGTCCAGGACAAGGGGTCACAGCTTAAGGATAAAGGGGAAATCCTTTAGGACCGAGATGAGAAGAAACCTTTTCACACAGAGAGTGGTGAATCTCTGGAACTCTCTGCCACAGAGGGTAGTTGAGGCCAGTTCATTGGCTATATTTAAGAGGGAGTTAGATGTGGCCCTTGTGGCTAAAGGGATCAGGGAGAGAAGGCAGATACGGGATACTGAGTTGGATGATCAGCCATGATCATATTGAATGACGGTGCAGGCTCGAAGGGCCGAATGGCCTACTCCTGCACCTATTTTCTATGTATCTATGTATCTATGTAGAGTTGCTGCCTTACAGTGCCCAAGACCTGGGTTTGATCCTGGCTATGGGTGTTGTTTGTATCGAGTTCATATGTTCTTCCTGTAACCGCGTGGGTTTTCTTTGGGTGCTCTGGTTTCCTCCCACCGGTTTGTAGGTTAATTGGCTTTGGTAAAAGTTGGAAATTGTCCCTAGTGGGTAGGATAATTCTAGTGTACGGGGATTTGCTGGTCAGTGTGGACTCGGTGGAACAAAGGGCCTGTTTCCGTGCTGTATCTCTAAACTAAACAAAACTCTTCCAGTAGATTCCTTCGATGGTGCGAGACCACTACACGTGATAGACCAGGCAATGTCCACCACCTATTGCAGCCTCCTTCATTCTAGATCATTTAAATTACTGAACCAACCGGTGATGCAACCAGTCAGTATGCTGAACACCAAACAATTGTACAATTTCGATACCCTTGCTCCTTTAGCAGGATAACATTTATTCAACCAAGGCAATTTGCAATAGTTTTCTTGACATTGGATTTCCATTGTGCTTTTAGTGTTTTAAAAAATCCCAAAAGGTTGCTTTGTAGTGTAATCAATCAAAATCTGGCACAGTCAGATAAAGAGACATTAGGATCAATGACCTTAATTCTTTATCATTTGGGAACTACCTTTAATATTTCTGTAGGTGCACAAAATTGCTGGGGAAACTCAGCGGGTGCAGCAGCATCTATGGAGCGAAGGAAATAGGCGACGTTTCGGGCCGAAACCCTCCTTCAGACTGATGGGGGGTGGGAGAAAGAAGGAAAAGGGGAGGAGGGGGAGGAGCCCGAGGGTGGGCGGATGGGAGGGTGGGAGGAGACAGCTAGAGGGTTAAGGAAGGGGAGGAGACAGCAAGGGCTAGCTACTCCACTTTAATATTTCTGTGCTGGATAAGAGAAATACAATGTTTGTGCAGTTGTTGTAACTGCACCATTGAAGAAAGCAAACAAGGGCATGCTCTCTTTTTCAGCCTCAAGACCATTTTGCCTGCTGTCAGCGATCAGCTCCTTTGTTCAGATGCACAAGTAAAGATTCACTGTTCACAACACTCCCATGTACCGAGAAAGTCATACAAATTACGGAGCTCCTCCTTCTGAGTCAAGAGTATTTAATATAAAAACACACATGCATACAAATAAAACAAACAAAAATGGTGCACACAAGACAAAACCAATGCCCCCAAGTCTGGGTAGTTCAGAGCTTATTTGGAGGCTGTTGTGATTAATAGCCTGATGGGAAGAATCTGTTCCTGAACTCGGACTTTCCAGTTTTCAGGCTATATCTGCTTCAGTTTTCCGTGTTACATTGTGAACAAGAGGGGTCGGGGATTTATATTAATGGTAATTGTATTTATTTATGTCTGACAAAAGATGGAACCTGCCAAATTTCAGGCAGAAATAAGATAATCTCCATACACAATGACCTTCTCGTTGGCTCATAGGAGAACTGTCAATCAGACTTGAAACAGGACTGCTGGGTGGGAACGCTATGCTTGGATTGTTCCAAATTAGCTACATGTAGCCACAAATTCACCGCTATCAACCTTATAGTTTAGTTTCAAGATACAGAGTGGAGACAGGTCATACAATCCACGGGGTCAAGGAAAGAGCGTTCACGTCGCGGCCCTGTTTCAACCAATCTTTCCACCACCACGCACAAGACGCACAAGAAGTGCAAGACAGACACCATTGTGCAGATGCCGAGAAGTGTGTTCAGCTCTGGCTGAACAACTTCTAATCTTGTGTGTGGACTCGATAAGAAGAAGATACAATCCACTGAGTCCACACCGACCTTTGATCGCGCGTCCGCTAGTTTTATGTGTTACGCAGTAGAGGCAACTTGATTAACCTACAGACCTGCACATTTTTGGAATGTGGGAGGAAACCAGAGCACGCGGAGAAAACCCATGCCATGTCATGGGGAGAACATACAAACTCTGCACAGACAGCAACCATAGTTAGGTTCGAACCCGGTTTTCTGGAGCTGTGAGCCAGAAGTTCTACCGCTGCACCACTGTGCTGCCCTATCATTACTTCTTTATTTACCATTGATCTGTCATTGACTACCTACTCTTCCTTGCCAACATGCTGCCGGTATCCAAAGACACATGGAAGTTCCATGTGTGTATTCTGCCACATTATTTCCTCTCCTAGTTACTCCCTTCTTGCTGATTTGTCACACCACTTGTCAGATATTCAGCACAGGATTGGCAGTGAATTCCACCAGTCAAGAACTGATGAAACCCAATATATTGGTCGTCAGCTTTGATCCTGATCCATCACCTCCACACTTCTCCCTGGCAACATTATAAGGCTGATGATTTGCAGTCCCACTTGGGATGAGCTTCCGATCGGAAATCCACTGCTTGCACAAACCACCCACTTCCACCTCAGTAACATCAGTCAATACCAAACCTGTCTCAGCACATGTAAGTCATTCCCTTCAGATTTAATCGTTCAATCCTTTCATGCTCAGCCTTGCTTTATAAATTAGTATATTAAGCTCTGCTTCGTTAGCTTTGAGAGGCTTTGTTAAAGTCCAGTTCACGCATCACCCCTGTATTCAATGAGCTACAATGGCTTCCCAAACAGCTTGCTTTTTTATTTTTTTCCTTGGTGCTAAATCCTTCAATGTCTTTGCCTTCTGTCTCTGCAGTTTTTTTGTGGTCACTGAGATCTCTGCATTCTTCCAATTCTCTCACCAAAAATACAGTATTATCTTCCACCAGGGAAGGCTCTCACCAGGGTCTCTTCTATACCCCGTAACTCTGCTCTCACTCCCCATCCCCCCTCTCGTAACAAGGGCAGAGTCCCCCTTGCCTAGGAATGTTACAAAATGTTGAGATTTTAAAAATCAAGCCTGTAATTAATCCCATCAGATAGAGCATAAAAATAACTTTAATTTGATACTTAATTCACTTTCATATCTTCAGCATTAAAAAACTTATGACCATTTTCATACTCAGAAATTAGCATCTTGTTCCCTATTGCTTTTCCATTGACTTAACACAAAAGCTGTGATCGAGAACAGTCAAAAGCCCATAACTTTCTTAAAAATTAAGAGAACTGAATAAAATTTTCAGTTATTATAGATTGAAGCATTCTGAAACAAACACAATACATCTTACTTGGATGGCCTGAAATTAAAGCATATAATTAGTTAGTTACCTAATTGTAGCTAATTACAAAATTGACCGTTGTGACGGAAATAGTAATAAACACCCAGACTGCCTTGAAAATTCAAAAATGTGATATTCTCAAGATCAGAACTTTAATATTATTATATTATATGCTGTAAATCTGTAACAGATAGGTAAATAAATTACAATTTCTAGCAATAGACCAAGACTTTATGGAGAAAATCAGTTGCTAGCTGGTACACTGGCATATCATAATCAGTAGCATCATCATACTCCTCAGATTGTAACCAATAAGTAACTCTGTACACCTTGTTTTTCCTCAACTTTTCAATTTTGGCATTGTAAACTGCAGGTTTTTGCTCTTTAAACCACGCATGACATACTTTTCCATTAAGAATGTCCTGTAGATCATCACATTTGGACTAGTCCAAATTTGGATAATCTCTGCGAATGCTGTCTAAATCAGTCTCTTTTGCATTTCTTCTTCGAAGACATCTATTTAAAATGTAAAGGGAAAAAAAGCACTGAACAGCATTAACAGAAACAAGTTATTATTTGCAGTTTTAGAAAAAAGGTTGAAATGATAAAGTTAAACGCTAAAACAAATAGTAAAAACCCAACAAAAAATTCATATTCATCAGTTTCATCAAATCAATAAATTCATCTAAATTCAATTACTAGATCTAAACATCTATCCATTTCTTAAGAAAAGGCTAACATTTTAAAATAGCCTACATATCCAAATAACAAATAACAAACTGATCCCATTCACATAAGAATTCACAATATAACATGATTTTTAAATCTCACTGTCATGAACTTATATGCCAAATGGAAGAAATGTAATATTTAATTCCCATAATTAATCCAGAAATATCTACTCTCAATTTAATCAACATTATTATTTTTTGCACAATGCATCTGACTAAAACTGTTATGGATATTTAGTATGAAAATATTAATCATGGATAGGCAATAACACAAAATATAGATGATTTAGCTGTTCTTATGAAATGATTGCTCAAATAAATAATGAATTTATTTATCTTGAGAGTGGGTGTTTCTGGAATGTGATTGATTGGAACGTTGCCGTTGCCGTAGATTTTAAGCCCATATCGGCAGGCAAGACACGGCCGATTCGTATGTGGGCCTAAATAACATTTTCGCATCATAAGATTAGACTAAAGCCACCCCAAGCAGCAAGATTATATGTGAAATAAACGACATACCTTTTGTTTTATCCTGAAATTGTGATCCGTGACGTTGAAGGTGCGGAGGGCGTTAACCAGGTTGGGGCTCAAGTGGGCATTGTGGAGTTTAAAAATAGCTAGAAGTTTGTGTTTATTTATTAAAGTACCGTATATATAGAGCAGCAGCACAGTGATAAGACTTTCAAATGTGTCCATCTTTGTGACTTCTGTGGATGCAAGACAACTTTTGCATGCAGTGCAGAAGTTTTTAGAGAAGTTGGTCTATCTAGTAGCCGGATGCTATATCCAGTCTGCTTCTAAATGAAAACTTCATGGGCTGTAATTTAAAATTGTAAGCCCTACAATTAGGAATACCAAGTCTCAGTTTACTGGAGTGGCCATTGTGTTCCAAGTGCTGTGTTTGAGTGGTAAATGTTGAGGTATTGGCTTGAGAGGCGTTGACAAGGAGGCAGAGCAGTGAAAAGATGAGACAGGATCGAGTATTTTTATCTTTCCTCTTTAGCTTTCAAGGGAAGTTAGGATCGTCGTTTGCTTCTTTTGCAGGATGTGGGAGATCAGGGGAGCTTTCAGTGTTCCTGGTGACTACACGAGTGGGGAGTGTGTCCACCTGTAACTCCCGACTGCCCAAATCAAGCTATAGTTATAAGAGATGTGTATTGGTATCAATGCCATAGTGAAAAAAAGGGACGTGGAAATTAAAAAGCAAGACCTTAAGGGTAGACAAAAGTGCTGGAGAAATTCAGCAGGTGCAGCAGCATCTATGGAGCGAAGGAAATAGGCAACGTTTCGGGTCAAAACCTTTCTTGAGGGGGGGGAGTCTAGAAGAAGATGTTTCTGTCCAGTGTGTTCAAAATGGGTCTTTGAAGAAAACAAGCAATTAATTCCATTTCCCTGCTATTTTTGAAAATCAATTTCAAATAGATATTGACATCCCTCCACCCTCGTTGAAAGTTGTGGGTGTGCTGTTGAGTGTATCCCCACTATTCCAGGCTGTTCCTAGATAACAACTCCCAAGTCAAATCTTGTGTATGCCGGTGGTGGAGTTAAGGTGGGCCAGGAGGGTTTCGGCCCGAAACGTTGCCTATCTCCTTCGCTCCATAGATGCTGCTGCACCCGCTGAGTTTCTCCAGCATTTTTGTGTACCTTCGATTTTCCAGCATTGTCAGGTTAACCTGGCTTTTGAATCAGTTTCTCCAGAGCTGCTCTATTAAAACCATTAAAACCGACTGGCTCCCACCGACATCTACTACAAATCTACTGATCCCCAACTCCCAATTCCCCCGTCTACGCCGCATCTGTGCCCAGGATAAGGTGTTCCATACCAGGGCATCGGAGATGTACTCATTCATTAGGAAACAGGGGTTCCCCTCTTCAATTATAGATGAGGCTCTCACTAGGGTCTCCTCGACTCCTCGACTCCGCTCTTACTCCCCCCTCCCCCATTGGTAATAAGGACAGTCCCGCCTTGTCCTCACCTTCCACCCCATCAGCTGTCGCATACAGCATATAATCCTCCAACATTTTCGCCACCTCCAACGGGATCCAACTACTGGCCATATCTTCCCACCTCCACCACTTTCAGGTTTTCGCAGAGAACGTTCCCTCCGCAACTCCCTGGTCAAATCGTCCCTTCCCATTCCCATTCACATTCACATTCACATAGGTTGTCACATGCACCAATTAAGGTACAGTGATATTTGAGTTACCATGCAGCCATACAATTAAAAGACCACAAAACAATTAAAAGAACGATAGAACCTAACATTCACCACGGTGATCACTGTGAAGAAAGGCAATAAAGTTCAGTCAGTCTTCCTAAAGTAACCTTTTGGTTCACCTGTGTTTGGGGCCTTGACCCTCCGCAGTCACTGCTATGGACGGCCCGATGTACAAGCCCTCTCGTCAGGATGATCAAAGCTCCGATGTCGGGATGGATGGAACACACTCCATGTTATTGGCCGCAGGCTATAATGTGCAAAGGATCTGGAGCACCCAGAGAAAGCCATGCAGTCACAGGGAGAAAGTGTAAACTCCGTACAGACAGCTCCCATAGTCAGTATCGAACCCGGTTCCACAGTGCAGTAAGGCAGCGACTCTGCCTCTGTGCCGTGAAACCTTTAAAGACAAGTGAAGAGTGCTGCTGAGCTATTCAAAACACATCAGTTCTAAAATAGCCATTTATCTCAATGATCTTGATGGGAATTGCAATGTGCAAATTGATTGCTGGAATGATCAATTGATTAATGGATTCAATAAAATGTGATTAAAAACAATTTGAGATGATCTTTCCTTATGACAGCAAGTTTGATCTCAATATGTTATATTAATTAGAATAACATTAGACGGTCACAAATATAAAATACAGTTTAAAGAAAGAGATTTAAATTTTGTCTCTACCAAGCCAGCAAACATAATGCCTGTAGAATTTAGAGTTGTCATTGTCAGTTTACTGACAACAGGAATCTAAGCTTATCCATCACCCAAAATGTTATTATAATTTCAGTGCTCCGAGTTGTATTGTGAGAGCAATTTTTCAACTTCAATGGTAAAATATTTTATATGATGTACAAAAATTGGCCTGACCTCAGTTTTCAATTGCTTGGTTATACCAAATAATTGTTTTGAGAATCATTTGAATGAAAGTCTCTCCAATATTGATGGCACTGTTTAAAGTTAGCAGGATAGCATTTTTCCGTGACACCGAAGGCTATCCTCTCTATAGTTTTTGACCTGGACAGTAAAAGCTATTTTATGCATCGTTGGTACCTGACCTCTCTGGCCATTTCTCATGTGTGAGTTAACATATAAAACGATGACAGATTATTAAGCAGTGGGGATGCCAGGCACCTGTCAACCATTCCTTGCAGAAAAAAACACGGCATGTACAAAACAAATTCTTTCCTCACCATATTAGAACCTTTCAGCGTGTGTTTTGGAATGAAATAAAACAGTACACCAGCAAAATGGCACAGCTAGTACAGCTGTTGCCACACAGCTCCAGTCCTGACCTTCGGTGCTGTCTGTATAAAGTTTGCACATTCTCCTTGTGACCGTGACAATTTTTTCCAGGGGCTCCAGTTTCCTCCCATTTCCCAAAGACATGCAGGCTGGCAGGTTAATTGGCCATTACCTTCACTGTGGCTTGTACCAGTAACAATAATATACCTCAATCTAAATCTAAACCATGTACCTGTCCAAATGCATTTTAAATATTGTAATTGTACCTACACAATAAAATAAAAGGTTACCCCTCAGATCATCTTTAATTTTTTCCCCTCTCACCTTCTCAGAAGGTGGCTGAAATATATTTCCCCCAGATATGCCCTAATCTTCTTACCTTTATCTTAAATCTTTGGTTCAGACAGGGTCTTAACCGAAAATGTCCTTCTCTCCGGAGATGCTGCCTGTCCTTACAGAAACATATAAAATTCTTAAGGGATTGGACAGGCTAGATGCAGGAAAAACATTCCCCATGTTGGGGGAGTCCAGAACCAGGAGTCACAGATTAAGAATAAGGGGTCGGCCATTTTAGACTGAGATCAGGAAAAACTTTTTCACCCAGAGAGTTGCGAATCTGTGGAATTCTCTGCCACGGAAGGCAGTGGAGGCCAATTCACTGGGTGTTTACAAGAGAGAGTTAGATTTAGCTCTTAGGGCTAAAGGAATCAATGGATATGGGGAAAAAGCAGGAACATGTTATTGATTTTGGATGATCAGCCATGATCATATTGAATGACGGTGCTGGCTCGAAGGGCTGAATGGCCTCCTCCTGCACTTATTTTCTATGTGTCTATGTTTCTATGTCCCGTTGAGTTACTCCATATTTGGTGTCTATCTTTGGAGTAAACCAGCATCTGCAGTACCTTCCCACACATTATAATGTGAAACAGTATCTCACTTGGACAGTCTATCTATGCCCCCACATATTTTTCTATACCTCCATCAGGATCCCTCAGCCCCCCTTATTCAAAGGAAATCCACCCAGCCTACACAAACTCTCCTCATAATTGAATTCAATTCTGAAATGGGCAAATTTGCACATACTGTATTAAGTAGTTACAAAGCTGTTCAATATATGAACATTGACAATTGAAATGTCTATCTTTCCTTGACTAAAAAAGACCGGGCAATCACGGTGGCACAGTGGTAGAGTTGCTGCCTTACAACGAATGCAGCGCTGGTGACCTGGGTTCGATCCCGATTACAGGTGCTGTCTGTACGGAGTTTGTACATTCCCCCCGTGACCTGACTATGTTTTCTCCGAGATTTTCGGTTTCCTCCCGCACTCCAAAGTTGTACAGGTTTGTAGGTTAATTGGCTTGGTAAATGTAAAACAATTGTCCCAAGCAGGTGTAGGATAGTGTTAAGGGCCTGTCCCACTTATGCGACCTATTCGGCTGGCACCCGTCATAGGTCGCCGAAAATTTTCAACATGTTGAAAATTCAGTGGCGACCAGAAAGATGCTATGGCTCTTTGGGTGACTAGGAGAACTCTCACATGGCTGATCATCCACTCAGTATCCCGTACCTGCCTTCTCTCCATACCCTCTGATGCCCTTAGCCACAAGGGCCACATCTAACTCCCTCTTAAATATAGCCAATGAACTGGCCTCGACTACCCTCTGTGGCAGGGAGTTCCAGAGATTCACCACTCTCTGTGTGAAAAAAGTTCTTCTCATCTCGGTTTTAAAGGATTTCCCCCTTATCCTTAAGCTGTGACCCCTTGTACTGGACTTCCCCAACATCGGGAGCAATCTTCCTGCATCTAGCCTGTCCAACCCCTTAAGAATTTTGTAAGTTTCTATAAGATCCCCCCTCAATCTCCTAAATTCTAGAGAGTATAAACCAAGTCTATCCAGTCTTTCTTCATAAGACAGTCCTGACATCCCAGGAATCAGTCTGGTGAACCTTCTCTGCACTCCCTCTATGGCAATAATGTCCTTCCTCAGATTTGGAGACCAAAACTGTACGCAATACTCCAGGTGTGGTCTCACCAAGACCCTGTACAACTGCAGTAGAACCTCCCTGCTCCTATACTCACGACCATATAGGTGACCCCTGACGACCTCTCATGACCATACAGACGACCCCCTGGCGACATGCAACACAGGGGTCGCCTGTATGGTCGTGAGAGGTCTCCTAATCACCTAAAGAGTTGTAGCATCTTTCTGGTCGCCATTGAATTTTCAACATGTTGAAAATTTTCGGCGACCTATGACGGGTGCTGGCAGTCGCCGAAAAGGTCGCATAAGTGTGACAGGCCCTTTAATGTGTGCGAATCATTGGTCGGCACAGACCTGGTGGGCCGAAGGGCCTGTTTCCGTGTGTATCTCTAAACTAAACTAAATTAAACTAAACCCACCCTTCCATGTAAAAGTTGCATCAAAAAGCTATTTATGTTCTTTACACCATCTGTGCCTAGCACAGTCATATTTTTTCTCCTGAATTTTTTTGGTGCAATATTTGATTCCAATGCAAACCAAAATAACCAGAAGGAGTAATACTTATTTTGACTTAGACACATAGAGAATTTGAAGGATGCTGTGATAATGGCTGTAGGTTTCCCGATATTAACCTTGAAAGTAATCACATATAATCTTCAGGCATAGAGCCAGACTTACTGCAGCACAGTTAGCACAAAAGAATGTTCAAAACCTGTGAGACATACTGATTAAAATGAACACTTGGCAAAGCAAAAGTTTAGATTCCCACATTTGATGTTGATGATAAATTAGCAGGGATGCAAGTGATCCAGCAGACAGATCCTGCTTCAGTTTTGAGAGGAAACATTATGAATACCAAATTGTAGGTTAAGTTATATAAGCTGTATTCAATTTCATGACTGAACATTATGGCCTTGGTTTTGTGGTGGTAATCAGAGAAACACAGAGTTTAAGGCACATGAGGAGGCCCATCATAGACATGCAGTAATATTATCAGCATTCCCTATCATTACACTGTGAAGCTGACAGCCACTTCAAGACTTTAGGACTTCCAAGCATGGCTGGGTCAATACAGAAATCACAATGTTGTCAGTGTTTCAGATTTGCTCTGGAAGGTCTTACCTTCCACTACCTGCAACCTCCGGCAAACACCTTCAACTAGCATCGCAACCGGCTTCGACTAAAAAATCACCGATTTTACCGCGGAAACCACTTTCGACCATTAGGGAGACTGACAAAAACCTCCGGGAACCGCACGGAAACCTTGGGTGGGGCACAAAGTCTCCAGAGGTTTCCGTTCAGGTTTCCTAAGTGGGACAGGGGCATAAGGACACAATGGTCTCCCATCAGGCAGAAGGTATAAAAGTATGAATCCGCACACACCTCCAGATTCAGAGATAGTTTCTTCCCAGCTGCTATCAGGCAACTGAACCATCATACCCACAACTAGAAAGTAGTCCTGAGGGTTTTGCTTTGGGAGAATTGGTCTACATGACCAAACACTAACATGTCTGGTTGAGAAATTTACTCTTTTCCAGGAAGACCATTCCCTTCAAAGGAGCAAGTCATTTTCTAGCATGTTACCGAAAAAGGATTGGCTTTTCCAACACATTTGCTTTGCACCATGCCCCCTACATATAATGAGACCCTTAAATCCTTTATCTGTGGTTGATACACATTATCCCGCCACTCCCCTTTATGTAACTAATGCTGGAGAGAACAAAGTGGGAAGCGACGTTTTCTCACAAGATCTTTGGCAACCCGAGCACATTAAGAGCAAGGGCAGGAAACCTACAATTAAAGTAGCAGTATGTATTTTATTTTGTATGTACTTTATCATACCGATTTACTACAATATTGATAATTGACTATATATTTATTTATTGTTATGTCTAATGTACCTGTAACACTGCAGCGAGTAAGAATATCATTGTTCTAGTCCTGGTACTATGATAATTAAATCCCTTGACTCTTGAAATAGAAATGTCCAAGTATCTAATATTCACCTTATATTTCCACAACAGCATTGCAGCAATAATTTGGTTCATACAATGGAAAATCTTATTTTTGAAACCCAGATATCTAGGACAATATTACACCCAGCAATTGACCAACTTCATCCATCTGAGGACAAAAAATAAACGGCTATGGAACTCAGTGGATCAGGCAGCATCTGCAGTGGTATTAATTACTTATATAAGATGGGCGGTCAGGAGATGTGCCAATACTGCGAGATGTGGGAATTTGTCGACACCATTGATGTAGAAGATCCCTACAGCTGCAGTAAGTGTTTGAGGCTAGAGGAACTCCAGCTCCGCATTGATGAGCTGCAGACCCAACTTCATACGCTGCGGTACATCAGGGAGGGGGAGTATTACCTGGATGTTTTGTGCCAGGGGATGGTCACACCGACCAGTTTAACTAATTCAGTAGGCAGTGAGCAAGGAAAGGAAGGTGTGGCCATAAGCGAGGCAGGTAGGGGGAACCAGGAGGAGATGCGGCAGGAGCCACAGCCCTTGTCCCTGACGAGCATGACCGAGGCTCTTACTCAATGTAAGGACGGGATCAGGGGCTGTGGGAGGGATGAGCAACCTGGCTGCAGCACCGTGGATCAGGAGGCCATTCAAGAGGGGGGAGTTAGAAGAAATGCCGTAGTGATAGGGGATAGTATTATTCGGGGGGTAGATAAGGTTCTCTGCGGCCAGCAGAACATGTCCCGAAGGCTGTGTTGCCTACCCGGTGCTAGGGTTAAGGATATCTCTGCGATGCTGGAGAGAAATTTGCAGTGGGAGGGGGAGGATCCAGTGGTCGTGGTCCATGTGGGGACCAATGACATAGGAAGGACGAGGAAGGAGGATCTGCTGAAGGAGTTTGAGCAGTTAGGGAATAAATTAAAAAGCAGAACCTCGAGGGTACTGATCTCCGGATTGCTACCTGAGCCACGGGCCAAATCGGCGAGGGTACGTAAAATTAAAAAGCTAAATGCGTGGCTCAAAGACTGGTGTGGGAATAATGGGTTTGGTTTCTTGGGCCACTGGCACCAGTACTGGGACAGGGGGGATCTGTTCTGTAAGGACGGACTTCACCTGAACGGTGCTGGGACTGGGGTCCTGGCAAATCATATAACTAGGGCAGTAGAGAGGTCTTTAAACTAAGTAGCGGGGGGGAGGTATCAAGGGGGGTAATAACGGCAGGGGTAGAGGAAATAGAGCAGGGTATCAGTGGGGAAGCGGTAAGTCAAAATGAGACAGGAGACAGAATGTGTGAAGATAAAGCTCTAGATGTAAAAGGGGCAAAAATGGAAAGGAAGGGTAGTAAAAATCATCTGAAAGTGCTTTATCTAAATGCACGGAGTATTCGTAATAAGATAAATGAATTAACGGTGCAATTAAGTATATATAGTTATGATATCGTGGCCATTACGGAGACATGGCTGCAAGGGGATCAGGACTGGGAGTTAAATATAGAGGGGTACTCGACAATTAGGAAAGATAGACAGGAAAGAAAGGGAGGAGGGGTGGCCCTTTTAATAAGGGAGGGAATAACGGCAATAGAGAGGAAGGATATTGCGTTGAAGGATCAGGATAGTGAAACAGCTTGGGTACAGATAGAGAATAATAAGGGGAAAAAAACACTAGTGGGTGTAATTTATAGACCTCCAAATAGCTGTGACGCTGTTAGTCAGAACATAAATCTGCAAATAGTTGACGCATGTAAAAAGGGAACTGCTGTAATCATGGGGGACTTCAATTTTCATATTAATTGGGCAAACCAAACTGGGCAGGGTAGACTAGAGGAAGAGTTTATGGAATGTATTAGAGACGGGTTCCTAGAACAGTATGTCACAGAACCGACAAGGGGGGAGGCAATCTTGGATCTGGTCCTGTGTAATGAAGCAGGATTAATTAAAAATGTCATAGTTAGGGACTCGTTGGGAACAAGTGACCACAATATGGTCGAATTCCATATTCAAATAGAAGGGGAGCAGGTTGAAACTCAGGCTAGGGTGCTTAGTCTAAATAAGGGGGATTATGAAGGTATGAGGACTGAGCTGATCAAAGTTGACTGGGATAGCAGACTCAAGAATAAGACGGTACATGAGCAGTGGTGTACGTTTAAGGGTATACTGTATAACCTTCAAGAAAAATTTATTCCTATGAAGAAAAAAAGGGGTAAGGGTAAGAACAGTCAGCCATGGTTCAGTAAAACTATAAAGGATAGTATTCGGCTGAAGGCAAGGGCATATAAGGTAGCCAGAGATAGTGGGAGGGTAGAGGATTGGGAAGCATTTAAAGGTCAGCAAAAAATAACTAAGAGATTAATTAAGACGGGGAAAATAGACTATGAAAGGAATTTAGCGAACAACATAAAAACTAATAGTAAGAGTTTTTATAGCTATATAAAAAGAAAAAGGGTGGCTAAGGTGAACGTTGGTCCATTGGAGGGTGAGACTGGAGAGATGTTGGTGGGGAACATGGAAATGGCAAAGGCATTAAACGAGTATTTTGTATCAGTCTTCACCATAGAAGACACAAAAAATATTCCAACGCTGGATAAACAGGGGGCGGTAGGAATGGAGGAGCTAAATACTATTAAGATCACCCAGGAGGTGGTATTAGGGAAATTAATGAGACTGAAGGAGGATAAATCCCCTGGGCCTGATGGATTACATCCAAGGGTCTTGAGGGAGATAGCGGTGGGGATTGTGGATGCATTGGTGATAATTTTCCAAAACTCCCTGGAGGCAGGAACGGTCCCAGTGGATTGGAAAATGGCCAATGTTACACCTATATTTAAAAAAGGAAGTAAACAGAAGGCGGGTAACTATAGACCGGTTAGTCTAACATCGGTGGTGGGTAAAATGTTAGAGACAATTATTAAAGAAACACTAACGGGGCACTTGGATAAACATGACTTCATCGGACAGAACCAGCATGGTTTTGTGAAGGGGAAGTCCTGTTTAACGAATCTGCTCGAATTCTTTGAGGAAGTAACAACCCGGGTGGATAAAGGGGAACCGGTGGATGTGGTATACTTGGACTTCCAAAAGGCTTTTGACAAGGTGCCACATAAGAGACTATTGCTAAAAATAAAAAATTATGGGATTGGGGGTAATATATTAGCATGGGTAGAGGATTGGCTAACAAATAGGAAGCAGAGAGTGGGGATAAATGGTTCATACTCGGGATGGCAACCGGTAACTAGCGGGGTTCCGCAAGGGTCGGTGCTGGGACCCCAGTTGTTCACAATTTATATAAATGATTTGGAGGAGGGAACCAAGTGTAATATATCAAAATTTGCGGACGATACAAAAATGGGAGGAAAAGTAGGGGATGAGGAGGATAGGAAGAGTCTGCAAAAGGATATAGATAAGCTAGGTGAGTGGGCAACAACTTGGCAGATGAAATTTAATACTAATAAATGTGAAGTCATTCACTTTGGGAAAAAAAATGATAGGGCAAGTTATTTTCTAAATGAGGAGGAGCTGCGTTGTAATGCAACGCAAAGGGATCTAGGGGTATTAGTACATGAATCACTAAAAGTTAGTATGCAGGTGCAGCAAGCAATCAGGAAGGCCAATGGAGTTTTGGCCTTTATTGCTAGGGGGATTGAGTATAAAAACACGGAGGTCTTGCTGCAGCTGTACACAGTATTAGTGAGACCACATTTGGAATACTGTGTACAGTTCTGGGGTCCATACTTAAGAAAGGATGTACTAGCCCTGGAGGCAGTGCAGCGAAGGTTTACAAGATTAATTCCTGCAATGAGGGGATTGACATATGAGGAAAGGTTAAGTAGGCTGGAACTCTACTCTTTGGAGTTTAGAAGAATGAGAGGCGATCTCATTGAAACATATAAGATCGTGAGGGGCCTTGATCGGGTGGATGCACCGAGGATGTTCCCAATGATCGGGGAAACTAGAACTAGAGGACATAGTTGCAGAATAAGGGGGGGCTCTTTTAAAACTGAGATGAGGAAGAACTTCTTCACCCAGAGGGTGGTTAATTTATGGAATTCACTGCCCCAGGGAGCAGTGGAAGCAGAAACTTTAAATATATTTAAGACTAAAATAGATGGTTTTTTAGCTGCCAAGGGGATAAGGGGCTACGGGGAGAGGGCAGGGATATGGACCTAGGTATGGTTAGTATAGTAAGACCTGAGTGATCTCCTGGACAAGTGTCGATCGCCTGGATTGGGGTCGGAGAGGAATTTCCCGGATTTTTTTCCCGAATTGGACCTGGGTTTTTATCCGTTTTTTTGCCTCCCCCAGGAGATCACGAGGTTCTTGGGGTGGAGAGGGGTGATAGCGGTATAAAGGGGAGGATAGTGTCTTGTGTTCTGTGTCTTGTGTCTACTGTTTGTGGGTAAGTGTGTCTGTTTAGTGTTCAGCCATGAGCGAATGGCGGTGCGGGCTCGACGGACCTGGTGGTCTACTCTCGCACCTACTTTCTATGTTTCTATGTTTCTATAAGACTATCCCGTTTTGGGTCAAGACCCCTCGTCCGGACTGATAGAGGAGAGTTTTTCATCAGTCTGTGATCCAGCTGTGGCAGATCTAGTGATATCAGGATATTTTTTGTGAGCAGGGTTTTAAAATTTACTTTTCCACCCACTCAAAAGACTATTTCAAAAGCGCGTTCAGCAACTGTTATGTCAGGACTGCCGTTGTTAATCCCCACACTATAATTCTTTGAAATGTTCTACTTTTTCTTAATCTGAGCATCTGAGCACCACAGAGAGTTGCAGCTCCCTATTTCAATTTGCATCAGCTGTACATATATCCTGAAGAGATCTACTTTAAACAAATACCGAATTCACTCAGAAATAGGTATCACAATGAGTAAACAACCTCTCCCCTGATTTCAAAGTAAGACGATTAACTGGAAGCTATGGTAATAATTGCACAAAGTATCCTGATTCATAAGAGTGAGAAGTTGATAACATCAAAATCCTTTTCAGGGTTTGTGTTTGTCTCGTAGTAAATCTAGTTACGACCAAGCGGGGGGGGAGTGATGTCTGAAATTCACACGGTGCAAAGCCAAGGTGAAACAGACACACACCACGATGAACAGGAAGGTTGGCGCTGTAAATAAGACGGCTAGCACAGTGTACGGTAAGTTCTTTAAAAGAGGGGAGAAGGGGGGAGAAGGGGTGGAGACACTTTTAAGAAGCCAGACAACTGTTAATAAGCCAGAGATACACAGCTGTGAAGTTTGGCGGGCATTTAACATTACCGGTCGGTTTTCCTTGGTTCTGAAAACTCCTGCTTATGTTTTTTTCCCCCAATGAGCCAATGAAAATGACCGGTCCAGAAAGGCGATTAACTAAAACTACCTACGACTACCTCGACTACCCATAGCTACATGGCGACCCCACTACAACTGCACCTACGACTACAGGATTATCGATTTTCTCGCAGAAAAAATTTCAACATGCTGAAAAATTTGTGGCGACCATACTGAGGCTGCGACTAGTTCCCAGAATGCGGGAACTCCTCGCGACCATGAAGGAGACTCACCATCAGCGAACGTGGCGACCATGTGGCGAGCGCAGAGTCTCCTGCACTCACCTAAAAAGTCGGCAAAGATTTCTGCTTAATCTTTCATATGGCAAACACACCATCCCATGAACTAATCTGGTGAATGTTCATTGCATTCCCTCTATCATGAGCATATCCTTCCTTAGACTGGAAGACCAGACATGTTTGTAATGTTGTGGAATATTCCCTCAATAGCCTGTAATGGACTGGGCTGTGTTCATCACATTGTGAGATTCAGAGCGATCAAGAGTAGAGCAGTTACCATACCAGGTTGAGATGTGTCCCATCAGAATACATCTGTTGGAGATAATGCTTCTGGGCATGCCAAATCTTGCCAGCCTAAGAAAGTAAATACGCTGATGTACTTTATTGATCATCATATAGTGTGAAGGGACCAGGTTAGATCGCTGGTGCTATGGATGCCAAGGAACTTGAACCTGACAAATAACAGCAACTCTGTTGATGAAGAGAGGATTGTAATCACCTTTCCCTCCATGCCTCCACCCCCTTGGCTTCCTAAAGGGCCTGTCCCACCAGCATGCGACTGCATGCGACGAGCGTGACCTAATGTGGTCGCTTGAGCCGTACGGCCTCGCGGGGCCGGTCCCACTTTGATCGCCGGAGCCGTATGGAGTTGTGCCGTATGGAGGTCCCGACATCGTGCGGGGCTCCGAAAAGCTGACTGTCAAAAAATCCCACGTGACAACGGCCTGTCAGCCCGCAGCCACATTGAGGCCGTACGCAGCACCTCGATGGGCGTATGCAGCGTCTCTACGCCGTACGCAGCGTCTCGACGCCGTACGCAGTGTCTGGACTCCGTACGCAGCATCTTGACGGCGTACGCCTAGCTCGTGGCGTTGCGCGATGACGTCACCTCCCGGCATGCCTTTGCGTGATGACGTAACCGCCCGACGTCCAAATTCAGTCGGGCCGCCTCCTGCCCAGCTGATTGGTGAGTATGATGTCGGGACCAGCCCCGCACAACTCCAGACGGCTCGGCGGTTGGAAGTGGGACCGGCCCCACGAGGCCGTATGCCTCAAGCCACCACGTTTGGTTGCGCTAGACGCATGCAATCGCATGCTGGTGGGACAGGCCCTTAACGCCAACAACCAATTATTTAATCTTTCTGACGTTTTTCTGATGTTAAGGCCACTCCTTTTCCATTTCCATTGACAGAAGAATTTACTTAATGCAGTCACCCAAGTTCAATGTTATCCTCAATGGTTTTACATATTTGGGGGGAAAAAACTGTTTGAAAGTGTACCTGGAGATGACGGACAATGGGATAGAATGAGTGGATATCTCTTTGGGTGCAGGTGTAAAGGGAAGGAATCAAATTACCCTACAATGTATTTGGAAAATAAAGATAAAACATATGCAGGCAATTATCAAGGACCAGTGCCGTTGATTTCACCCAAAGACCAGGGATCTAGTCAATATTATTAATATACAGGGGAACATTACCTGATTTTTTTTTTTACTTAAGAGTTTGTAAGTTGCTTTCCCATGTGGTGCATGTGTGAGGAATTGTGAGTCGCATTCTGAATGGTCTCATACACTGCTGCTGAAGGCAGAGCAGCAGTTCCTACTGTGCATCTAGAGAGGTCATAGATATTCTTCCTTCTCTGATTGTTTAAGGCCTGCAAAGTCCCAGTAGTAATTTCTAAATGAATTGCCACATTGCCAATATCTTGACATGTCTGATAGTGCTGGCCATTAGTAACACGCCGGTGTTTTTACACAGGGATTAGCATCTAAAGTTACGTCCACACTGCACCGGATGAACAGCACAATGCTGGATTCATATTCTGTTCTTCTTCTTATCGAGCCCACACACAAGATTAGAAGTTGTTCAGCCAGAGCTGAACACACTTCTCG
This sequence comes from Amblyraja radiata, assembly GCF_010909765.2. Taxonomy (NCBI): domain Eukaryota; kingdom Metazoa; phylum Chordata; class Chondrichthyes; order Rajiformes; family Rajidae; genus Amblyraja; species Amblyraja radiata. Next base: position 13,640,665 of record NC_045959.1, on the reverse strand, counting down.
GCATCTGCACAATGGTGTCTGCCTTGCGCTTCTTGTGCTTCTTGTGCGTGGTGGTGGAAAGATTGGTTGAAACAGGGCCGCGACGTGAACGCTCTTTCCTTGGCCCCCATATTCTGTTGTGCTGCAGCAAGCAAGAATTTCATTGTCCTATCAGGGACATATGACAGTAAAACACTCATGGCTTCCCAAATCCTGGGCAAAGAATGCCTAGCCAATGTTTCAAATTATGATTTTTCTATTCTTCCTGTTGTGCCAGCTCTCCCCACTCGCTGAATATCTCCATGTTCCTCAAATGAATAACGGCTACATCTGATAGAAAATATACTTGAAGTTTAGTTTAGTTTAGTGATACAGTGTGGGAACAGGCCACTGTGCACCGATCAGTGATACGCACACACTAACACTATACTACACACACTTGGGGCAATTTACATTTTTACCAAACCAGTTAGCCTATAAACCTGTATGGGAGTGTGGGAGGAAATCGGAGAATCCAGAGAAAATCCATACAGGTTACGGGGAGAACGTACAAACTCCTAAAGGGCCCGTCCCTCTTGGGCGACCTAATCGTTCTGGCGAGTTTGCCCTCGGCTCATACTCGCAGCATGGTCGACACAAGGTCATACGACAGATGGCACAATGGGCTAAGTGTTCGGCTGGCAACCGGAAGGTAGCCGGTTCGAATCCCGCTTGGAGTACATACTGTCGTTGTGTCCTTGGGCAAGACACTTCACCCACCTTTGCCTGTGTGTGAATGTGTGTGAGTGATTGGTGGTGGTCAGAGGGGCCGTAGGCGCAGATTGGCAGCCACGCTTCCGTCAGTCTGCCCCAGGGCAGCTGTGGCTACAGAAGTAGCTTACCACCACCGAGTGTGACTGAGGAGTGAATGAATAATGCGATGTAAAGCGCCTTGAGTATTAGAAAGGCGCTATATAAATCCCATCCATTATTATTATTATTATAGGAGGTCTTCGTAACTCTCCTTCATGCTCGAGAGTGGTCTCCGCGTAACCGAGGCCTCAGCTAGGTCGCGGCATTTTTTTCAATATGTTAAAAAATGCCCACGAGTGAAAAAAGGTCGCCATGGTAAAAACCAAGACTTTTTTTACTCGTAAGTTTAGTCGTAGTAGGTCATAGTAGGTCGGCATGGTAGTCGTAGGTAATCGAGGGTAGTCGAAGGTAGTCATAGGTAGTCTTCATCATAGTCGAAGGGAGATCGAAGGAGATCGAAGGAGGTCGTCTTCACTCTCCACTATTCGGTGTCCAATTTTCCCGAAGTTAGTCATAGCTAGTCGAAGCTGGTCTTCAACATAGTAGAAGGAGGTCTTCTACATAGTCGAAGGAGGTCTTCAACATGTCATTTTTTCAAACTCTCCTAATCCCTTCTAAACTCACCAAATAGCTCGCCCAAGGTCACTCCTTTACAAACAGCACCCGTAGTCAAGATCAAAGCCGAATCATTAGTGCAGTAAGGCAGCAATTCTACTGCTGAGTCACCATGCCACCCCATTACTGAGTAGATGACTGAAGGAATAGATTCAGGAGATGGGTTTGCGGGAGGATGGCCCATTCTTGATACTGATACTGACCCCCGTTCCCTGTTAATCCAAATCTAATCATTAAGGTAAATGAACAGGAGTCTCGTTTAAACTGCATGCATACTGACTGCACTTTGGAGATCATGGCATTTGCCTTTTAAAAAAAATGAATGTCACATTCCAACTAGAAAAATTAGGATCTAATCTTATTAATGTGATTTCTGACAAGTATAATCTAATAATGTGAGCACATGGGCTCCTCCTGAAATGTGGATTTGGTTTAACAAGTAGCACTGATAAGAACAGTGAAGAAAAAAACTGCAGAGCTGATATTTTTTCAAATGACGTTTGACTTTGCTTTTTACTGAAGCAAGTCATCTGCTTCAGAGAATGTTAAGTTTCTGTAACGTGACAGTGATCCATATTCAGCAATTAGCTACCATTACTTAATTACAGATAAAACAATAATGATACTGACTGCTGCACTAAATGCTATGTGTCCGGGCAAGCGTAATATTGGAGCTGCTTTGGTGGGCCTCAGCTCATTAAATTAGACCAATGTGCCCTCAAGGCAGAGGAAGTCAGCTTTGCAAATACAAGCGCCATATGACCCGTTGCAGGAAAATATAATGAAAGAACCTTCTGATGTCCTTGGCAGCCACAGGAAATCATTTTCATTCACAACTATTTTCTGGCTCTATAAAAAGAAACAAAGTTGACCTCAATCCACTTGGGGCTAACCTTCACTGGGGGTAGCTACTAACATCAAAGCATTCCTGCACGTGACAATAAAATGCTAGCGATAAACCAGCAGCAGACACAGAACTGCATTCATTGGGCATCTTAATTTAGAACATTGGCCTGTAGGTGCTGAGACTTGATGTTGACATAGTTTATGGCGAAGAATGCAGAAGAGCTTATGGCACAGTCTGCAGAGTGGGAATAGACCACCATATTAAACAGTGGGATACACAACAATACAATCCACCAGGCCCCAGAAAATGAAAAAAAAAGATATATTCATTAGCCTGCGGATAGCAGTTTTTAAATCTGTTTTTTTTACAACAGGATTATAAAGTAATCAGTCAGCAAGGTGTATTTACTCTCATTCTCTGGATTCCATAATTCATTCCGCCTCTCCTGATGACAGCACACCATGGTGAAAAAGAGTGGGACTGATAGCAGTATCCTGACCAAGAAGGCATTCTCCTCGTGTGAGGTTGGATGCCAAGAATCAGCCACAACTAAGGTTGACTAATGTCCCCACCTGGGGATGACAACATGCAGATTGTTGTGGGGTGTCAGTGGATTGGGCTTGAGCGGCTAATGCAAACCATCCCCACCTCAAGTGTGGGTGGTGCCAGATATCCTTGTTCAATTACAATTCTTCATATCTGGCTGGCTGCAAGGACATCAATCCATACTGAAGGTCTTTCTACCACATCTGTTCTGATCTACCGTTCACACCAAGTTTGGTTTCACACTGTGGTTTACGGAGCTTCTAGCCATGGGCGGCACTGACTTTAACATCGCGGAGGTCTGGGACCCCTTGCCGGGGGTCGCCAGTGTTGGAGCTCCACCCAGCTCGGCCTGTGGACTTTGGAAGCCGCGGTCTCTGGTAAAAAGCGGCCGATTCAGAAACTCCAAGCCGCTGAGAGTGTTCTTCCGTTCCGAGGCCGGAGGTTCCATCATCCCGGCGAGAAGGGCTGAACATCGGGTCGCCGCAGCGGCGACTGCGGAGGGCTCACAGTACCCGACCACAGGTGAACAAAGAGGAAGATGACTGAACTTTATTGCCTTCCCTCACCGTGGGAAACGTTGATTCCGCTGTGTGGGGATGTTTATGTTAAACTCTATCGAGTATTGTGTTCTTTTTATTCGTATGGTTGTAAGGGAACTCAAATCTCACTGTACCAATTGGTGCATGTGACAATAAATGTAACTTAAACATGAACTTCACATTTATCCTCCATACTTTCTGAAGTGATGTTACTACCAGAAACATTTTCTCCTCTCCTTTCAGCAGTCCTAAAGCAATACTCTCTCTGGGAAACTAATACATTTTTCCATTCTCCACTCTCTTTTTCACAGCACTTTCTCATTCAATGGCAGGGGATGCAATGGCAGCCATTTTGTATCCTCCCTTCCTGTCATCCACTTCTTAAAACAGTCTACTGGATGAAATAGCAAATTCTTCTTCCTTTGAATTTAATATATTGGGGAAACCGGACGCAGATTGGATGACCAGTTCACAGAACACATATCTCTCTGGTCCACAATCATGACCTTAAGTTGGTTGCCAATTTAATTCTTCATCTCTCATCCACTCCCATCTCCCTGAACTTGGTTTCCTTTTCAAAAATATCCAATATGATCTCAGAAATAGCACCACATCTTCCTGGAAGACATAATGCAGCCTTTTGGATTCCATCCTGAGTTCAAGAACAATACAGAAAAATGCTGAAAATTTCTAGTAGGTCAGTCAACATGGAGAGAGGAACAGTGTCAGATGTCTTCCCGTCTCAGAGATGTTTCGAAGCAGTGGAAAGGCCAAGGGCAACACAAACCTTCAGAGGACGTTCAGTGTGTTCTGTGTATCACAGGTGGCACTGCCTGAGGCCAACTGACCACTCACTTACTGACCACTAGCTTGTTGGCAGCTGCACTGCACCTCTTGACTGTTTCTCTCCACAGGCTGCCTGAACCACTGAGCATTTATAACATGTTCTGCTTTATTTCAGACTTCCAATAGTTGCTGTCATTTGCTTTTGGTCTGAGTGAGCAGTTTCAGACAATGGGGACTTCCACCTTTATTATTCCAGATTTCCAGCATTTTGTCCAAATTACCGTTGTAATTCAGATAATTGATCTACATTTCACCCTCTCTAAACTGCTATTATCTTGAATTATCACCATCCTGGTTTCCCTTCTGCCACACCCTTTTTGCGTATTTGATGGTGTGTATTCCTAACTTTCAAATTCTGACAAATGGTAATTTTCTTTTCCCACGTGACATGAGGCTATTCAGCCCATTTTCTCAGGACATTGCTTTTCAGAGCTACCCCACCTCTGTCATGCCCTCATTTACATACTTCCCAGAAACACTTCTCCAGTTAGGCGTCACCAGAGTTGGAATTAAGCGCGGTTCATTGAAGCTGTGAGATGGTGTACAATCTCCAACACTCTTGAGCTACCTGTGTCAAACAGTTTAAGATTGTCAGTATCAATTGATGTATCTTAAATCCAGAACAAGATTTTCACACAGGCCAAGACTGCAAAACTAATGCCCCTGTCCCACTTAGGAAACCTGAACGGAAACCTCAGGAGACTTTGCTCCCCACCCAAGGTCTTACCTTCCACTACCTGCAACCTCCGGCAACCACCTTCAACCTCCGGCAACCGCCTGCAACTTGCATCGCAACCGGCTTCGACTAAAAAATTACAGATTTTTAAAACGGCAACCTATTTTTAGTCGCGGCCGGTTTTGAATTTTTTAAAATAATCGCCGGTACATCGAAGAAGCGGAAACCACTTTCGACCATTAGGGAGACTGACAAAAACCTCCAGGAACCGCACGGAAACCTTGGGTGGGGCGCAAAGTCTCCAGAGGTTTCCGTTCTGGTTTCCTAAGTGGGACAGGGGCATAAGGACCAGGGGTTTTGAATGATCGAGAACCGATTCAGTGGAGATACAGATATACAACATGTCCCTTCAGCGCACCAAATCCACGCTGATGATTGATCACCAGTACACCAGTTCTATATTATCTCACTTTCGCCTCTTACACATTAGAGGCAATTTACAGAGGCCAATTAGCCTGCAAGCCCGCACATCTTTGGGGTGTGGGAGGAAGCTGGAGCAATCCCAAAGTGGAAGGAAATCCACACAGTCACAGAGAAAATTCACGCAAACATTGCACAGATAGCACTCGGAGTCAAGATTGAACCTGGGTTTCTGGCACTATGAGGCAGCAGCTCTACCACTGTGCTACTGTGCCATCCAGACCTTCAAGTTCACATAGATTGCTGCTGGCAAAAAGTTGAAACTATTAGGGACAAATGTTGAAAATGTTTATTCATGTATTGTCACAATACGCGAATCCACAAGAATTCTCTTTCCCAGGAATTCAAGATGGAAAGAATTATCCCAAAGTGCTGGTAATAGTTGTTAGAGATGATGGCTGAGGTCAGGACATTGGATTCATTTAGCAAAGGGCTGGATTTCGTCAGCAGAGAAAACTAGGATACATATCATGGAAGAACTAAATCAATTATGTTGAATGACTTTCATCAACTCGTGATCAGGCACTAGAAATATCTGTGGGCAATTTTAGCGGACAACTGCTTAATGTCATCATGGGGCATTCCATGTACATCCAGGGCCAAATACGCCAACCCAATTAAAAAATTTGTCGATGATACAATTCCTGTCGGTTGGAGCCACAACACCAAAATACAGGAAAAAACTTGAGAACCTTGTATCAGTCTGTCAGAATGACTACCTAGCCCTTACTGGCAGCAAGTGAATAGAACTGGTTATTGATCTTAGAAACATAGAAAGTCCTAAAAGATTTCCCCCTTATCCTTAAACTGTGACCCCTTGTTCTGGACTTCCCCAACATCGGGAACAATCTTCCTGCATCTAGCCTGTCCAACCCCTTAAGAATTTTGTAAGTTTCTATAAGATCCCCCCTCAATCTTCTAAATTCTAGCGAGTACAAGCCCAGTCTATCCAGTCTTTCTTCATATGAAAGTCCTGACATCCCAGGAATCAGTCTGGTAAACCTTCTATGTACTCCCTCTATGGTAAGAATGTCTTTCCTCAGATTAGGAGACCAAAACTGTACGCAATACTCCAGGTGTGGTCTCACCAAGACCCTGTACAACTGCAGTAGGACCCTCCCTGCTCCTATACTCAATCCTTTTTGCTATGAATGCTAACATACCATTTGCTTTCTTCACTGCCTGCTGCACCTGCATGCCTACTTTCAATGACTGGTGTACCATGACACCCAGGTCACGTTGCATCTCCCCTTTTCCTAATCGGCCACCATTCAGATAATAGTCTACTTTCCTGTTTTTGCCACCAAAGTGGATAACCTCACATTTATCCACATTATACTGCATCTGCCATGCATTTGCCCACTCAGGAAGAGAGGAGGTAAACGCAGCCCTGTTCTCACCCATGGAGCTGCTGAAGAGTTTGGTGACAGCTTTACGTTCCTTGGCAACCATATCACCAGCAATCTATCCTGGTTTTGTCACATTGATACAGTGATTATAAAAGCGCAGCAGCATATTTACTTTCATAGGTATCTGAGAGGTTTTGTATATCCATAAGCATTCTCTCCAACTTCTACAGATGCACTATATTCTCAGATGGTTGTAGAAATGTCTCTACTCTGGAACATGCAAGGAATGGGGAAAATAACCCAGTCCATCACGGGCTTGTCGCTTCCATCCAGTCCATCTGCACGGTCCACAGCAACAGGTAGGCTGGAGGTATCATCAAGGATGCCTGCCATCTAGACCATTCCCATTTCTCCCTTCTACATTCTGCACACACTGGAGCTTGAAAGCTTGTATGTCCAGACTGTAGAGCAGCATCTTCTCCACTGCTATCAGACTCCTGCACCAATCTGTTCTTTCCCTCCCCCTTCCCCATGGTGTTGTCACATACCCTTCACGCTACCTCATTCTGTTATTCCATTCTTGTATTTTTTATGTTTTTGTTCTTCTCAGATCTACTCTACAATCTTGCACCATTCTGCTGTTTTGCATTCAGTTTTATTTATTATTGCTGATCATTACTGAATATATACTGCGATTTGCATGTGAACTATGAATGTTATTGCATTCTGATGCATGAAACAATAAACTAATCTGATTCCAAATTGGAAGCTAATTTGCAGCTTTAGATCCAGGAAATGTTAAGTGCAGATGAACAAGTGCTCATTGGACATATCTTCAGCAGGAATGACCTCGTAATATTTAGGGTTTGGTGTATTTATTTTTATTTCCACAGAGCCTTTTGAAAGCCTGATTCAGAATGCCAGCGTTTTTCATTGCTCTCACTGTCTGGTCTGGTCTGGTCACATCACGTTCAAAAACTGATAGAGGCACAAAATGCAAGAATTCATTGTGCCTGAATCCCATCTGAATCACTAAATCTGGAAGAAAAAAAGGCCAAAAAAAACGCATTAGATGTACTGCAGGTAAAAATTCAATTAAATTAAGCAGCGCAACTTGTTTGTATTTGTTAAACTAGTGTAAATGACCACAGAAATGCAATCACTATTAACGGCACGCAAAAAGAATATCACCTTGTTCTAAAGAAGGGTTTTGGCCCGAAACGTCACCTGTTTCCATAGATGCTGCCTCACACGCTGAATTTCTCCAGCATTTTTGTCTACCTTCGATTTTCCATCATCTGCAGTTCCTTCTCAATCACTTTGTTCTAACTGTTACCAACATTTATTGGGGGAGAAACATGTCTTCAGATGTGCCAAATGTCCAAAAGATTGACACAGAAAGCTGGGGTAACTCAGCAGTAACAGGCAGCATCTCTGGAGAGAAGGAATGGGTGACATTTCGGGTCAAGACCCTTCTTCAGATCCAGACGTATTAACTCTCAGTTGTACAATCCCTGCTCATATTTGGTACCATTGGCATTAATAAGGAATGATTCTCTCACATACTTTAGTATTCATGACTAAGAACAAAATGTCTTCCCCCAACACCCTCTGCTATGCACAAACCTGGCCTCAACAGATCAGATTAATAAACGTTTCCAATTTTCAACTGTTGCGGTTTCTAGCCTTTTGAGGAAGATTTTCAGATCCATTTTTTCCCCAGGTGTGAACCAATCAATCAATCAATCAATCGACCTTTATTGTCATCTTGCAAAGCAACAGTTGTACAGTGCAAAATGAGAAGACGTTTCCCAGGGAATACCCGAGCATCGCACATGAAACTTAAAACATTTCACACATAATAACAGTAAAAAAACAATCCAGTCCCTGATGAAACAGTATAAATAGTTAAAAGCAGGTAAAACAGCAACATTAAAATACAGTAAAAAAATACAGTAAAAAACAGTCATTAAAATGTCCAGGGCAGCTGATTTGAGTGGACAGTGCCAGAGTTATTAAATTGTCAGTGCAAAGCCGCAGAATCAGGGGGAGTGACTGTTTAGCAGCCTCACAACCTGTGACAGGAAGCTGTTTAGCAGTCTGGTTGTCCGGGCTTTGATGCTACAGTATCTCTTGCCTGATGGCAGGAGATCCAGATGTGTGTGGAGGGGGTGCAGTTTGTCTTTAGCAATTCTCACAGCCTTTTTCAGACAGCGGCTCTGGAACAGTTCTTGTACCGAGGGTAGGGAGACGCCAATGATCCTCTCTGCTCCCCTCACTACCCTCTGCAGAGCCTTCCTGTCTGAGCAGTTGCAGGTGGAGTACCACGTATTTATGCAGTACGTGAGTACAGACTCCACCGTGCCCCTGTAGAAAGTCCTGAGGATGTTGGTGGGGAGTGAGGCCTGTTTGAGTTCCCTCGGGAAGGCACGACATGGCCAACTTTTAAAAGATGTTTTGTTTTTCCGACTGACCAGACTTATGTACAGCAAGGCAATACAATGTATGGTTCTATTAATAAATCTCAAGTGATGGACCAACTTTTAAGATAATAATTAGTTTGAGAACGAAACTACAACAACTGGAACATGTCTTTAATTGTAAGAGAATAAAGCAAACAAACAAACAAACAAACAAACAAACAAACACATAAATAAATAAATAAATAAATAAATAGATAAATAAATAAATAAATGGACAGATAAATAAATAAATAAATAAACGGATAGATGGATAAATAAATGGATAAATAAATAAATAAATAAATAGATGAGTGGATAAATAAATAACTAGATAAATAGACTGATGCATGGATGTACCAATGGATGAATGAACATATTATAAAATACTGGCCAGTTGTGTAGTTTTGTGAAGATTTTGCTTTTACTATAATGCAGATATTTTTCAGTGAAAACATGAGCCTTGATTTCACTGGAGCCTGCAGGGTTTTGACCTGAACTGCCAATCATATGTACCTCAAAGTGGACATAAAACACAGAACAGTACAACACAGGAACAGGTCCTACGCCTACAATTTCTGTGCCAAATTCAGTATGATGCCAATTCAGAGTTAACCTCATTTGCCTGCACATGCCCCGTTTGCATTCAATCCCTGCTTATTCATGCAAAACTCTGCAAAAATAAAATTGGAAAGCATTATTTTAGAATTGCAATTGCTCCTGGGCAGAAGTAGAAGAGGGTTTTTGCTTAAGCCCTCAATTGATAGCAGTGCAATTACTATTTCTACCTTCTGCGGAACCATGCTATTACCTCTGGTTTCTCAACCATAAGTCTTGCGTTTCAGGCTGACTGCCAAATATATAATTTGTCGAGGCTCACAAGAACCAGATGCCGAGAAGGCTGGCCAGCAGGTTCAGTGAATGTGACATGGTTGTTGTTCTTTTCTAACTTATCATTATTTTAACCTGCTGTTGTCACAAAGTGCTACTCCACATTCAAACCTCCAGAATTATTGCCCGCTTACTTGCTCACAAACTAGACATTCAGCACCCACATGGGTTACAATCCCCAGATGACAATCGGGCTAAGAAGTGGCAATTAATGTTCATGTTGTGTGATATAATGACTATCCAATAAGATCAGCCACTTCCCCTTGCCATTTAATAGCATTAGTATCATAAAATCCTCTACCATCAACGTTCAGTTAAGTAATTGGTCTCACCACATAATTGCTAACCACTGGACTATGTTCAAGGCTGGGTAGTTTTTAGCAAGGAATTCAGTTCCTGACTTCTCAAAAACTTCCAAAGGTTTTGATTTAGGTTTAGGCTTTTTTTTTGTACCAGTGTACAGTGAAATGCTTTGTTTTGCATGGTATCTAATCAGTTCAGATTATACTATACAAAATTATTATTACGCCAAGCTCGTGCAATAGGTAGATCAAAGATACAGAAAGTCAATATAGTTCTCAGAATTGTAGCACACTAGTTTCAGAGACAAAGTCCAATGTTGGCAATGGGGTAGAGCATCCTAGTTTATGGAGGAAATGTTCAGAAGCCTGATAACAGAGGGGAAGATGCTATTCCTGAGTCTGGTGGCATGCACTTTCAAGTTTCTGTATCTTCTGCTTGATGGGAATATGGAGAAGGAATGACCATGATGGCGGAAGTCTTTGATTATGCTGGGTGTGTTTCTGAGGCAGCGTGAAGTGCAGATGGATTCAATGGTGGAGAGTTTAGTCTGTTGATGGACTAGGCTACACCCACAAGTCCACAATTTCTGGTCTTGGACAGAGCAGTTTCCAAACCAGGCTGTGATGCAACCCGACAGAATGCTTTCTATGGTGCATCAATAGATGCTTGCAAAGGTAATTGGAAGGACACCAAATGTTCTCAGTCTCCTGAGGGAGTAGAGAGATTGGTGTGGCTTCTTGGCTGCTGCTTTGGTACCCGGACGGGGCTTCGAAGGATGAGAAGCCAAAGTGAAAGAGTGGAAGCCAAGATACCGAACGGAAACGATGCAGGAAAGCCAAATAACCGGACAGACACGACGCCCTAAAGCCAAATAACCAAACACACGCAACACCAAAAAGCCAAATAACAGAACGGACTCATGGCCGAAAAGCCAAATAACCTAACGGACCCGACGCCGAAAGGCCAAATAACCAAACAGACGTGACGCTGAAAAGCCAAATAACCTAATGGACGCGATGCCCTAAAGCCAGATAAGGAGGGTTTAGCCAGATAAGGACAGGAGGGTGGGGAGGATTTTTAATTTTCCTTCGCTGCTTTTGGACCTCGAGTCCGTTCGGTTATTTGGCTTTGCAGCGTCGCGTCCGTTCGGTTATTTGGCTTTTCGGGGTCGTTTCCGTTCGGTATCTCGGCTTCCACTTCTTCGCTTCGGCTTCTCGTCCTTCGACACCCCGTCTGCACATGGTTGCTTCAATGAGGTTGGTCCACTACAGATCGTCAGTATGAAGAAACACACTCTATATGTTCAGATAGGTGCATCTTCAACAGCACTTAAGGGAACTGATGTCTTCTTTGTACCTTCACTTCAAAAACCACAACAATTCCAGATGGGGACTCATTAACAGTTCATCCAGAACAATTAGGGGAAATGCAACAATTGTTAGCCTTGTCAGTGTCTCTCATCATCTGCCTTGTTCCTTAATGTTCTACTCTTGCTCTGCTTTCCCCTTCCCATTTCTCATCTACATGAGAAAGTGCAGTCTCAGATTCCATGCTGGTGACACAGTGGTACCTCGCTAACGTTGATCTCATTCACTCTGCTACCTCCATAGACTTTACAGAGATGTTCCCAGGAATGAGAAGGTTAACCTATGATGAGCGTTTGTCGGCACTAGGCATGTACTCGCTGGAGTTTAGAAGAATGAGGGGGACCTCATTGAAACATAAAGAATAGTGAAAGGCTTGGACAGAGTGGATGTGGAGAGGATGTTTCCACTAGTGGGAGAGTCTAGGACTAGAGGTCATAGCCTTAGAATTGAAGGAGGTTATTTTGGGAAGGAGATGAGGAGTAATTTCTTTCATCACAGGGTGGTGAATCTGTGGAATTCTTTGCCACAGAAGGCTGTGGACGCCGTCAGTGGGATATTTTTAAGGCAGAGATAGATAGATTATTGGTTAGTACAGGTGTCAGAGATTGTGGGGAGAAGGCAGGGGAATGGGGTTAGGAGGGAAAGATAGATCAGCCATGATAGAATGATGGTGTACCCTTGATGGGCTGAATGGCCTAATTCTACTCCTATTCCTTATGACCATACGACATAACAATAAGCACTGCATGTCCTTAACCTAGTTCCCAAGCCTAGCAGCGGCTCATCCAAAAGCTCCCCATGACTTTCGCTCTGAACCTTAGTGGAATGATTAATGGATATTCCTTTAACTACCCCAGGCTCTATAATTTTCTGACAATATTTCAAACAATATACAATCAGTCCAGCGATATTTTTTTCCTTCAACTGGATTGTGTAATCACCCATAATTTATCTAGGACACTCTAAACAATGTCACAAGTGTCCCCAGCAATTCAAAGTAGTTCTTGTTACAATTATCGAATCTTGCACTAATATGTCAAACGATTGACAAAATATTTAAATTTGTTAGATGAAACTAAACTCTAATAATCTCAGACTTTTGGTGTGGTTACGCAGGAAAGAAATCAATGCTGCAACAGCAAAGAGGATGCCTTTCACATCTAGAACAGCGCATCAAAATAATTTCCTGAAGGATATGTTCACCTTTTTGAATGCTCCGCATGGAATCTATCAATGGGGGCCTCTGTCCCAATCTCATTGTACCTGCTAATGTTGTATGATGCTATGGGCAGCCAGCACCTGGAGGACAGTTCTCATCCCTGCCATGTTAAATGGCGAGTAGTTCCATAAGACTACTCATGGGACCAACCTCCATTGTCATAGACAAAAGCCACTGAGACACATGTCTAAGAAAATGTCTTGGAAGACATAGATTTTTACTGGCTATAGAAAGTACAAAATAAATGATGGTTAAAGAGTCAATTGTCACCATGGACTTGGTGGACCCAAGGGCTTGTTTCCACACTGTAAATTAACATCTTTCCTATGACAGGGTGACCAAACCGAACACATACTCCAAATGTGGCATCACCAATTTCTTGTACAACTGTAACATGACCTTCCAACTTCTACACTCAAGGCCAATATCCAAAAAGACATTCAGAGAATCTCTTAGCAGCTTCGCAGTGCTCAGGTGACAGCTAAAGAAGGCGAGAGTCCGCCAGCAGCTGTTAACCGACTGTTCCAAAACGCTGGCAACCGCAGAGTCCGAGGCATTCACGGTAAGGGCTGTGGGGTCATCGGCCAATGGATGCACGAGCATAGTTGCCCAAACCAAGGCCTCCTTCGCCCATTCAAACGCCACCGTGGCGACAGCGTCCCACTGTATCTGCCGTTCTTGCCGCTCAGCAACCGGAAAAGCGGCCGCCAAAGTTTGGCGGCCGCCGGAACGAACCGGTGGTAAAATGTGACCATCCCTACAAATTCCCGGAGGCCACGTACTGCAGCAGGCCGCGGGAACTGGCGGATTGTCTCAACCCTGTCCGGCAGAGGCACTGCTCCATGCCATGTCACGCGATGACCCAGGAGGCTGATAGCCCAGAGGCCTAACTGGCACTTGCCAGGATTAATCACGAGGCCATGATCACTGAGGTGTTGGAAGAGTAGACGCAGATGGGTGCAGTGTTCCTCTCGCGAGCGACTTGCCACGAGGATGCCGTCCAAGTAGACAAACAGGAAGTCGAGCCCGCACACCACGGTGTCCATTAGGCACTGAAAGGCATGCGCGGTGTTCTTGAGACCAAAGGGCATCCGCAGGAACTCAAACAATCCGAACAACGTGATAATTACCGTCTTGGGGACATCCTCTGGTCGCTCAGGGATCCAGTGATATCCCCGGACTAGGTCAATCTTGGAGAAGAACCTAACATAGAAATAGAAACATAGAAAATAGGTGCAGGTGGAGGCCATTCGGCCCCTTGAGCCAGCACTGCCATTCATTGTGATCATGGCTGATTGTCCCCAATCAATAACCCGTGCCTGCCTTCTCCCCATATACCTTGATTCCACTAGCCCCAAGAGCTCTATCTAACTCTATCTAAAATCCATCCAGTGACTTGGCCTCCACTGCCCTCTGCGGCAGGGATTTCCACAAATTCACAATTCTCTAGGGTGAAAAAGTTTTTTCTGACCTCAGTCTTAAATGGCTTCCCCTTTATTCTAAGACTGTGGCCCCTGGTTCTGGACCCACCTCATCCTTCTAAACTCCAGTGAATACAAGCCTAGTCTTTTTAATCTCTCCTCATATGACAGTCCCACCATCCCAGGGATCAATCTCGTGAACCTAGGCTGCACAAGGATGTCCTTCCTCAAATTAGGAGACCAAAACTGTACACAATACTCCAAATGTGGTCTCACCAGAGCCCTATACAACTGCAGAAGAACCTCTTTACTCCTGTACTGAAATCCTCTTGTTATGAAGGCCAACATTCCATTAGCTTTCTTCACTGCCTGCTGTACCTGTAAGCCAACTTTCAGTGACCGGTGTACAAGGACGCCCAGGTCACGCTGCAACTCCCCCTTGCCTAACCTAACCCCATTGAGATATTAATCTGCCCCCTTGTTTTTGCCGCCAAAGTGGATAACCTCACATTTATCTATACTATACTACATCTGCCACGCATCTGCCCACTCACTCAACCTGTCCAGGTCTCCCTGCAACCTCCTAACATCCTCTTCACAGTTCACACTGCCACCCAGCTTTGTGTCATCCGCAAACTTGCTAGTGTTGCTCCTAATTCCCTCTTCCAAATCATTAATATATATGGTAAACAGTTGCGGCCCCAACACCGAGCCTTGCGGCACTCCACTCGCCACTGTCTGCCATTCTGAAAAGGATCCGTTCACTACCACTCTTTGCTTCCTGTCTGCCAACCAATTTTCTATCCACGTCAACACCCTACCCCCAATACCATGTGCTCTAATTTTAATCACCAGTCTCCTGTGCGGGACCTTATCAAAGTCTTTCTGAAAGTCTAGATACACTACATCCACTGGCACCCCTTCATCCATTTTACTTGTCACATCCTCAAAAAATTCCAGAAGATTAGTCAAGCTTGATTTCCCTTTCATAAATTCATGTTGGCTTGGACTAATCCTTTTACTGCTATCCAAATGTCCCATTATTACCTCTTTAATAATTGACTCCAGCATCTTTCCCACCACCGAAGTCAGGCTAACTGGTCTGTAATTCCCCGTTTTCTCTCTTGCTCCTTTCTTGAAAAGTGGGATAACGTTAGCTATCCTCAAACCCACAGGAACTGATCCTGAATCGATCGAACATTGGAAAATGATCACCAATGCATCCACTATTTCTAGAGCCACCTCCCTGAGGACCCTGGGATGCAGACCACCAGGCCCAGGGGATTTATCATCCTTCAGTCCCATTAGCCTACCCAATACTATTTCTCGCCTAATGAAAATTTATTTCAGTTCCTCTACCCCCTTAGATCCTCTGTCCTCCAGTACATCTGGGAGATTGTTTGTGTCATCCTTAGTGAAGACAGATCCGAGGCCTGTTCAACTCTTCTGTCATTTCCTTGTTACCCATAATAATTTCACCCGTGTCTGCATTCAAGGAACCCATATATGACTTTGCTAGCCCCGGCCAGATGGGCTGAGGTTCTGTATGTGGGGAATGGGGTAACGGTCAGCGGTCGTGGCCTCGTTAAGGTGGCGGTATTCGCCACACGGCCTCCAGCCGCCGGACACCTTCGCCACCATGTGCAGCGGGGAGACCCATGGGCAGTTGGAGCGCCAAATGATGCCCATGGCCTCCATGCTCCGAAACTCCGCCTTTGCTATGAGGAGCTTGTCGGGAGCGAATCTGTGGGCGTGGGCGTGGAGCGGTGGACCTGATATCAGAATATGGTGCCTGACACCATGCTGAGCCGAACTTGGGGGTGACAATGTCCGGAAACTCATCCAGTACCTGGGATTAGACATTGTCCACCATCGCTGTGGGGTTGCTGACCGGCGCGGCGGGCGCAGTAGAGCACAAGATCTTTTTGAAAGTTGACACATGGATGAGACGTTGGCCCCTCACGTCCACGAGGAGCGACTGTGCCTAAATAAATCTGCGCCCAGCAGCGGCTGGACCACATCCGAGACGAATGGCCAGGTGAAATGGCACACGCCGAATATGACGGGAACCATGCGGACGCCATATGTGTGGATTTGACTGCCATTCGCAGCAATTAGGGGGGAGGGGCTCTCTTACCAGAACGAGTGTCCAGTCTAGATGGGGGCAAAACGCTGACCTCCGCCCCGGTGTCCACCAAGAACCTGAGCCCCGAGCGCCGGTCCCAGGCATACAAGCGATGGATCCTGCTGGACACCACGGTGAGTATCGGCGGTCTGCACTGGTGTTTCCCAGAAATGAACACGGCTGGCGGCATTGGCGGGCCGCTGAACCCCAGTGTTACAAACACCACATCCTTTTACCTGGATCCTGCTCAGCCATCCTCCTCTCCTGTGCCACTTGTTTTATCTGTGGCTCTTGTGGGCGTGGGCCTCTAGTGGGTGTGGTCTTTGATGGCTGGGCCTTCTAGGGCGCTGAATCGATCTGGTTCAGCGATTCTGGGGATTCCAGCGGTTCCAGCGGTTCCAGGGCTTCCAGTGCGGCGCCCACCTGCTGCTGGTCAGTTAGCCACCGCTCGTCGTCACGGGCCGCTAGCCAGATCAAACCTCTCCCCCGCGGGCTGCCAGCGGATGTCGCGCTGTAAATTCAAACAGCGGGCAGGGCTGGTGGTCGCACATGAGCGTGAGCATCTCACTCATGAGGGCCGAGGGATTCCGGTCGCCGAGCCCACCCATGTTGAGGACCCGACAGGTGCGCTGCATTCGGCTTGTCCCGTAGATCTGGGGCAGCAGCTCCTTGAGGGCTGTGAAGTTACCCGCCGCCAGTGAATTATCCAGGTAAGGATCGCACCGAACGGCCGTCCGATGGTTAAGAGCGTTTACCACATAATGTTAGCGGGCCTCATCTGCGATGATGCCACGGATGTAGAATTGGAACTCGGCCTGTCGGAACCAAAGCCCCGGCTACGAGGTCCAAAATGTAGGCAGCTTTAGGGAGACCGCATTGAGTCCGGCCTCGTAGGCAGCAGCGGCGGAATGCATTTTTTTTTCTCGAATTTCCCTTCCAGTAATTCACTCATTGTGGTTTGGGGGTCATCAGTCTAGCGGGGACTTGCAGGAGTCCAGCCAAAATCTAAGCGGACACGAGGTGTGTGCACTAGACGTGTTTATTCTCTCCGATACAGCTCCCTACTCCTTCAAGGTCACCGGCGTTGCCCGGCCTTAAATACCACTTCAGATAGAACGCCGTGACTGGCGCCTCCCCACACCGAGACGCCGCCCTCCAGAGCCGATCTGGTTCCACCAGGTGCCGTCACAATTTCTGAATTTTACTTAATACAACTCTAAAACATTATTGTGCTATTTTTTTCTTGCAATACCTCAACTTAAATTCAGGAGACAAGCTTTCCTCTGGAAACTTTGCGCCCCACCCAAGGTTTCTGTGCAGTTCCCGGAGGTTCCCGGAGGTTTTTTATCAGTCTCCCTAATGGTCAAAAGTGGTTTCCGCTTCTTCTATGTTCCGGCGACTATTTCAAAAAATTCAAAACCGGCCGCGACTAAAAATAGGTTGCCGTTTTAAAAATCGGTAATTTTGTTGCGATGCTAGTTGGTGGTTGCCGGTGGTTGCAGGTAGTGGAAGGTAAGACCTTTTTTTCACCCAGTTTTATTCCACCAGGGAGGTGGAATAAAACGGCAACCTATTTTTAGTCTCGGCCGGTTTTGAATATTTTGAAATAATCGCTGGAACATAGAAGAAGCGGAAACCACTTTCGACCATTAGGGAAACTAACAAAAACCTCCGGGGACCTCCGGGAACTGCACGGAAACCTTGGGTGGGGCTCAAAGTCTCCAGAGGTTTCCGTTCAGGTTTCCTAAGTGGGACAGGGGCGTTTACAGCATGAATTTGTGCATGAGCACCTACAACCTCATGTTATGCAAGTTTATTTCAGAAGGTCCTTTGAGGGCTCATGGGCCATGCCCCTTAGTGCACAAGTGAAAGTGCATCTCTTTATGGTGAAAACAAGTCTATAAGAGCATTCAGATTTGAAAACACAAAAATAATTGTCTACACTCACCAGATCAAATAACCATTATTTTATTAATGTTGGAAGGTAAAATAAAATAAAAACAGCATATAAATAACGCAAGCTGGAAGATGGTCAGATAAAAGGAATTTGAGTTTACCTGGTATGTCTTTACGTTGCTGCTGTGACATGTTCTTCTATGCTGAAGAGTGACCTCAGTGGTGAAATCTCCTGATAAAGGCCGTATTTAAAATTTTGGACATGTATATCCTTTGGGAACTGTAGAAATGTTATTCATCAAAAAGAATGTATTTTCTCAGTCTTCGACCATGTCCCCAAAGACAATAAGTTTCTAACATCATTCATTGTTTCTGCACGTGTAAGTTTGAAGGTAACAGTTGACTAGACAGGTAAGGCAATGAAAATAAGAATCGAGTAGGCTGTATATACACTTGAAGTAGCAATTAAAAAAACTTTCTATGCAACGGGCATAGCAGAGAAACAGACAGGTTACAAAGTGAATGTAACCATGGATCAGATTTCCCATACAGCAAAGGTAACTGTCAAAAATGCTGCTTATGCTGTTCAAGCCACAAGCAAAGAGGTGCTCGAGGCATTGCAAGTAGCATTGAAATAAGATGCTGGTAAAATGAAAGAAGCAATGCAAAAAGTTATCTATGCACTTCAGAGAAAGCAAAAACTGACAAACACATCTATGCAGCATTATAAGTACACGAGGGATGTTTAAATGGTAAGTTGTAAACTAATAATTCACTGCATCCATCACAATGGCATTAATAACTGATGTCACAATAACTATTCTGACCTCAAGATAACCAGTTTCTGAAATGTATGCCGATCAGTGATAATTGAAAAACAAGTGTTTAAAATCTTTTTTTAAAAGTCACTGGTTGGTTGGGCTGAATCTTCCAAGCTATAACCAATGATTCGAATGGGAGACCATTAAAATTCAGCCATTCCTTAGGTAATAATACTTGGATTGAATGTGGACCTCATGAAATATATCTGTGACTAAGCTACATCAGCAGACTTCATGTGGACCCTAGCAACAGAGTCTGGACATGTTGGGATTCCCCTGCACTTCACTGGGAATCTATCTCTGTGATCCAATGTCGGACAAACCAACTGAGGATCAGAAACCCATAGAATGGGAATTTCCAGCTAGGAGATTAGGAAGAATCAGGTAATTTGTTTTATGTTATTTATTTCATTTTATTTTAATGTATGAATCAATTTGTGATCTTTCAATATATTAATATATTTCTAAACTTTTTGGAGTAATCTTTTTAAAAATGTAGTTATTTTTAAGGATCACTGTATGAGAGATACATTTAAGAACTGTTAATGAAGCCTGAAGTTTGACGGGGGGGTTGGAGAGCTTGGTCCCCAACCTCACTGGAGAGGGGTATCAGAGATGCAGCCCCTGGGACTCAAGGACTACTATCATCTTACTTGCTCTTGCTCAGAGGAGATGACGCTGTTCTTGAATCTAGTGGTACATGCTTTCAAACTTTCAGAGTCATGGAGTCATACAGCATGGAAAATGGTTTTCAGTCCAACTCGTTCATTTCGACCAAAATACCCTGTCTAAGCTAGTCCCATTGGCCCACTTTTGGCCTATATCCCTCTAAACCTTTTCTGTCCATGTATCTGTTCAAATGTCTTTTAAACAACATTTCTTCCACTTCCTCTGGCAGCTTATTGCATATACCACCCTCTCTATGAAAAAAACCTATTAAATGTTGTCCTCTCACCTTGAAGCTATGCCCAATAGTTCTTGACACCATACATTCACCCTATCTATTCCCTTCCCAATGTTGTCCATCTCTTTAAGAGCATCTCTCAGCCTCCTGCACTCCATGGAATAAAATCCAACCCTGCCCAAAATCTCCCTAGTGCTCAAGCCCTCGAGTCTTGGCAACATCCGTGTAATTCTTCTTTGCACACTTTCATTTTTCATGCCATCTTTCTTATGGCAGAGTGGCCAAAACAAAACACAATACTCACCAACTGAATCACCATCCTCACTAACATTTTGTACAACTGTAACAACACCCCAACTTCTATATGTAGTACCCCGACTGATAAACCCCAGCATGCCAAAAGCCTCTTCACCAACCTATCTACCTGCGACACCACTTTCATAGAATTCTGTACTTGTACTCCTAACTCCCTCTGCTCTAATACACTCACCAGAACCTTACCATTCACTGCCTTGATTTGACTACTCAAAATGCAACATCTCACACTGATCTGAATTAAAATGAATTAGACATTCCTTGGACCAATTGTCCATCTAATCAAGATCCTGTTGTGATTCTTGATAGCCATCTTTACTGTCTATGTTACCACCTATTTTAGTGTCATCTACAAACTAATCATTCCTTGTACATTCTCATCCAAATTGTTGATATAGATGACAAATAGCAATGGGCCCACCATCGAACCTTGAGACACACCATTAGTCACAGGCTTCCAGTCCAATAAGCAACCTTCCACCACCACTCTCTGCTTCCTACCATAAAGCCAATTTGTTAGCACCCATTGGATCGTATAAAATCTAACCTTCCAGAGCAGGCTCTCATGCAGAATCTTATTAAAGAACTCACTGAGGTCCATATAGATAGATCTATGCTCTGCCCTCATTAGCATTTTTGGTTACTTCTTCAAAAAACTCAATCAATTTATCAACTGTGATCTTTTATGAACAAAACAAAACATTGCTGACTATCCCTAATTAACCTTTGTCATTCAAAATACAGTTTAGTATCTTCTGCAAGACAGGAGAGTGGAGAAGAGCTGTGCATAGTCCTTCATTATGTTGTTTAAAAAGGCAACTGCAGATGCTGGAAAATCGAAGTTAGATAAAAGTGCTGGAGAAACTCAGCGGGTGAGGCAGCATCTATGGAGCGGAGGAAATAGGCAACTTTTTGGCCAAAACCCTTCTTCAGATGTAGGGTGGGGAGGGGGGGGGGAGGAGGGGAGGGCGGGAAGAAGAAAGGAAGAGGAGGAGCCAGAGGGCTGAGGGAGAGCTGAGAAAGGGAGGAGACAGTGAGGGCTACCTGAAATTGGAGAAGTCAATGTTCATGCCGCTGGGGTGCAAACTGCCCAAGCGAAATATGAGGTGCTGCTCCTCCGATTTCCGGTGGTGCTCACTCTGGCCATGGAGGAAACCCAGGAGAGAAAGGTCGGATTCGGAATGGGAGGGGGAGTTGAAGTGCTGAGCCACCGGGAGATCAGGTTGGTTATTGCGGACCGAGTGGAGGTGTTGGGCGAAGCCGATGTAGAGCAGCTGACATCTAGAGCAGCGGATGCAATAGATGAGGTTGGAGTAGGTGCAGGTGAACCTCTGTCGAACCTGGAAAGACTGCTTGGGTCCTTGAATGGAGTCAAAGGGGGAGGTAAAGTGACAAGTGTAGCGTTTCTCGCGGTTGCAAGGGAAAGTGCCCGGAGAGGGGGTGGTACGGGTTATTAATTATGATTATGTTGGTTGCTTTCATTAGACAGCGTGAAGCGTATACAGTATCAATGGGGATTTGGGTGCAGGCTGGTTTGTGTGATGGACTGGGCTGCATCCACAACTCTCTGCAATGTCTTGTGGTCTTGGGCACTACAGATGCTATTCCAAGCTGGTATGCATTTGACAATGACCACTGTGCATCTGCAGCAATTGGTAAGTCATTCCAAATTCCATTAGCCGTCTGAGGAAGTAAATAATGACAACAGTTGAATCGGGTATTATCTTAATTCATTCGTTGACAAAATCATTAACTTTTCATTGAATCGAGAGCATATTTTAACTTTTCCCTTATTTCTATAGCTTTTCTCTTCCGCATTTGTCACATTTGTCACAACACAGATCAGCCTATCCCACCCAAAGACAACGGATAATACATGTGGATACAAGAGAATGAAGATGATGAAATCTGGAGCAACAGACATTCTGCTGGAGGAACTCAGTGAAAAATACATTTGCAACATTCTCAACGAAAATGATAATGAAAATGAAAATTGTACACACTCAAAATTTATTCCCAGCACAGACTCATAGCAATAACATAAATATTTTACTGTTAGGTCTTTGAGTGTTTTTATTTCTGTTTATCAATTAATGCTAAGAAATATAAGCTTTACTTATTAAGGGGCCCAGTTTGAAGATCTCATTGCAACAAATGGCAACATTCTGCAATACATCACATTCTTTCAGATAACAAAAAAAGTTAATGCGGATTGTGACAATGACTACTTCACATTTAAACAAAAGGAATAGGTGTTCACCTCTGAGGAAGTCCAGGGTTCAATTATATAAGGATGAGCAGTGACGTTGTTTTCTGAGTTTGAATTTGACTCTTTTTGATTTTTTTCTACCCTTGTACTCTTTCTACACATTAGTTTATTCTCCTAATGAGGGAGATTTTTTGTTTCATTTTGCTACTACATAGAAACAGGCTCTTTGGCCCATCGAGTCCATGCCGGCCAACAATCTTCAATTCACACTAGTTCTATGTTATCCCACTTGCACGTCCACCCCATATACACGAGGGGCAATTTATAGAAGTCTATTAATAAGCAAAGCCGCATGTGGGAGAAAGCCGGAGCACCCTGAAGCGACCCACGTGGTCACAGGGAGAACATGCAAACTCCACACAGACAGCATCCCGAGGTCAGGATCGAATGTGGGTCTCTGCCACTGTGAGGAAGCAGCTCTACCAGCTGCGCCACTGTGCCACCCTTGTTTGTGGTATATGATCTACACACTAATGGTCAGGGCCACCTCTATATGAACCAAGCTCCTTCCTTGGTTCAGTCATTTCTTGGAAATGTCAAAGACTGGAAAGCATAGGTTTAAGGTCAGAGTGGAAAAGTTTAAAGAAGATGCGCAGGGCAAGTTTTTTTACACAGAGTGAGTGGTGGGTGACTGGAACATGTTTCCAAGGATGATGGTGGAAATAGATACAATAGTGCCATTTAAGAGCTGTAAATTGGCACATGGATTTGCAGCGAATGGATGGTAAGGGGAACTTAGTTTAACTTAAGGGCCTGTCCCACGAGCATTCGACTCCATGTGGCAAGCGCGACCTAACCAGAAGCGGGGGCCGCGCGGAGGTCGAGTGAGGGACATGAAGTGCGAGCAAAGTCCACGGGAAATTCACGCGGTGCGTACGGCATCGAGGCGTCTGCGGGCCGGCAGGCCGTTGCCGCGCGGAATTTTTGAACACGGTCAGTTTTTCGGAGCCCCACGCGATGTCGGGACCAGCTCCGCACAACTCCATACGGCTCCGGCGATCGAAGTGGGACCGGCCCCGCGAGGCCGTACGGCTCAAACGACCACGTTAGGTAGCGCTTGCCGCATGGAGTCGCATGCTCGTGGGACAGGCCTTTTAGCATCGTGTTCAACACAGTTACTGTGGGCTGAAGGGCCTGTTCCTGTGCTGTACTGTTTATTTTTCTGAGGTCTAGAGAATACCTGCTTGGCCTTCTCATTGTGTTCTAGCCGATGGCACAACTCAATCCTTCTTCTCTCACCAGAACATCGCAAATAGATTGCATCTGTCAGAGGCACAAATAAGTCAAACAAGTGCCAAGGAGAATCAAAGATGAAATATGAACAGGGATTGGTCTGGTAAACACTCCCACCTCCTGCCCTAAAGTAATCTTAACCCCACAACCTTCTTCCTTTTAACTTGCAATGCTTTTATAGTTAAAATGTGAAGATTATTGCTGTGAAAGATAATATTGTAAGGCTGAATTTCTATCGTTCAAATTGCGAGTGAAGCTACATTTTTGTCTTGAATACTGCAACATATGTTCAAAGAAAATATCAAGAGTCTTCTGAGAAAATTGAACTGTTTAGGAGCTCTTTAACCCCAAGCACTGGGTGGTATTTGTGTTTGCAGAGTTGGGTATGAATGTGTACATGTTGTGGATTATAGCATGGATTTAGAAGTATGCAAGGAATTCCCAAGACTTTAACATCAAGGTGAAACAGTTAAGAACAGGATTTACCTCAGGGAAACAGAACAGTAGTAATTGTGTTAAAGCCAGTGAATGGCTTTGATGTTCCACCTGCTGAGTCCTGGATAGCCAGCTGCAGGCTTACTTTCACCTGCCCTGGCATTCCTAGGCTATTATTTCATGCAACACCAGCAATGAGTGATCAGGGAAGGTTCAATCCAGGGCCTCCTAGGAAGGAGGGAGGGAGGAAGATTGCAATGCTTGGAGGCACAAAAATAGTTTAGTTTAGTTTAATTTAGAGATACAGTGCGGAAACAGGCCCTTCAGCCCACCAATTCCGCGCCGACCAGTACACTAACATTATCCTACACACTAGGGACTCTCCATAGCCAATTAACATACAAACCCGCACGTCTTTAGTGTGTGGGAGGAAACCGGGGATCCCGACGAAAACCCGCGCGATCACAGGGATAATTTGCAAACTCCGTACAGTCAGCACCCGCAGTTAGGATCGCACCTGGAGCCGCAAGACGGTGACCGTATCGCTGCGCCACTGTGCCGCCATAGCTTACGCATATCTTAAAATGAACCTCTCCGACTCAAAATAGGCTCTGGCAATTTAATGAAAATGTTGCCCCTGAGTACAGAAAGTATCACAAAAAGTCATCGGGTGTTCTTGGGCAGTTAAAGAGCATTTTTACATATGTTAGTGCCAACACTGCAGGTGGGTGACAATGTACTGCAGTTTGGTGAATTTTCTTGAATTTTCGCCAAGATAATTTATTTAACTGAAGCATTAACCTCGGTTCATTCTGCCGGTGCAGTTTTAATTCAGACTATCTGACATCTTTATTTTTCATATTTAAAGTCATAGAGCCATACGGAACGGAAACAGGACCTTCTGCCTAACTTGTCCATGTCGACCAAGATGCTTCATCTATGCTAGTCACATTTGCCCGCTTTTGGACAATATGTCTCTAAGCCTTTCTTAAGCATTTATCTGTCCAAGTATATTGAAAATGCTGTTATAATACCTGTCTCAACTATCTACTCTAGCAGCTTATTCCCATACACTCATCCCCTTCTGAGTAAAAAGGTTGCCCTTCAGATTGCTATTAAATCTTTCCCCTCTCATCTTAAACGTGTGCCCTCTGGTTTGTAATTCTCCTGTCCTGGGAAAAAGACTATCACTCTATCAATTCCCCTCATGATTTTATAACCTCTATAAGTTCATCCTTCAGTCTCCTGCACATCTAAGGAATAAAGACCTCGTCAAAGTAACGTCTCCTATAGCTCACACCCTCGAGTCCTGAACTTACAGCTAAGAAGGAGGCCATTTGGCCCATTATATCTATGCCAGCTCTGACAGCAATCTAAAAAATACACACACCCTTTATTTCTCAAGATTGATCCCTGGGATGGCGGGACTGTCATATGAGGAAAGATTGAAAAGACTAGGCTTGTATTCACTGGAGTTTCGAAGGATGAGGGGGAATCTTCTAGAAACATATATAATTATAAAAGGACTGGTCAAGCTAGATGCAGGAAAAATGTTCCCAATGTTGGGCGAGTCCAGAACCAGGGGCCACAGTCTTCGAATAAAGGGGAGGTCATTTAAGACTGAGGTGAGAAAAAACGTTTTCACCCAGAGAGTTGTGAATTTATGGAATTCCCTGCCACAGAGGGCAGTGGAGGCCAAATCACTGGATGGATTTAAGTGAGAGTTAGATAGAGCTCTTGGGGCTAGTGGAGTCAAGGGATATGGGGAGAAGGCAGGCACGGGTTATTGATATGGGACGATCAGCCATGATCACAATGAATGGCGGTGCTGGCTCGAAGGGCCGAATGGCCTCCTCCTGCACCTATTGTCTATGTTTCTCCTCTCTCACATTTGCTCAACAAGTAGCTCCTGATTGTCCAGCCACCCACCTACTCCAGAGGTATTTACTGTAGCCAATTAACCTAACAACCATTACATTTTTGAGCTGTGGAGCGAAAAAAATGCAACAACGGGTGGAATGGTCATGCAACGGTGAAGTTGCTACCTTACAGCGCCAGAGACCCAGGTTCGATCCTGGCTATGGGTGCGGTCTGTACGGAGTTTGTACCTACTGCGTTTGCAGTAGTTTACCCTGGGTGGTCCGGTTTCCTCCCACACTTCAAAGAAATTCAGGTGTTTAGGTTATTTGGATTCGGTAAAAATTGTAAGTCCCTAGTGTGTAGGATAGTGCCATTAGACAAGCAGATATCTGTATATTATTTCGTCATGAAGTGTAGGCACTGCCAGAGATTTGATTTTTGTTCTGGTTCAACAGTTGCAAATAAATCGTGGGAGTCGATATTTTTCAATTTGGTTTGAGGTTCTATGAATATATTATGTTTCTATGTATTCTTCAATCTTTGCCTTTCAGCTATCAGTTTCAAGATATCTGCAAGTTACCCATATAGGACTGAATGCGAGTCATGTGGACTCTGTTTTTTCCTTTGTGGTTTGGAAGCAGGAAATGAGGAGAAAGGGATGAGGTTCCCTTGAGGGGTCTGTCCTGCCAATTCACTCTTTCCTTTAGTTCAGAGCAACTTATACAGGAGGAAGGGAAAGGGAAGACATTGTGGATCACACATATGAATGAAAGCACATGAGGAAAAGATGTATTGGGCGGCACAGTGGCGCATCTGGTAAAGCCGCAGCCTCACTGCACCAGAGACCCTGGTTCGATTCTGACCTTGGGTGCTGACTGTGTGGAGTTTGCACATTCTCCCTGTGACCGTGTGGGCTTCCTCAGTGTGCTCCGGTTTCCACCCACATCCCAAAGACATGCAGGTTAGTAGTTAATTAGCCTCTGTAAAATTCCCCCTAATGTGTAGGGGGGCGCTGTCCTGTGCACAGCTGCCCAACCAGCAGCTGTCTGTCTTTTCATCTTTTTATTTTTTATTTTAGTTAGTTAAGTGTTTTGTTTGGAGGTCTAGACTTTTTTATGTTGGGGGGGGGGGGGGGGGAAGGGGGAAACTACCTTTCAGGGTCCCTACCTGGTCGGAGAGGCAGCTTTTCTCCGGGCTGCAGCTTCGACCCGTCCTCGCGGCCTACCAGCGGGCCTGGAGCGGCGTTTCCTGTCGGGGACCGCCCAGAACGTTATTGCGGAGCGGAGCGGGCGATGCCTTGCCCGGGTCGCCGCGCTGGAGCGCCGGTGAGCTGAAGATCGCTGAGGAAAACATCGCGGAGCTGCGGGACTGTGGAGCGACCAGCTGCGGGCGGCGGCGCTGACTTTACACCGGGAGCCTGGGATCTCTAGATGAGATCGCCAGTTGTGGAGCTCCAACCGGCGCGGCCTTGTTGGCTTTGGAAGCCGTGGCCTCCAGTACGGAAGCGGCCATTCCAGGGTTCCCAAGCCGCTGAGAGGACTCTCCCGACGCCGGAGCAACATCACCCGGCGAGAACGGCCTGGAACATCGGACCTCCGTAGAGGCAACTGTGGAGGCCTCAATAGGCCCGACTATGGGTGAACTGGGGTTGGGGACTGGACATTGTGCCTTCCCTCATAATGGGAACCATTGTGGGGGGATGTTCTTTATGTTTAAAACTCTTATTAATGTTATGTCTGTATTCCTTCTTTAAGTGCTGCAAAATGGCAAGAAGCATTTCACTTCACTACACCTAGGTGTATGTGAATGTGACCAATAAAATACCTTTGATACCTTTGAGTGGATGAGAAAGTGGGACAACATAGAACTAGTGTGAGCCCTGTCTCCATGCTGTATCTCTCGAAACTAAAGTAGACTTCTGTAAATGATTGACTCTTTGTGCTATTCCACCAACAAGGGTCATAACCTGCTTTTCATTCCATCATCACCTTCCAGCACCAACCCCATATCCCTCGATTCCCTTAATATTTAAAAACCTACTAACTCCTACCTTGAATG
Source organism: Amblyraja radiata (assembly GCF_010909765.2). Lineage (NCBI taxonomy): Eukaryota > Metazoa > Chordata > Chondrichthyes > Rajiformes > Rajidae > Amblyraja > Amblyraja radiata. Next base: position 13,612,420 of record NC_045959.1, on the reverse strand, counting down.
CAATCAGCATCCTGCCTCTGTGGCCCTCTTGGATAGAGAAATAAAAGGATTTGCAACACAGTGGATGAGGGAATTTCTTCTCATCTCTGCACTCAATGGCCAACCCCTTATTTTAAGACTGTGACTCATAATTTTACACATCCCAACCAGGGCCACAGCTCAACTCCGAATCTATCTGCCAGAATCTGACAAGTCCTACAGTAAGATTGTTACACCTAAGGTACTGGAAGAGAGAAGGTGGGAGACGGTGAGAAAAGGAGGGAAACATGGAATGCAAAGGTCCCCGGATGTTGTACCTTTTGTGAACAGGTTCACCCACTTAGAAGCTGTCGGGACAGAAGACGTTATCACACTGAATGGCAGACTGGCTTGCGATGCAAAAAGGGCTGTTGAGCCAAAACTAAAGAGGCCGACGTCAGGCAATGCCATGGTAGTTGGAGACTCCATTGTGAGAGGTACGGACAGGGGTTTCTGCAGGAACAGATGGGATTCGAGGATGGTGTGCTGCCTTCCTGGTGCCAGGATCCAGGATGTCACGGACAGAGTGCAGAAAATCCTCAAGGGCGAAGTTGAACAGCCGGAAGTGGTAGTGGATGTCGGCACAAACGATATCGGAAAGAAGGGGATGAATATTGTGAAGCGTGACTTTAGAGAGCTCAGAAAAGTGCTGAAAAGCAGGACCTCCGGGGTTGTTATCTCCGGTTTGCTTCCAGTTCCTCGTGCTGGCGAGAGCAGAACAGTGAGATATAGGACCTGAATGTGTGGCTGAGGAACTGGTGCAGGGGGCAGGGATTTAGATTCTTAGACCACTGGGATCTGTTTTGGAGTAAGGGGGAACTGTACAAAAGGGACGGATTGCATCTTAACAGGTGGGGTCCGGCATTCTGGCAGGCAGGTTTGCCACTGCTACACGGGTGGTTTTAAACTGAATAAGGGGGGTGGGGTGTCGAATGGGATAGTCGAGGATGGAGTTAAATGGAAAGGGAGTAAAGGCATAGTTAATGACCCCAGAATTAATGGGAAAAAAGCTCACAAAGGGATAGGAGAGTATGGCCAAGTGTAATAGGGATCGATGTGAAAGGTGAGATGCGTAAGGAATTAAAAATATTGTATATGAATGCACGAAGTATAAGAAGTAAAGTAGATGTGAGCTTGAGGCTCAGTTAGAGGTTGGTAGATATGACATTGTGGGGATTACTGAGACTGGCTGCAGGAGGATCGGGCATGGGAACTTAATATTCAGGGTTATACATCCTATAGAAAGGACAGGCAGGTGGGCAGCGGAAAGGGGGGGGGGGGGTAGCTCTGCTGGTGAGGGATGGAATTCAGTCAATTGCGAGGGAAGACATAGGAACTGATGAGGTAGAGTCACTGTGGAATGAGTTGAGGAATTGTAAAGGCATGAAGACACTCATACAGACCCCCAAATAGTAGCCTGGATGTAGGGTGTAAGTTGTTAGCACTTGTTAACAGCCAGTAGTTAATAAGTAGTTATACATTGTGTCATCAATGCATCGATCCACATTCCTCAGTAAATGTAATTGTGTTTTGAGCAAGTATTAATGGCGCTGCGTTCCTTTGAATACAATTCACACGGCGTCATTAATACTTGTGCAAAACACAATTACATTTACTGAGGAATGTAGATCGATGCATTAATAATGACACATTGAGAATTTTTTTAACTCACCATCACGATTGAGGGCTTCTTCTGGGTGAGCAGTAAATTAGTCATTCAATTTACCTACCGACCCAAGTTGTGTCTCTCTGTCTTTCTCTTTTGCTCTCTCCCTCTCTCTCTCTCTCTCTCTCTCGCACGCTCTCTCTCTCCCACTCCCCATCTCGTCTCTCTCTATCTCATTCACTCCCTCTCTCTCACCCTGTTGCCTCAGCATTCCCTGAATCAATGGCGTTTTGCGGAAGACAAAAATGCTGGAGAAACCCGGCGGGTGAGGCAGCATCTATGGAGCGAAGGAAATATGCAACGTTTCAGGTCGAAACCCTTCTTCAGACCGGTCCGAAACGTTGGCTATTTACTTCGCTCCATAGATGCTGCCTCACCCGCTGAGTTTCTCCAGCATTTCTGTCTACCTTCGATTTTCCAGCATCTGCAGTTCCTTCTTAGACGTTTTGCGGTGACGGCTGCATCTGCGGTTCCTTTCTGTTGGGGGGGGGGGGGGGGGAGAGTCCTAGCCCGTGGCGGCTGCTGATAAGTGATATGTTCCCTCCACGGGTGCTGCCTTGCCCGCTGAGTTCCTCCAGCACTGTTTTTTATTTGGCTCTGAAGTTGAAGGTGGACCCCCCTGTGTCTACCTTCAACTCCCTGTCTGTGGTGGCTCAGCGGGACGGGCAGGGGCTCTGGGGAGAGGGTTACGTTTCTGGTTGAGAACCTTGTTCAGACAATCACAACTACTCTTACCGACGAGAGTTCAGTTCAGTCTGAAGAAGGGTCTTCTCTCCAGAGTCGCAGTGCTGCCTGTCCTTGAATTTTCAAGGCAGTCTGGGTGTTTATTACTATATCCGTCACAACAGTCAATTATGATTATATGCTTTAATTTCAGGTCATCCAAGTAAGATGTTTTATATTTGTTTCAGAATGCTTCAATCTATATTAACTGTAAAATTCATTCAGTTCTCTTAATTTTTAAGAAAGTTATGGGCTTTTGACTGTCCTCGATCACAGCTTTTGTGTTAAGCCAATGGCTTAAACACAATAGGGAACAAGATGCTAATTTCCGGGTATGAAAATGGCCATAACTGTTTTAATACTGAAGATATGAAAGGGAATTATGTGTCAAATTAAACTTATTTTTATGCTTTATCTGATGGGATAAATTGCAGACTTGATTTTTAAAATCACAAACTTTTGTAACATTGCTAGAAAATGTACCTGCATCTTGGAGGCCGAAGGTCAAGTTGTTAGCCAAGAAAGATAGACTTTGTTACCCGTCAGCACAGCAGCATCAAGAACGATGTTGCTGTACTGAGGGATAGCCAAGTCTATACCTCATTGCTAGCAGCTGATGGGAAGCGGCTGTAAAGTGGGAAGCGGCTGTGAAAGGACAGCGCCGCTGGGGGGGGGGGGGGGGGGCAGAGTTCCTTTTACAGCATGTGGGTAGTCTGTCCAGGGGTAAAGGTACGGGGAGGGCAGGAGCGTTGAGAAGGAGAGGGTTGGGGATCATGCCAGCATCCAGCTCAAGAGCGGGTCAGCGGGCGATGGATAACAGGACAGCGGGCGGTGGAGATTACTCCATGTGTCAGGGCGAGTAACCTTAATTGGTCCCTTGTTCGGGCTGACACAGGAGTAAGCTCCACTGCCCGCTGTAACGTTATCCATTACCAGCTGACCCGCTCCGCTCTATGATCTTTGCTTTTGAGCTGGTCCCCTCACTGTTCAGACAGAGAGCACTGCCAGAGGTGAGCGGGCCGCAGAAGGCGCTGAGATGGCAGTCGGTACCGCTGTCCGGTGATGGTGGCTGCTCGTAGCCACGCGAGCTGCTTCCATCCTCGGCAACAATGCGGTGGCTCCGTGCCCGGAGCGCCGCGGCAGCGATGAGTGAGTGGGTTACTGGCATGAACCCCAACCCCCTCAAAGCAAGAATTTCATTGTCCTATCAGGGACACATGACAATAAACTCTCTTGAATCTTGAATCTTGACTCTCAATGCTCTGCCCTCCCCACAACTTTACCCTTGGCTGGACTCTCCACACCCTGTGAAAGGAACTCTCCCCCCAACTGTTCCCTTGAACTAGTATAGTCATTCAATAAGATGACAACTGATTCATCTTGTCCTGGTGTGCTCCCGTTTTCCCCACCATCTCTCCACCTGCCATCACCCTCCACCCCCACCCCCCCCACCCATTCAGTAATTCAGAAAGAAGGAGATTTGGAAGCCTTGGGCAAATTGAATTGTTACTTCATTTATTTATTTATTTTATACAGAGAGGAGAACAATCTGCGCATGCACGGTATAAGGTTTTTTAAAAGTCGATTGACTGTCATATTACTCACGACACGAGCCTGAAGGTGACTCATTTATAATTATATATTTATATTTCCATGAAAATTGTACCCAATTGGGCCCCGCACCTCCTAAGGCCAGCCATGGCAGCATGAGTTAAAACTGGCATGTAACAAAGGTAATGCCACTGTGGTGATGTGGGATTTCAATATGCAGGTAGACTGGGAAAATCAGTTTGGTTCAGGACCCCAAGAAAGAAAGTTTGTAGAATGCCTCCGAGATGTAACCATATAACCATATAACAATGACAGCACGGAACAGGCCATCTCGGCCCTTCTAGTCCGTGCTGATGGATTCTTAGAGCAGCTTGTAATGGAGCCGACCAGAGAAAAGGCAATTCTGAATTTATTGTTGTCCAATGAACCAGATTTGATAAGAGAAGTCGAGGTAAAGGAACCGCTTGGAGGTAGTGATCATAATATGATTAGTTTTAATCTGCAATTTGAGAAGGAGAAGGTTAAATCGGAAGTGTCAGTGATGCAGTTGAACAAAGGGGACTATGAAGGCATGAGGGAGGAGCTGGCCAAGGTAGACTGGAAAGGGATCCTAGCAGGAATGACGGTGGAACAGCAATGGCAGGAATTTCTGGGCATAATCCGGAAGACGCAGGATCATTTCATTCCAAAAAGGCAGAAAGATTCTAAAGGGAGTAGGATGCAACTGTGGCTGACAAGAGAAGTTAAGGATAGAATAAAACTAAAAGAAAAGATGTATAACACAGCAAAGAGTAGCTGGAAGCCAGAGGATTGGGAAACTTTCATAGGACAACAGAAGGAAACAAAACGGGCAATACGGGCTGAAAAGATGAAGTACGAGGGGAAGCTGGCCAGGAATATAAAGAAGGACAGTAAAAGCTTCTTTAGATATGTTAAGGGGAAAAGAATAGCAAAGTCAAATGTGGGTCCCTTGAAGGCAGACACGGGTGAAATTATTATGGGGAACAAGGAAATGGCAGAAGAATTGAACAGGTACTTCGGATCTGTCTTCACTAAGGAAGACACAAACAATCTCCCAGAAGTACTGGAGGACGGAGGATCTAAGGGGGTAGAGGAACTGAAAGAAATTTTCATTAGGCGAGAAATGGTATTGGGTAGGCTAATGGGACTGAAGGATGATAAATCCCCTGGGCCTGATGGTCTGCATCCCAGGGTCCTCAGGGAGGTGACTCTAGAAATAGTGGACGCATTGGTGATCATTTTCCAATGTTCAATAGATTCAGGATCAGTTCCTGTGGATTGGAGGATAGCTAATGTCATCCCACTTTTCAAGAAAGGAGCGAGAGAGAAAACGGGGAATTTAAGACTGAGGTGAGAAAAAAAAGTTTTCACACAGAGAGTTGTGAATTTGTGGAATTCCCTTCCACAGAGGGCAGTGGAGGCCAAATCACTGGATGGATTTAAGAGAGAGTTAGATAGAGCTCTAGGGGCTAGTGGAATCAAGGGATATGGGGAGAAGGCAAGCACGGGTTATTGATTGGGGATGATCGGCCATGATCACAATGAATGGCGATGCAGGCTCGAAAGGCCGAATGGCCTCTTCCTGCACCTATTTTCTTTGTTTCTATGTTTCTAGAATCATAGAGTCATGTTGTCCAGGATGCCCCATCTATGCTAGTTCCACCCACCAAGTTTGGCCATGTTCCTCCAAACCTTTATATCGATGTATCTGTCCAAAAGCCTTTCAAATGTTGCCCTGATTACCTCCTGATTACCTGATTACCTCCTATAGCAGCTCATTACAAAGACATGCCATAATTCTTTATTTTCATTGAACAATCACCATAACAATACCCATACATAACTAATGGAACGCATACTGTATCCAGTCATTAACAAATATCATGAAATATAATCAACAGCTTGAAAAATGCTTTCAAATAATGGGAGAATTTGCGTAGAGTCAGATTTCAGCAAATGACCTGAATTGCAGAAATCTGATTTTGCGTGAAGTCTTTGTGCAGTGGCACTATTCCTGAAATTCGATAAGGGACATAACATTCTCTTCGGTTTCTGACTTCTTTTTCAAGTCAGACTTGCACAAAATGTTCATTATTTTAAGACTTAGCCATTTTAAATTGGCCAACATTGTTCCAAGGAATATCTGTCGCCAGGCATCGGCAAAGGAAGTAAATCTCCACACCGCTGCATGATGCCCAGCTGTTCCATCGCTACTCATGCTGTAAGTTTAGATTTCTTCAAGCTCCTGTAAAGCTCTCTGGGAGCTATTAAGTCAAACGAATAACGAGTTCTAGTGACCACAATCACTTATACTGAACTCCACTGACATGCCAGACTCTGGAAACAACTTATAACGGGTGATTCAGCAAGGAAAATTTGAATATAAGAAAAGTAGGCCACTTGGTCCATGCAGCCTGTTCAGCAAGATCTGATCTGCCTTAACTACATTTTCCTGACCTTTCCTCACAATAATTGTCTCCCATACAGTCCAAAATGTTTATCCGATTTCAATAATATCATGTGTAGGAAGGACTGCAGATGCTGGTCTAAATTGAAGATAGATGCAAAAAGCTGAAGTAACTCAGTGGGTCAGACAGCATCTATGGAGAAAAGGAATGGGTTTTGGGTCAAGACCTTTCTTCATGATGAATATCATGATTGATCATCCAAATGCAGTAACCTGTTCCATTCTCACTGAATCCCTTGATCCCTCTAACGCTAAAAACAAAACAAAATCTGACTCCTCCTTGAATATATTTAATGATGAAATTGTGACGGGGACTGGCAGGAGTCCAACCAAAAACTAGTCGGACACAAGTTGTGTGCTCTAGACGTGTTTATTCTTCTGCATACAGCTCCCTATCCCACAGCTGACACGGGCGTTACCCGGCCTTAACTAACAACTCAGATACCGATCCCGTGACTCGTGACTCCCCTACCAAGACATCGCCGTCTAGACCCGATGGTTCGTCGTGACCTTGGGTTGCTATCAGGTGCTGCCACAACATCATAGATACAGAACCAGACAGCAGAGAAATTGACTCTTCAGCCCACCTTTTCCACAGTATCCCTGATGCTTATATACGCTAATCCCCATTATCTACATTAGATCCAAATCCCTTTGTGTCTTACATAGCTAATCACCTGTCCAAAAGCCTTTTCAGTGTTGTAAATGTATCTGTCTCTACTAACTCCCCTGGCAGCTCATTCCAGATAATGACAATGCTTTGCACGATAAACTCAGGACTTTTAGTTTATCTCCTCTGACTGTAAAACTGCTCCCTCTCGTTCTAGACCAATAAAAAGTCTCTGACTATCTATCCTATCTATGTCCATCATCATTTTATATATCCTTCTAAGGTCACATATCAGCTTTGTACGTTCTAATGAGAATAAACGGAGCCCATCCAATCTGTCTTTATGATTACTGCCCTCTATTGCAGGCAATTTTGTAATATCTTCTACACCCACTCTAGTGCCACCACAGTCTTCGACAGTATGTTGATGAATTATGCACAATACTCCAAAGGTGGTCAAGCCAATGTTTTGTACTGCTACAACATGACCCTACTGTTAAGGGCCTGTCCCACGAGCATGCAACTCCATGCGGCAAGCGCGACCTAACGTGGTCGCTTGAGCCGTACGGCCTCGCGGGGCCGGTCCCACGTCGATCGCCGGAGGCGTATGGAGTTGTGCGGAGCTGGTCCTGACATCGCGCTGGGCTCCGAAAAACTGACACTGTTCAAAAATTCCGCGCGGCAACGGCCTGCCGGCCCGCAGCCGCCTCGACGCCATACGCACTGCCTCGACGGGCGTGCGCAGCGTCTCGATGCCGTACACAGCATCTTGACGTCGTACGTCACGCGCGAACTTTCCGCGGACTTTGCTCGAACTTCACGTCACTCACTCGACCTCCGCACGGCCCCCGCTTCCGGTTTGGTCGCGCTCGCCTCATGCAGGTGCGTGCTGGTGGGACCGGCCCTGTACGGGGATCACTCGACCTCCGCACGGCCCCCGCTTCCGGTTTGGTCGCGCTTGCCGCATGCAGGTGCGTGCTAGTGGGACCGGCCCTGTACGGGATCACTCGACCTCCGCGCGGCCCCCGCTTCCGGTTTGGTCGCGCTTGCCGCATGCAGTCGCATGCTCGTGGGACAGGCCCTTTATACTCCTAATCATTTGTTCTCAAATCCTCTCTGTGGAAGAGAATCCCATAGGTTTACTACCTTCTGGGTGAAGAAATTTTTCCTCACCTAAGGCAACCCCTTAATCTTAAACTGTTCTGGTTTTTCAGAATTTATTTCTAATAAATGTTTCGAGGCTTTCCCAATGATAATCACCTGTAGACCCCTCCGGTCTATAGAATAACTTCCTTTGAATAATTTATGTTTCGATGAGATAACCTCTTATTCTTTAAAATTCAGCTCAATCTGCCCAATTATTCCACATAAGACAAACCTTTCACTCCAACAATTAACAAAGTGCACCTTCTCAGATCTGCATCCAATATATTCTCCCCTTAAATATAGGGACCAGAGCTGTGCACAATAGTCCAGCTGAACTCTCACATACAGATCTTTACAGTAAACTTTCAAGCTCGGATCTTAGCGTGGTCGAGCAGTTTAGTTTAGATTAGTTTAGAGATACAGTGCGGAAACAGGCCCTTCGGCCCATCGAGTCCGCACCGACCAGTGATCCCCGCACATCAACACACACTAGGCCACACACTAGGAACAATTTACACATGCACCAAGCCAATTAACCTACATACCTGTATGTCTTTGGAGTGTGGGAGGAAACTGAAGATCTTGGCGAAAACCTACGCAGTCACGGGGCGAACGTACAAACTCCGTACAGACAGCACCCAGCGTCGAGATTGAACCCGGGTCTCTGGTGCTGCAAGTGCTGTAGGCAGCAACACCACCGCTGCACCACCATGGTCGCCCTGTAAGAAAAATCTGCTACTTTGAGAGAATATGCATCACAGTAACTCTCTACAGTAAAGGAGTTGAGAGCTCAGTTGCCATCACTGCCTGTGATTATTAAGCTGCCTAGAACTTGTCACTGCAGGCAGAAGGCTTGGGATTCAGGTTTCCCTAAGCACTTAGTTCTGCAGCTGCTTGCATGCCAGTGTGAACCTGTTCAGCATTAAAGTGTCTGCAGCACAATATAATATTAAACCATCGGGGCTTGGGCCGGACATTGTGTGACACATTGTTCTGCAAGTGCTCCGGCTGTCCACCTGGGCACTCAATGGACTGGCAGCAGAATCACTTTTAAATGTGCGTATATTCCTGTACTCTTGCTCTAATGATAGTCAGGATTGAACCCGAGTCTCTGGCACTGCAAGGCAGCAACTCTACCTGATAAATGTCTCCATACAGCAAAACTGTCTCATAGTGGACACATTGCAATTCAGGGCCAATGTCTTGCTTCTGAGGTGTCACCTATTGGGACGGCACAGTGACGCAGAGATATAGTTGCTGCCCTGCAACGCTAGAGACCCGGGTTCATTCCTGACTGCGGGTGCTGTCAGTACGGAGTTTGGACGTTTTACCTATGACCACGTGGGTTTTCTCCAGGGGCTCTGGTTCCCTCCCACACTCCAAAGACGTACAGGGTTTGTAAGTTAATTGGCTTCTGTAAATTGTCCCCAGTGTATGGGATAGAACTAATATTCGGAGCGATTTCTGGTCGGTGCAGACTCGGTGGGCCAAAGGGCCTGTTTAGACACTGTATATGGAAAGTCTAAAGGGCCGGTCCCACCAGCATGTGACTGCATGCGGCGAGCGCGACCAAACCGGAAGCGGGGGCCGCGCGGAGGTCGAGTGAGTGACGTGAAGTTCGAGCGAAGTCCGTGGGAAGTTCGCGCGTGATGTATGGTGTCAAGACACTGCGTCCGGCATCGAGACACTGTGTATGCCCGTCGAGGCAGTGCGTACAGCGTCGAGGCGGCTGCGGGCCGGCAGGCCGTTGCCGCGCGGAATTTTTGAACGGTCAGTTTTTCCGAGCCCCGCGCGATGTCGGGACCAGCTCCGCACAACTCCATATGGCTCCGGCAATCGAAGTGAGGCAGTACGGCTCAAGTGACCACGTTAGGTCGCGCTTGCCGCATGGAATTGCATGCTCGTGGGACAGGCCCTTAAAGTCTATTGCGTTTTACACTGAACAGCTGCTGATTTGAGACTATTAATGCAGTTTAACTGCAGCCGTAGTCAAATATGGTTCAATTTTGCTAGATGATCACAGCACTGAGATCAGCAGTACTTATTAAGTCAGTGTGATCATAGTGCATCAATCATTTGTTCACACTACTATTTTGTTCCTCTTTCGCATCCACTCCCTATGTACTAAGGGTAATTTATAGAGGGCAATTAACCTACAAACCCACACGTCTTTGGAATGTTGGAGGAAACCAGAGCATCTTGAGGAAACCCATGCAGTCGCAGGGAGAATGTGCAAACTTCATACAGACAGCACTCAGGGTCAGGATTGAAATCGAGTCTCTGGCACTGTCAAGTCAAGTCAAGTTTATTCGTCACATACACATACAAGATGTGCAGTGAAATGAAAAGTGGCAATGCTCGCCGACTTTGAGCAAAAAGACAAACAAACAAACAACCAAACAAACTACAAACAGAATATAACAGAATCACATATTCTTTTTCATATTAAATATTGTGGGCTGAAGGAAAAAGGGAAAAAAACAGGAATAAATTTTTTTTTAAAAAGCAGTAGAGTGGTTCAGTAAAGTTAGTCCCTGGTGTGATAGGAGTTTACAGTCCTAATGGCCTCTGGGAAGAAGCTTCATCTCAACCTCTCCGTTCTCACAGCATGGCAACGGAGGCGTTTGCCTGACCGTAGCAGCTGGAACAGTCCGTTGCAGGGGTGGAAGGGGTCTCCCATGATTTTATTGGCTCTGGAGTTGTACCTCCTGATGTATAGTTCCTGCAGGGGGGCGAGTGAAGTTCCCATAGTGCGTTCGGCCGAACGCACTACTCTCTGCAGAGCCTTCTTGTCCTGGGCAGAGCAATTCCCAAACGGTAATATGGTAATATTTCCAGACAAGATGGTAATATTTCCAGACAAGATGCTTTCCACAGCCGCTGAGTAGAAGTGACGCAGCAGCTCTTCCAGCTACGCCACTGTGCCACCCTATCACTCTTTCATCTACCCACATTAAAGATTTATATTAGCATTCTGGAAATTATGGGCATTAAAAATATAAAGGGAAATTCAAAGCAAAATAAGTAAGTTAAGAACAGCGGAAGGAGTGGAAACGTTTAATTCATTGTTGCCCACCTGCAATGACAGCTGAGATTATTTTTAAAGAGAGTTTTTAAAGGTAGAGATAGAGTGATAGAAAAATACTGAAATTGAAAGATGTGGCACTTTCTTCTGGGATTAAAAATCAATAATGTTTCTAAAATATTCCAAGATCATTAACTTTGAATTTACAGTTAAGACCAATACAAATATATGCATGGTCTCCACTGGTTACGTATGAACTGATTTATGTAAAACTGACTTCGAACAGATTCTCCAAGACATTTATAGACTATTTTTCAAGCTAGTAAAAATAATGTTGCATTGCGTTCATTAATAAACTCGTAACAGCTTATATTCTATTGTATTAACATGACTTTTCAATGAAATGGAAACAATTTTAGCAAGTTTATGGAGAGTCAATAAAACTGTCAACTTGGCAGAATCTGGGTCTTTATAACATAAATTTACGTATTGTTCCATTTTAACATATAAGTAATTGTCCCATAAATTCAGGGAAACATTCAATGCAGAATATTGGAAGGATATGTTGTCATATTTGCATAATTTTGTGCATTAAAAGAATCTATTTTCTTTCTGCCAGTATCCTACCTTCTTTATTGGTGCACATACAGTAGAAGGTTTGTGGCGCATTTGGACCTTCTTTCAGTCACAGCTGGCTTAGTATCTGATGTGTGTGAAAGGTATTACTTGTCCTGCTTTGCTGAAAGTGTCTGTTTGCGTTTAAGAACTTTGTGTGCCACATAAAGTTTTCTTCGATTATGTCCAAGAATCTTTATTTGTTCGAGCTGTATCAGTGATAAAGCAAAGATGCTTTGCTTTGTCAGTTGTTTCAATTGCAGATCCACTAAGAATTAATAATAAACACTGAATAAAAATTGATGACAGCAATAAAAAAAATGTACTCTTAATTTTTAGTGGATATTTAATACTTTAGTGCATACTAAAATAAATATTCCACAACATCAAAAACATATTTGCTGCAGTAACGTGGCGACATAAATTCTAATAGACTAACTGTGGAATTAAAATCCTCAGGAATAATAGATTCTATCTATTTTAATTAAATGACTCATAAACTCATAACTCAACATGAGACCAACGTTATTAGATGGCCAGCTTCTCCAATAATTGAAAGCAAAGATAAGTATTATAAAAAATGCTATAATTCTGCCTTGGTTCCATTGAACATTTACCAGTTTAATAACATTATTTGACGAGTTATTGGATCCTGACAAACCAAGAGCAGGAATGGTTGAGTTACAAAGTGATAAAGTTCACCAGATTTCAATCCACGAGTCTCCCTGAATTCAATTTTAAACATAATTTCTATTATGACTTCATCCATAATCTGCAGCCAAACTCAGTTAAAAAGTAATGAAAAATAATGTACAACTTTGTAGATGAGAATATATAGTCTTTGATGAAATATATAATTATTATTACCTATTATCTAATATCCAAATGTGAGTGTGTATGTGTGCAGAGAAAGCAACGTTGTTGCTTTATAACATTTTCAGCAAGTATAAATGCAGTAGGAACGACTATGCTAAGTACGTTTACATTATAAAAGGCATTTTTCCATTATTGGCTTATTCAAATATAGCACCCCACTTCTATTTTATATTTTTCATGTTTTATTATTAACTTTATGTTCCAATATGTATATATATAAATTCCATACATTGAACTTCCTTTGATTTTAACTGCATTAGCTTTAATGCTAATTTGGGTCGTCTGCAATAAACATGAAATTGGTCAAGACATTTTAAGCAGTGTTAAGGTTGTTTATTTTCAGAAACACTAAAACAGGACTGGTGTTGTTCACAACTGGATCACAGTCCTGTGAGCATAACTCCCAACAACTTTCTGCACGGGTCTTAAAGGCAAATTACTGTGGCAATCCAAAAGCAGCAACATGCACTTTCACAGTATACATAGGGACTGCAAGAGAAAGGAAGGGAACTCCGACATTAAGTCAAAGGGACATGGATGATTTCATTACACCCCTGTCCCACTTAGGAAACCCGAACGGAAACCTCTGGAGACCTTGCGCCCCACCCAAGGTTTCCGTGAGGTTCCCGGAGGTTTTGGTCACTCTCCCTAATGGTGGAAAGTGGTTTCCGCGTAGTCGAGCTTCTTTTATGTTCCGGCGATTATTTCAACAAATTCAAAACCGGCCTCGACTAAAAATAGGTTGCCGTTTTAAAAATCGGTAATTTTTTAGTCGAAGCTGGTTGCGATGCAAGTTGAAGGTGGTTGCCGGAGATTGCAGGTAGTGGAAGTCAAGACCTTTTTTTCACCCAGTTTTATTCCACCAGGGAGGTCTTGCCTTCCACTACCTGCAACCTCCGGTAACCACCTTCAACTAGCATCGCAACCGGCTTTGACTAAAAAATTACCGATTTTTAAAACGGCAACCTATTTTTAGTCGAGGCCGGTTTTGAATTTTTTGAAACAATCGCCGGAACATAGAAGAAGCTCGACTACGCGGAAACCACTTTCCACCCTTAGGGAGAGTGACCAAAACCTCCGGGAACCTCACGGAAACCTTGGGTGGGGCACAAGATCTCCAGAGGTTTCCGTTCAGGTTTCCTAAGTGGGACAGGGGCATTAATCTGCAAAAATATATAATTTCCAGCATAAGAGCTGGGATGTCAGATTCAAGATGACTGTGAGGTCATTACTTGAGTATTGTGTGCAGTTCTGGTGCCTAGCTACAGGAATGATGTCATTAAGCTGGAAAGGGTGCAGAAGGATTCACAAGGATGCTATTAGGAATGGATGGCTTGAGTTATAATGGGAGACTGGATAGTCTGGAGTTATTTTCTCCAGAGAGTCAGAGGCTGAGGGATGACCTTACATAAAATCATGATGGGCGTAGATAAGATGATTGATCACAGTCTTTTTCCTGGGTAGGAAAGTCTAACATTGGTGGCCATAGATTTAAGATAAGAGAGGAAAGATTTAACATGGACCTGAGAGGGCAGGTTTTTCACGCAGAGGTGGTGAATATATGGAATGAGTTGCCTGAGGGAATAGAGGCATTTACAATACAGTTAGATAAGTGGGATGGGTCGAACACAGGCCAACAGGGCTTGGTCAGGTAGAAACCTTCATTGTAATGGTTGAGTTGGGTCAAAGGCCAGTTGTGGTGCTATACAACTCCATGCCTCTGTGATTCAGTGACACTTAATATTCAATGACTCCATGAGTCAGAGTTGCCAGACACCAGTTTATACTATGGATTCCACAGAGGAAAGGAAGATTCACTTCCTTTAAGTCCCTACCTTGCCAGTCAGATCCTTGTGCCCATGGAGCCAGGGCATCAGTCAGATCCATTATTCAAAGACCAGAAGAAGGTGCCTCCAGGTGTGAGAATCCCAAATCAATGGATCAATATAGAAAATAACTTAATGACCTCACTAAATATTTGAGTAAATGGACCAGTATTAGTGGAAATGGGTGTTTGATTGTCAAGGACGTGTGGGAAGGAACTGCAGATGCTGGTTTAAACCGAAGACAGGCACAAAATGCTGGAGTAACTCACTCTGCAAAGTGCCATAAGAAGGGTCTATTTCGTGGAGATGGAAGTGTGGGCCGGGAAGTCACAGAGTCTTTCAACTCATTGACTTTCAACTCCATTGAGTGCATTGGCAATCAAGCAAAAGATAGACACAAAATGCTGGACTAACTCAGTGGGACAGGCAGCATCTCTGGAGAGAAGAATGGGTGACATTTGGGGGTGACCTGTTCCTTCTCTCCAGAGATGCTGCCTGTCTCGATGATGAAGGTATCTTCCAGATAAGATTTATTTTGTCACTTTGCATGTCTAACCTTGTCATGGTGTATTATTGATAGACAGACAAATGGGATATTTAGGTATTTGTATACTTGAGAGAGAGTCAGGCCTTACAAAATAATCTTGGTTCTCCATCCTCAGAAACCTTTCGATGATATGAATTTCTGTCTTGCACCAAAGATACTTGAATATTCAATGGTGTCTTGTGATTTATAAAGTGCTCACATTTTAAATATGTAATTCGATGGAGCCTTTTGTCAGACTCAAAATATTGGTATCTATAACATTGTAGCTATTGGAATTGTATTGAATCATCTTTGTATTGAATTATCTTTGATTTTAAAAGTATAAAATGCCGATGTATTTTGTGTTTGAGAGATTCTACCGAGAAGAGGATGTCTGTTTCTCCTGATGAATAAAAACTTTTATATCAACCAGCTTTAGCCTCCATGTGGCATAGTTCAGAGGTTACAACAGAACCTGCCATTCTGATTCCATTTTTTTTACCTTCTATTTTTAATTGGCTGTTTTTCATTGCTGCCTTGACCACGTGGTGGTCTGCACCTTTCCACAGATATTCCCCCTTATTTTCTCCACTCCCAACATCCCATCTACAGCCTCTCTGTAACTTAAACCAAACTTCTCTTCATACTTTTCAAGTTTTGATGAAGTAGATTCTGTTTCTCTTCCCACAGGTGCCGGCTGACTCGTTGAGTGCTTCCAGCATTTTAAATTTTGGAAGCTTATATTTATATTAAACCTCTGCTCTTCATTTTCACCCATTGAATATACTCTCGGAGAGAGAAGATCAGCTTTACCAAGCTTTGCCCTCCTGGAAGTACACAAAAATGCTGGAGAAACTCAGCGGGTGCAGCAGCATCTATGGAGCGAAGGAAATAGGCAACGTTTCGGGCCGAAACCCTTCTTCAGACCCTCCTGGATTCTAGTTGCTTCCTGAGTGAAATTGTTAAAAATGACCCGAGAGAGCAAAAATAATTAATTTAGTTTAGTTTAGAGACACAGCATGGAAACGGGCCCATTGGCCCACCGAGTCTGTACCAACCAGTGATCACCCATACACTAGTTGCCTAAATCAATTCATAAAGGATTTGAACTTGTGTCCTGCTTTGTGTAATTTAGCATTGCACAATTGAGTGTCTTTCCCTTTTCAAATTTCAGTAGATGGAACGCAAAAGGCATTTTTGATCAAATGTTGACACGCGATTGTTCATGTATACATGGGAATCAGACCCTGCTGGATAAGGTAATCAGTGTGAAAGAGCTCTACCATTCCAATCATTATGGCCTACAGCCAGTTATCAACACACAGCAAGCGTTAGCCAAAGTTAATACAAAATTACACCCTCTGTCATCAACCCCTCTTTTTATAGGATTAGCTTCTTTACTGTGTGGCTCTCCTTATCCTGCCATGCTTTAGCAGCTTACATGCTGTATCCTGGTGTGCACAAGTCTTGTTCAGGCAGCGGTAGGTGCAACCCTTGGCCTGTTGGTGCAGTTGCTTTACAAAGCAATTTATCAAAAACAATAAATTGTCTTTCATTCATATTGACTACTGCACTTACCATCAGCAAGACCCATTTATGATTTGCAAATACTAATTAGATTCCTAACTGTGGAAAGCAAATAAACATCTTATTTTTACAACTATATTTAACAGGATGAGAGAACAGGATCATTTTTGTCACAGCTATACCAGCTATTAATCTGATGAAGTGCACTGCATTCTGAATAGCCAGCTCTTACAGTACTTACAACCACCTGGAATTCTGTGGCATATCCTAATATATTCAAATACATCAACTACATCTGCTGAATTAATTGCTTTGAATATCTGAGAACAAGCAAGTATGTGGTAAGTGCCATGAATATTATCACCCACAGTGAGAATTTAGTGATAAAATAACTTATGTTGCTAATTTGAATTAAATGGGTGCAAATTGCACACGCTCATAGTCCGACAATAGACAAAAGGCAATAGGTGCAGGAATAGGCCATTCGGCCCTTCGAGCCAGCACCGCCATTCAATGTAATCATGGCTGATCATCCCCAATCAGTACTCTGTTCCTGCCATCTCCCCATATCCTCTGACTCCGCTATCTTTAAGAGCCCTATCTAGCTCTCTCTTGAAAGTATCCAGAGAAGCAGCCTCCACCGCCCTCTGAGGCAGAGAATTCCACAGACTCACAACTTTCTGTGTGAAAACCTGTTTCCTCATCTCTGTTCTAAACGGCTTACCACTTA
The DNA here is from genome assembly GCF_010909765.2 of Amblyraja radiata. Taxonomy (NCBI): domain Eukaryota; kingdom Metazoa; phylum Chordata; class Chondrichthyes; order Rajiformes; family Rajidae; genus Amblyraja; species Amblyraja radiata. The sequence goes on along the minus strand of NC_045959.1, from coordinate 13,595,093 downwards.
TTCTTAAACTGTGGCCCCTGGTTCTGGACTCCCCCAACATCGGGAACATGTTTCCTGCCTCTAGCGTGTCCAAACCCTTGGTAATCTTATACAAATACAAATACAAACACAATACAAATACAGCTTTTCAAAATGGCTTTTACCTGTAAGAAATGTGATTATTTTAGATTTTTTTTTGACTGATGCTCAAACATTATAGGCTTTGTTGCTTTAAGATTTTTATTTTTTTAATTTATATATTAGTTGAACCATTATTGATGCACTGGTTTGGCCAGGATTATAACTAATATTGTGAATCAACTTCTTATTGCCTATTCTAGGCAATTCTAGGCAATTCTGGGACGACAGATGGCACAATGGGCTAAGTGTTCGGCTGGCAACCGGAAGGTAGCTGGTTCGAATCCCGCTTGGAGTGCATACTGTCGTTGTGTCCTTGGGCAAGACACTTCACCCACCTTTGCCTGTGTGTGTCCTTGGGCAAGACACTTCACCCACCTTTGCCTGTGTGTGTGAATGTAACTATGTGAAGCACTTTGGGGTCAATGCAAGTTGACTAAAAATGTGCTATATAAATAAAGAAATTAAATTAATTCTAGAAACTGTAGTGTAATAGTGGCTTTTGGAGAAATACTCTACTAGGCAGCCAGATCCTGGTAACAATGGTGTACATATGCATGATTTGTTGCCTTTGGAAAGTATCAAATTGTGTTGACGAGCAATATAGGGATATCCCAATTGATTTTTTTTTGTTGCTGCATATTACTACTAACCAACTGAGGGAACTGTTGATATCATGTCTGATCCAGTGTCTCGACCTAAATCGTCATCTATCCCTTTGCCTCTACAGATGCTCCTCAACACATTTTAGTTCATCCATTGTTTGCTGAAAGGGAAAATAATTCCTTGATAATTTCAGCCTGAGACTGAATTAGATTGAGAAGCCCATAAAAATGGCATACATGTGACTGATCTATTATTCTAAGATGACAAAGGCCTTGGGAATGGATGAGCAGAACCAAAAGACTTATGATGCACATTGGAGTAGTTAGAACATCAAACAGTACAGAACCACACCAGGCCCTTCGGCCCACTATGTCTGTTCGAGCATGATCCTAAGACCATCTCTAATCTACTGCACATGAGGTTATAAGGTCATAAGATTGTAAGTGACAGGAGCGGAATTAGGCCATCAAGCCCATCAGGCCGATTCAGGCATTCAATCATACCTGATCTATCTCTCCCTCTTAACCCCATTCTCCTGCCTTCTACCCACTACTCTTGACACCCATACTAATCAAGAATCTATCTATCTCTGCCTTAAAAATATCCATTGAGTTGGCCTCCACAGCCTTCAGTGGTAAATAATTCTCCAGATTCACCACCCTCCGACTAAAGAAATTCCTCCTACTTCCAAAAGGAACATTTTTTTAATTCTGAGGCTATGACCTCTAGTCCTAGACTCTCCCACTAGTGGAAACATCCTCTCCACATCCACTCTATGCAAGCCTTACACTATTTGCTATGTTTCAATGAGCCCCCCCCTCATAAACTCCAGTGAGTACAGGCCCAGTTTCATGAAACACTCATCATATGTTAACGCACTCATTCCTGGGATCATTCTTGTAAACCTCTGCTGGACCCTCTCTAGGGCCAGCATATCCTACAAGATGCTGCCGGTCCCGCTGAGTTACTCCAGCAATTTGTGTCTATCCAGCATTTCCTTCTTCAGATATGGTGCTGAAAATTGCTCACAATACCTTGTAGAGCCTCAGCATTACATCCCTGTTTTTTGTTTAGCCCTCTTGAAATAAATGCTAGCATTGTGTTTGCCTTCTTTACCACCTATTCTTGCCCCAGCACTCCCAAGTCCCAGTGCCGAGCCATGTGTAACTCCACTGTCACTCTGTCACTGGCAGCCAACCAGAAAAAGCCCCCTTTATTGCCATTCTTTGCCTTCTGCCATCCAGCTAACCTGCTATCCATGCTAGTATCTGCCCTTTGATACCATGGGCTCTCAACTTCTTTAGCTGCATATGAGGCTGCTATTTTAGGCTTATTAAAGGCTTTCTGAAAATCTAAGTAAATTTCCCACACTTCTGCACTTTTCCTTTCTTTTATTGGCTGCTGTGACTCTTCCCGAGTCCATAAAACGCCTGCTTCATAAATGCTCCACTTTCTCTTGAAAAACCCTCTGAGATTTTCCTCAAAGCAGGTAATATTGACAACATTCCAGATTATCCAGATCAAAGCTGGTTGCTGTTGGCAACACAAATGGCTTTTTTTTCACTGAAACAAGCCCTGGCTTTATGAAATGTTGAACAAGTTTGTTTATCCATGCAAAGCAGAAGGACATTGTGAACATTTGGAAGACCTTTACAAAGCTGACTACTTGCACATTGTCAAAAGTTTTCATTTTGGAACAGAGAATCAGCTCCAAGATGAGATCAGATGTGAATTTATTATAGCCATAAAAAGCTTTCAACACAATACCATTCTGCAAGTTGGGGAGTGAAATGTAGAACCAAAGGGAGGGATAATGAGTGGAAGGGAAAGGGGGAAGAGAAAGGACAATAGAGGACACAGAGGGGGATGAGCAGATGGAGGGACTGAGTGACGGAGGTAGGGGGAGTGGAAAGAAATGTGTGTGCACTGATGGGTTTGGGGAAAGAACTGGGCAGATGCAAAGGAAGTGGGATTGCATTCAGTTCTTTCGCAGTGGCCTCTACATTGGCGAGAACAGGTGTCAACTGGGCAACTATTTGGCCTCCATCTTCCAGGGTCAACTGGAGCTCCCGGTTGCAAACTATTTCAATTCCTCTTCCCATTCTCATACTGACCTTTCTAGCCTCGGTCCCTTCCATTGCCAGAGAGTGGCCACTCCGCCACCTGGAAGAACAACACATCATATTTCACTTGCATAGCCTAGATTCCAATAACATGAACATTGAGTTCTCCGATCCTGTCACTCAGTTCCTTCTTTGATCCACTCTTACTCTCCCTACGCCGAGTTTCACATTTTCCTTTCTCTTACCCCCTTTTTCTTTCACCCAATATCCCTCTCTCTGGATCTATATTTCATTCCCCATCTACCTTCCTTACCAGATTTCACATCAGCACCCTTTAGTCTACACTTCACCACAAGCCTTGGTTACCAGCTCCACCTGCACCAACCACCCCTTCTCACTAGCATCCTCCTTTCACCCTCTCTCATGTGACCAGTTCAGCCCCATGCCCACAGCACGCATACCTTTCTTTCCACTCCCCCAGTCCCATCACCCAGTTCCATCCATTCATCTCCTGTCCCTCGGACTACCCTTTTATTCAGCAGTTGAGTGCCATTTAGATGATGTCCTCATCTCAACACAAAATGGACACATCCATGAGGAGATACCGGAAGAAGTCACACTACAACTAGAAACGCATGTAGTACCTAACAAAAATATAGAAATGTGAATTGTATCGGGAGTCTGTAGAACACTGATGTCAAAGAGCAGACACAAATGCCTATATAATAACCAGGGGAAAATTGGCACAATCAAACTCCCATAACTTCTAAGAACATATCAGAACTCGGATTATTTTGGGGTTTAGTGAATTACAACAGTAAATTCATGCCAAATGTGTTGTATTCATTGATTAAACTATTAAGGAAAGATGTTCTATAGACTTTTACATCTCATGACAAAACATTCAACTTGTAAACTTAAAGTCAACGTAGAGAGTGCTATGCTTGTACGCCATTATCTGATGGATAGTGTCAGGGTATCTGAGGAGTAAAGATAGACACAAAGTGCTAGAGTAGCTCAACGCATCAGGCAGCACCTCTGGAGAGAAAGGATGGGACATTCTGGGTTGAGCTAATCTCACATGAGCTAGATAATGCTGAAGAGAGATCTATTGCATTTGCTTCTTACACCTTGATGAAGTAGCTAAAATAAATAGAAGAAGCATTCTCCCTGAAATTTTGAGGTTAGATAGTTCCCTGAGTTTTATATCTACCGATAAATCCTCTGAATCCAAAATCAGTATTTCCCATGTTGACTACCATATGAGTGCAAAGGCAAAGCTTACAGCTAAGACATTTAGTACAGAATATCAATAGTTTGTGAGAATTATGATGCTACAAAGTTACCCCAAAACTACATCAAGTAAGGAAGAAATATTTTAGTTCTTATATAGAAGAGATGCCCATCATTATAGATGATATTTGCAGGAGACAACGACATGAGATTTAATTTTATCCAGGATATACAGTCCATTCAGAAAGTGTTCAGACCCCTTCATTTTTTCCACATTTTGTTACGTTACTGCCTTATTCAAAAATTGATTAAATTATTTTTTTTATTCATAAATCTACACACAATACCTTATAATGGGCTAAGTGTTCGGCTGGCGACCGGAAGGTAGCCGGTTCGAATCCCGCTTTGAATTGAATTGAATTGAATCCTTTATTTGTCATTCAGACCTTTCGGTCTGAACGAAATGCTGTTGCCTGCAGCCATACATGTAATAATAACAAAACACAATAAACACAAATTAACATCCTGGAGTGCATACTGTCGTTGTGTCCTTGGGCAAGACACTTCACCCACCTTTGCCTGTGTGTGAATGTGTGTGAATGTGTGTGAGTGATTGGTGGTGGTCGGAGGGGCCGTAGGTGCAGATTGGCAGCCACGCTTCCGTCAGTCTGGCCCAGGGCAGCAGTGGCTACAGAAGTAGCTTACAACCACCGAGTGTGACTGAGGAGTGAATGAATAATGCGATGTAAAGTGCCTTGAGTATTAGAAAGGCGCTATATAAATCCCATCCATTATTATTATTATTATTATTATTATAATAAAAGAGCGAAAACAGATGTTTAGAAATTTTTGCAAAGTAATTCAAAGTAAATAACTGAAATATCACATTACATAAGTATTCAGACCCTTTGCTGTGACACTCAAAATTGAGCTTCGGTTCATCCTGTTTCCATTGATTATCCTTGAGATGTTTCTACAACTTGATTGGAGTCCACATGTAGTAAATTAAATTGATTGGACATGATTTGGAAAGGCACACACCTGTCTATATAAGGTCCCGCAGTTGACAGTGCATGTCAGAGCAAAAACCAAGCCATGAAGACGAAGGAATTGTCCGTAGACCTCCGAGACAGGATTGTGTCGAGACACAGATCTGGGGTAGGGTATAAAACCATTTCTGCAGCATTGCAGATCCCGAAGAACACAGTGGCCTCCGTCATTCTTAAATGGAAGAACTTTGAAACCACCAGGTCTCTTTATGGAGCTGCCCCCCCCCCCCCGGCCAAACTGAGCAATCGGGGAGAAGGGCCTTCGTCAGGGAGGTGACCAAGAACCCGATGGTCATTCGGACAGAGTTCCAGAGTTCCTCTGTGGTGATGGGAGAAACTTTCAGAAGGACAACTATATCTGCAACACTCCACCAATCAGGTCTTTATGGAAGAGTGGCCAGACAGAAGCCACTCTTCAGTAAAAGGCACATGACAGCCCACTTGGAGTTTGCCAAAAGGCACCTAAACTAGATTCTCTGGTCTGATGAAACCAAGATTGAACTCTTTGGTTTGAATGTCATGTCTGGAGAAAACCAGGCACCGCTCATCACCTGGCCAATACCATACCTACGGTGAAGCATGGTGGTGGTAGCATCATGCTGTGGGGATGTTTTTTCAGCGGCAGGAACTGGGAGACTAGTCAGGATTGTGGGAAAGATAAACGGAGCAAAGTACAGAGAGATACTTGATGAAAACCTGCTCCAGGGCATTCTGGACCTCAGACTGGGGCGGAGGTTCACCTTTCAACAGGACAATGACCCTAAGCACACAGCCAAGCCATCGCAGGAGTGGCTTCGTGATAAGTCTGCGGATGTCCTTGAGTGACCCAGACAGAGCCCGGACTTGAACAAAATCGAATACCTCTGGAGGGACCTGAAAATAGCTGTGCATCGACGCTCCCCATCCAACCAGACAGAGCTTCAAAGGATCTGCAGAGAAAAATGAAAGTAATTACCCAAATACAGGAGTTCCAAGCTTGTAGCATCATACCCAAGAAGACTTGAGGCTGCAATCGCTGCCAAAGGTGCCTCAACAAAGTACTGAGTATACGGTCTGAATATCTATGTAAATGTGATATTTCAGTTATTTATTTTTAATTACTTTGCCAAAAATTTCTAAACACCAGTTTTTGCTTTTTTATTATGTGGTGTTGTGTGTAGATTGATGATAAAAAGATGAATTTAATCAATTTTAGAATAAGGCTGCAACGTAACAAAACGTGGAAAAAGTGAAGGGGCCTGAATACTTTCTGAATGGACTGTATTGGCAAGCCTCGGGCAGCTCATGGCAGATTCATATAATTATCTCCACTCATATTTTCCTCAGAAGAGTAAGTTGTCAGTTGTCAAAGGTTAAGTCATATAGGGAGCTGCAATAGTGATTCCTGAGAGAACATATCTTTGACGTTTTTGATAAAGTGTCAGGCATGTAGCTATCTGTAAAAACTTGGGTTAGGGGGAGGCATGTCTTTCCATTGACTGGTTAGCAGGCAACAAAAGCTTTTCACTGTACCTCGGTACTTGTGACCATAAAGTAGACTCAAAAAGGGCCTGTCCCACTGTACGAGGTAATTCAAGAGTTCTCCCGAGTTTTCCCCTGATTCAAACTCGGAGAATGTCCGTAGCGGGTCCGTAGGAGTTTGTGGATGTCTCGTAGCGGCTCGTACGAGTAACAGTAAACTCGTGACGTTTTTTCAACACTGTGAAAAAAGTCCACGAATAAAAAAATACTCGTGATGAAAACATTGTTACTTTTTACTCGTATGAGCTGCTACAAGACTTCCACGAACTCCTACGGACCCGCTACGGACATTCACCGAGTTTGAATCAGGGGAAAACTTGGGAGAACTCTTGAATTACCTCGTACAGTGGGACAGGCCATTAACTCAACTCAACTCAACTCAGTGGCAAAGCCGGTAGAGCTACTACCTCACAGTTCCAATGACTTATAACCATATAACCATATAACAATTACAGCACGGAAACAGGCCATCTCGACCCTTCTAGTCCGTGCCGAACACGTATTCTCCCCTAGTCCCATATACCTGCGCTCAGACCATAACCCTCCATTCCTTTCCCGTCCATATAACTATCCAATTTATTTTTAAATGATAAAAACGAACCTGCCTCCACCACCTTCCCTGGAAGCTCATTCCACACAGCCACCACTGTTTAATTGTGCCCTCTGGGTGAGTTTGTTCACCGTTTGACCATGTGCATTTGATTCAGGTACTCCAGATTCCTTTCGCTTACAAGATTGTGCAGGTTGGAGGGTTAATTGACTGTAATTCCAATTCACCCCTAATGTGTAGGCGAGTAGCATAATCTGTGGAGAGTGGATGGAAGAATGGGGAGAATAAAATGGGATTAAAGTAATGGGTATTTGCTGGGTATGTGGACTCGGTGGGCTGAGGAGTCTGTATTCAACCTATACAAATCTAAGACTTGAGGATAGACAAGATAGAACCTTCTTTGTGTGTGTGTCCCACGTGCAGGTCAGTAAGCAAAATGCTATCATTAATTAGCTTTGCACCCTTGCGAATGGTTTTCCAGAGTATAAATTCTGCGGAGTTGAAAGAACAATAACTGTTCATAATGATTGTTCAGTGAAGTATGATAGCATCACACGGACTTTCAGAGAAATGTATTGGATTACAGACCACGGTTTTATGCAGCAGAATTTGCGCAAATTTATGAATAAAAATATTGTAAAAATAGTTACAATGATAGGATCGTAAGCATTTATCTGAGAATCCAGATAATAACTAGAATAAGAGAATGAAAATTGTGTAAAACATCACCACACCACCTTGCTTCTATGGGAACAGCTGAATACATAGTGCAAATTGTTAAACTTGCCCTTTATAAGCAAATGTTAGATCACAAAGATGGCATGTTTTCTGATAACATTGAAACTCTCCTTACACCGCTGCTGTTGAAGACTGGTTGAGCTGTCTCTCATAATGAGGAGCCAGGCTGTCATTGTTGAAGTTAAATTTGGCATGCTCAGTGGAAGGAAAAACAAAAACAGGAAGAGTCAGAATGCAAGTCACATTTGGGAAAGAATTCTGAAATGGAACCAGACGGTTAGAGTGAATGACCGACACCACAAGAAACAACAGTGGGAAGAATTGTAAAAAATATATGTTCATCAATCATAGAAACTAAGAAATGCAGATGCTGGTTGTTACACAAAAGGACACGGAGTAACTCAGCATCACTCAACATGTTCTCCACAGATGCTGCCTGACCTGCTGGGTTACTCCGCACTTTGTGTCCTTGTGGGCTTCAATTATATTTGACCAAAACGTCAGGGAGAGGTAAAGTTAGGTTTCTAATGGATTTTGCCAGTTGAGGTCGAAGAAGATATACATTGACGTGAATCAAACTATTTTATTGTCAGATAATCTAGTTGCCAGAGAGATTTGAGCAGTTAACACAACATAGGCAACACCAGAAAATAACCAGTCATAGAGTCATGCAGCATGGAAATATGCCCTTTGGCCCAACTCTTCCATGCTGACCAACAAGCATTTGGGGGGCAGGGGGGCGGTGTTAGCTGTGAGGAGGATGCTAGGAGACTGCAAGGTGACTTGGATAGGCTGGGTGAGTGGGCAAATGTTTGGCAGATGCAGTATAATGTGGATAAATGTGAGGTTATCCGTTTTGGTGGCAAAAACAGGAAAGCAGACTATTATCTAAATGGTGGCCGACTAGGAAAAGGGGAGATGCAGCGAGACCTGGGTGTCATGGTACACCAGTCATTGAAAGTGGGCATGCAGGTGCAGCAGGCAGTGAAGAAAGCGAATGGTATGTTAGCTTTCATAGCAAAAGGATTTGAGTATAGGAGCAGGGAGGTTCTACTGCAGTTGTACAGGGTCTTGGTGAGACCACACCTGGAGTATTGCGTACAGTTTTGGTCTCCAAATCTGAGGAAGGACATTATTGCCATAGAGGGAGTGCAGAGAAGGTTCACCAGACTGATTCCTGGGATGTCAGGACTGTCTTATGAAGAAAGACTGGATAGACTTGGTTTATACTCTCTAGAATTTAGGAGATTGAGAGGGGATCTTATAGAAACTTACAAAATTCTTAAGGGGTTGGACAGGCTAGATGCAGGAAGATTGCTCCCGATGTTGGGGAAGTCCAGGACAAGGGGTCACAGCTTAAGGATAAGGGGGAAATCCTTTAAAACCGAGATGAGAAGAACTTTTTTCACACAGAGAGTGGTGAATCTCTGGAACTCCCTGCCACAGAGGGTAGTCGAGGCCAGTTCATTGGCTATATTTAAGAGGGAGTTAGATGTGGCCCTTGTGGCTAAAGGGATCAGAGGGTATGGAGAGAAGGCAGGTACGGGATACTGAGTTGGATGATCAGCCATGATCATATTGAATGGCGGTGCAGGCTCGAAGGGCCGAATGGCCTACTCCTGCACCTAATTTCTATGTTTCTATGTTTCTAAGCCCCATTTAAGTTAGTCCCATTTGCCTGTGTTTGGTCCATATCTCTCGAAATCTTTCCTGTCAAATTGTCTTTTAAACTGCATCAACTACCTCCTTTGGCATCTTATTCTGTGTACCCACCACCCTTTGAGTGAAAATGTTGCCCCTCAGGTTCCTATTAAATCTTTCCTCTCTCGCTTAAACCTACGTCCTCGCTTAAACATACGTAAAATACTCTGTGTATTCGCTCTATAAGAAGTGTATTTTGCACCTCCATCCACTGCCCTACCTTCATCAATCGCTTCTGTGCCCCTCCTCAAAACATTCAATCACGTTAGTGAGACAAGACCTACCGTCAGTGAGACACAACCCCCCCTGGATTTGTCTGTAATTCCAGTTATTGTCTGGATTCTCAAATAGATGCTAAAGATGCCGTGACCTTGTCAATTTTGATCCTTCAAATTCCATTTAAAAAATAATACTAGTTATTAACATCATTGTTGACTCTTAGAGCTTGTTGCACATTGGCTGACTGTCATATTTTCTGCATTGCGATGGTTCTCGCATTTCAATCATGCTTCATTAAGCATGTTAGAGCACCCTGTCGTTGTGAAGAATGCTATTTAATGTAGTCCTTTTCTTTATACCAAGGACCATTTTTTGCAAGTAAAGGGCCTGTCCCACCAGCATGCGATAGCATGCGTCTAGCGCGACCAAACGTGGTCGCTTGAGGCGTACGGCCTCGTGGGGCCGGTCCCACTTTGATCGGCGGAGGCGTATGGAGTTGTGCGGGGTTGGTCCCGACCTCGCGCGGGGCTCCAAAAATCTTGCACTGTCCGAACATCCCGTGCGCCAACGGCCTGTCGGCCTGCAGGCGCATTGAGGGCATTTGCAGTGTCTCAACGGGCGTACACAACTTCTCGACGAGCGTACGCAACGTCTCGACGTCGTACGCAGCGTCTTGACAGCATACGCCCAGCGCGTTGTGTTGCGCGATGATGTCACCGCCCGGCGTGCCGTTGCGCGATGACGTCACCGCCCGATGCCGTGCGACGTCCTAATTCAGCCGGCCCGCCTCCTGTCCAGCTGATTGGTGAGTTTGACGTAAATTACGTCACGCGCGAACTTTGCGCATACTTACCGCATACTCACCGCGAACTTAGCGCGAACTCCGCTTCCGTTTGGTCGCGCTACACGCATGCAATCGCATGCTGGTGGGACAGGCCTTTAAGTTAACAAAGATGCTTCCTGACCAGGCACACAATGTGCCAACTGGACGCTGGTGAATTATTAACATGCGAGCTGGAAAGCTAACTACAATTCTCCAAGAGAGACAAAATTATGATAGGAGCAATTGTAAAATATTTTTAGTGAAGAGTTAATTTGATGGGTCAAGATTTTTCCCTTTCTACCCACTCAAAGTTCCCTTTCCTCAAACGATGATATCAGAAATGGCATCCACTTTGTTGAGAAACAGTTATAAAACATTTAATTTTTCGTTACTGAAAAATATATACTTTATCTAAAATTCTCAGATAAAGTTGAAATGATCTTAGAGCTATTGTGGGAAGTTTAATGGATTATGTGTAGTCAGCAATTTGAAAACTTTAACAATTCCTTTCGCCACTTTTGCAAAAAAACCTGATGATTATCTTGAAAGACCACAAAAGGTAGTAATAAAAACGATGTTTCCGATGACACCACGCTGGATAGATGTAAGGCAAGCATGCTTGTCAGCATTTTTACTAGGGCTATTTAGCGAGTTAAACAGAAGGTCAGCCAGCACAAAAATACAAATCCAGCCTCCAAAGCAGGACAAGCCCTTTTTATTGCAGCAGTAAAGTGCTCTGTTTCCCAGGAAGGTTTAGAAATGACTAAATCTGCTCTTGGCTGATTGTGGAAATGTTAGTATTATTGGGAGTTGTGAAGTTTCTGCCCTGCATTGCCCCCTCTTCCCAGCTGGAAGGGGTTATTTGGAGTTGAGCACCCTCATGGGAAGGGAAAACCGGGAACAATTGAGTGGGAAATCGAAAATTAATAAACTATTGTTGGTATTTAAAGATTTGCAATGTAGAGATTGCAGACTAACTTTGTTTTGATAGGTTCTGCCAATTTCCCATGGATTCCTTTGAAAAATGATGTAGTTATATTCCAGTTTCCCGAGCCCCATTGCTTTTCTCGGCCAATTGTGCTATATTCAGTCATTAGCAGACATCATATGTGAATTAACCTTAGCCCTCCAACAACATTCCCACCAGTGCTCTTGTGCTGAATCAAACTTTAATCAAACTAAACATAATCCTGAATGCATAGTTGTTGATGGAAACAGAAAGTGCAAATCTCAGCTGGATTGCAACTGTTGTTCGGGTGCTGTAGATTGTTTCCCTTATGATGACTGATGTACATGTGTGTTTGTAGTACTACAGCAGGAGCCATGAAGGGAAGGGCGTTAGTGCATGTAATGCAAGCGGCCACCAAAAACATGGAGGGTCATGACATCAAATCTTACGCCAGATTGATTTGACCCCACCACTGCCAAAATGGAGCATAATACCGCAGCCTATGTACTATGTAGCCGTGGTAAAAGCTAGCTTCTTTCAGCTTCGGACGATAGCTAAAATAAAACAATTCCTCCACTACCTCGAAAAGATCATCCACACATTTATCTCCTCCCGCCTAGATTACTGCAACTCTCTTTACACTGGCATCAGCCAATCTTCCCTGTCCCGCCTGCAACTGGTCCAAAACGCCGCAGCGAGACTCCTGACGGGCACCCGAAAAAGGGGCCACATCACCCCGATCCTGGCCTCTCTCCACTGGCTCCCTGTGCGGTTCCGTATACAGTTCAAGCCCCTACTCTATGTCTACAAAGCCCTCAATGGGCTTGTCCCCTCCTACATTAAAAGTCTTCTCACCCACCACTCCACCTCCAGGTCCCTCAGATCGGCCGACTTGGGGCTGAACATCCCGCGGTCTAGGCATAAGCTCAGGGGCGACTGTGCCTTTGCGGTTGCAGCTCCTAGACTGTGGAACAGCATCCCCCTTCCCATCAGAACTGCCCCCTCCATCGACTCCTTTAAGTCAAGACTAAAAACTTATCTATACTCCCAAGCCATCTTCCTGCTCCTTTTCGGACACATTTGATTTCATTTATTTATAGATATTGTTTATGACACTTTATAAATATTTTTGTTTTGTTTTTTGTATGTTGTTTCACGTTTGCTTTTTATCCTTTTATTCTGTCCGAAATAAATAAATAAATAAATAAATAAATAAATGAATAAATAGATAAATAGATAAATAAATAACTAGGAAAATGGACAAGGGAAAGCCAGTGGATGTAGTGTACCTGGACTTTCAGAAAGCATTTGATTATGTCCCACATAGGAGATTAGTGGGCACAATTAGAACACATAGTATTGGGGGTAGGGCACTGACATGAATAGAAAATTGGTTGGCAGACAGGAAACAAAGAATAGGGGTAAAGCTTATTAATTCCCAAATTCAGTTACATCCTCAAAAAATTCCAGAAGATTATTCTTCTGTACAGTGTACAGTTTTGGTCTCCTAATTTGAGGAAGGACATCCTTGTGATTGAGGCAGTGCAGCATAGGTTCATGAGATTGATCCCTGGGATGGCGGGACTGTCATATGAGGAAAGATTGAAAAGACTAGGCTTGTATTCACTGGAGTTTAGAAGGATGAGGGATATCTTATAGAAACATATAAAATTATAAAAGGACTGGTCAAGCTAGATAACCATATAACCATATAACCATATAGATGCAGGAAAAATGTTCCCAATGTTGGGTGAGTCCAGAACCAGGGGCCACACTTAGAATAAAGGGGAGGTCATTTATGACTGAGGTAAGAAAAAACGTTTTCACGCAGAGAGCTGTGAATTTATGGAATTCCCTGCCACAGAGGGCAGTGGAGGCCAAGTCACTGGATGGATTTAAGAGAGAGTTAGCTAGAGCTCTAGGGGCTAGTGGAGTCAAGGGATATGGGGAGAAGGCAGGCACGGGTTATTGATAGGGGATAATCAGCCATGATCACAATGAATGGCGGCGCTGGCTTGAAGGGCCAAATGGCCTCCTTCTGCACCTATTTTCTATGTTTCTATGTGTCTATGTTTCTAAGCATGATTTCCCCTTTGTAAATCCATGCTGACTTGGACCAATCCTGGGTGGGCGGCGCGACTCACGTTGCAGCGGCCTCTGCAGTCTGTCTGTCTTTTTTAAATTTTTTCTCTCGTCTGAATGTAGTTTTATTTTTTTTTTAAACTGGGTATGTGTGTGGGGGGCGGGAGGTGGGGGGGGAAACTTTTAAAATCTTTCCCCTGCACGGAGAACCCGACCTTTTCTCTGTCGGGCCTCCGTTGTCGTTGGGGCCTAGCACCAACGAGCGGCCTCCAACCGGTACGACCTGGGGCTCCAGTCGCGGAGCCTGCGGACTTACCCACCATCATGGAGCTGGCCAAGTTCGGAGCGGGAGGAGCTGTGGTGGCGCGCGGCTGCGACCCGACTCCGGGGATTCGGAGCCTCCAACCGCCGGCCCGGTGGACGGTGACACCGGGAGCCCGCGAGTCCCTGCTGGGAGACCGCTTTCGGGGCTTCTGCAATGGCGACTTCTCCCGCCCGAGTTGCGGGGTTGAGGATGACCTAGAGCGGGGCCTTACATCGCCCGGCGCGGCTTTAAATGGCCGCGGGACTTGTTAGCGCATGCCGGGGGCTCCAACACCAAGACCCGGAGCAGGGCCTTGCATCACCCGGCGCGGCTTTATTATTGCCGCAGGACTTATTTACCTTCGCCCGCCGGGGGCTTTGACTCTGACATCGGGAGGAGAACGAGTAGTGCAGGAGAGAGATAAGACTTTGCCTTCCATCACAGTGAGGATGAGACTCACTGTGATGGATGTCCGTGTAAATTGTGTTGTGTCTTGGTTCTTCTTCTTGTTGGAATGACTGCAGAAACCAAATTTCGTTTGAACCTCTGGGTTCAAATGACAACAAATAAATTGTATTGTATTGTATTGTATTGTATTGTATTGTATTGTATTGTTCCTGCTATCCAAATGTGTGCCTATTTCATCTTTTATAATTGACTCCAGCATCTTCCCTCCCCACTAACTGGTCTATAATTCCCTGTTTTCTCTCTTCCGACATTTTCTGCCTAATGTGAATTTCCTTCAGTTCCTCCATCACCCTAGGTCCTCTGGCCACTGGTACATCGGGGAGGTTTTTTTGTCTTGGCCCACAACTGCTGTGAACCCCTGACCCCAGCCCATGACTCAATCACACCCTTGAGGTTGTCACGATATTCTAATGAATCCTGGATCTTTTCCTTCTAACAAGGAATTTATACAAGCTGAGAATTGTGAGCAAAGTTTATAATCTGGATAACATCATCTCCAATAACAGTTTCTTGGAAATACAAATGACTGCTGAATCAAAAGAGCTAACCAAGCCCTTGTTGATTCCGAGCAAGCTCTCAACTAACACAACATCCATCAGTCCATGCAACAAACTATCGCAGCCCTCTCAACTCTCCTTCACATCCATGAGCCACGTTCCTTCTACAGGTGTCCCATCAAACGATTTTATATCACCTTCCTCCTGCTCAATAATAAAAATTTGTTGGCAGGTTGGAATGATGAATGTCAAGGCCCTTGAATGAGGGACAGAACCAGCTTCTAGAAAATGTTTCTACCTGCACAATTTAAGACATTTGAACACGTTGAAAGAATGAAAGACCATCACCTTCCAAAACAGATCTTGCACAGGGACTAAGTCAGGGCAAGAGACTAGTTATTCTTCAGAAATAAAATCCATTCAGGACAAGAGAAAGAAAGGCCAGAAAGAACAGCTTTGTTCGGCAGTTATCAATCTCAAGGAACTCAGGCAAGTTCCTCAGGACACAGACTCCTGGTGGTTTCTGACAAGATCAGTTTGCAGCAGTTCCATTCATATCTGCCAAAGTTGTTCTTAGGTTGTACATGATAGGCCATACATCAGATATCCTGGTTACAGACATCCTATACTTACAGTGTGACGTAAGGATTCAGACATCAGTGTCGAAGATAGATCTGTCGCAATATCCTAATTGATGGACCATCAACTCAATTTGATTGGTATGAGCTGGTCTCGCTGCAATCCAATGCTCCATCCCAACAGTGGAAGGTTTCAATGATGAAGTGACAGGGATGTACATTGTTGCCAATCTTTGACACCTGGAACCATAGGATTCCATGTACTGAGTCCCTCATCTTCATGCTCTTCACAAATGTGTATCACTGAAGAACAGAGATGGAGGAAACAAAATAAAAATAGGCTGCCAAAGAGATTTAACGTGGGGAAGTGGATAATGTGGAACAATTAGCAGGGAATTCCCTTTGAAATTCATTATAGTATAATAACTGGGAAAAAATTAATAATAAAATTTTGGAAAAATCCAACAACCCCCACAATTAAAATGTGGATTATGGAGATGTCGGAGACCTTACATTTGGAAAGAACTAGACTTGTCTTAATTGACAAACAAGAATTATTTGCTAGAATATGGTCTCCATTTCTTGATTTTTTGGAAGGGGTAAATTGGTCTGGCACGGAAGCCTGAATGAAGTCAATGTTTTGGACGAAGACCCTGAGACCCTGCAACACTCTGGAGGAAGGACTAGTGGGGGTTTGGGAGTGGGGGGTGGGGTGGAGGAGAGGAAAGATGGGCATGATAGGTGGATCTGGATGATGAGGGGGGGGGGGGGGTGGTTGGAGCCAGGTGCAGAAGGGATGGAAAAGGGGAACGAAGAGGGGAAGAAGTTGGGAAGAAGAATGAGCGTGGGTTACCTGAAATTAAAAATAATAGATTTTATTACTGCACTCGGACTTCAGATGCCTTATCTAAAGATTCAGAGGTATGGCCTCAAGACCTACATAGTGGCTTAGGAATATCACTCATAGAGACATAAAAACATAGAAACATAGAAAATAGGTGCAGGAGTAGGCCATTCGGCCCTTTGAGCCTGCACCGCCATTCAATGTGATCATGGCTGATCATCCAACTCAGTATCCTGTACCTGCCTTCTCTCCATACCCCCTGATCCCTTTAGCCACAAGGGCCACATCTAACTCCCTCTTAAATATAGCCAAAGAACTGGCCTCAACTACCTTCTGTGGCAGAGAATTCCAGAGATTCACCACTCTCTGTGTGAAAAATGTTTTTCTCATCTCGGTCCTAAAATACTTCCCCCTTATCCTTAAACTGTGACCCCTTGTTCTGGACTTCCCCAACATCGGGAACAATCTTCCTGCATCTAGCCTGTCCAACCCCTTAAGAATTTTGTAAGTTTCTATAAGATCCCCCCTCAATCTTCTAAATTCTAGCGAGTACAAGCCGAGTCTATCCAGTCTTTCTTCATATGAAAGTCCTGACATCCCAGGAATCAGTCTGGTGAACCTTCGCTGTACTCCCTCTATGGCATACTGAGCAAAACATGGGTCAGAACCTAGTACAGGTAGTTGTATTCACGATGCTGCCAGATTATTGTAAAAACTCGACGTAAACTCGAGAGATGGAATCTGGCTTATTTTCCTGGATTAGCCCTCACGTGACTTTGAGGCCCAGCAATGATGTTTGATTTTTTTGCCAACCTCAGAAAATTGCCAAGTGAGCAAGGCCAGTTGCAGAGGAGCAACAGACATCAGCCCTACCAGCGAAAGGTCTTTGCTCTCACCTCAATCGAGTGATACACAATACCTCTCTCAGACTGAAAATGATGCTGCCTTTTGTAGGTGCTGCTGCTTCTTTTCTGTAAGTTATATAACTATTCAAGTGATTTGAAAGACATTTGAAATGTAAAAAAAGACTGATAAATCCTCCCCTTCCTCAGCCCTCCTGCTGTCAGTCCTTGCTGTATCCTCCCCTTCCTCAGCCCTCCTGCTGTCTCCTCCCATCCCCCAGCCTTCGGGCTCCTCCTCCTTTTTCCTTTCATCTCCCCACCCCCCATCAGTCTGAAGAAGGGTTTCGGCCCGAAACGTTGCCTATTTCCTTCGCTCCATAGATGCTGCTGCACCCGCTGAGTTTCTCCAGCTTTTTTGTCTACCTTCGATTTTCCAGCATCTGCAGTTCCTTCTTAAACACTGATACATCCTTCCATTGATTTGTGTAGGAAGGAACTGCAGATGCTGGTTTAAACCGAAGATAGACACTGAAGAAGGGTCTCGACCCAAAAAGTCAACATTTTCCTTTTCTCTTGAGATGCTGACTGACCCGCTGAGTTTCTCCTGCTTTTTGTGTCTATATTACATTGAATTGATTGGCTTTGCTCACAAGTGGTTTCAGCTATTGGTTTTAGTTCAGAGGCAGGGTTTTGACCCAGAACATTGACCCTTCATTTCCCCCACAGATGCTGCTCAACCTGCTGAGTCCCTCCAGCAAATAGCTTGTTCCCGATTCCAGCTTCTGCAGTCTCTTGTGACTTTCTGTGCTGTGGTTGGCATGACCTGCTGAGAAACATTGCAGCACCATCTCTGCTGCGAATGGGAATGGCAGGCAAGGTTATAGAAGTGAAACATTGCCATCTATGGGCAAATAATGTATTGCAATCCCCCAACCATGCAATGGTCCTCACGCCCTCTCCTCTCTGAACACCCACCACCTCCCCACCAGATCCCGATTCGGATTGTGCCCACTGCCCGACCTCCACCCTTGTCGTGTCTTCACCATCCCCCCTGACTTCCCCCTTTCTGATACGGAATGGCCAGTCCTCACCTTTGTTCCCCTTCACCCCCACCTCAACGAGTTCAGGGTCCCCCCACGACGTATGGCTTTTCTTCCGTCGCCTCCGCCTTCGTGCCTTTTCTATGGGAAGGAGTCCTCACCACCCAGTGATGACCCTTCTCCTGTCTCCACGGGTCCCCCTCCTCTTGGATGCCCAGAATGGTCCTCCCACCTCTCTAAACCTCTTCCAAGCTCCCCCTTCAGCCGGTCAACGCTGCAGGAGCTGACATTGAGGTGGTGCAGAGATATAAATACCTTGGAGTGCACCTTGACAACAAACTGGACTGGTCTGCCAACTCTGACTCCCTCTACAAAATAGGCCAGAGCAGACTCTTTTTCCTCAGAAGGCTCAAATCCTTCAATGTGTGTAATGAGATGCTGCACATGTTTTCAAGGGCTTCAGGCGGGGACCGGCGGGAGGATCCTGTAGCCAGGGGGAGGGGGACGGCTTCAGGCGGGTGCTGTCGGGGTTGATGTGGGGAGTTTTCTGCAGCTGGTGGAGGGCGACGGCTGCAGGCGGGGGCTTTCGGAGCCAGTGGGGGAGGGGGGAGCATCCTGCAGCCGGGGAGGGGGTGGGGTTGTCGGGGGCTGTCTGGGGCCGTGGGGGGGCGAGCGACCTGCAGCTGGGGGAGGGGGACGGCTTCAGGCGGGGTCTGTCGGGGCCGGTCAGGGAGGGGGGAGCATCCTGCAGCCAGGGGAGGGGGAGGGGTTCAGGCAGTAGCTCGTGGGTGGGGGGGTCTGTCTAAAGGGCTAGTACATGTGTTGTAGTCTGAAGGGACTGGTTTACAGAGGACTAGTATGGATATTATAGGCCAAAGGGACTTTTCATGGGCTAGTACATGTGTTGTGGGCCAGAGGGACTGGTTTCCAGAGGGTTAGTAGGACATTGTGGGCCGAATAGACTGCAGCTGGGGAGGGGGACGGCTTCAGGCGGGGGCCGGCGGGATCGTTCTGTAGCCGGGGGAAGGGGACGGCTTCTGGCGGGGGCTGTCGGGGGCTGGGGGAGGGCGGCATCGAGACTTATCTGAAGACAATATCACAGGATATGTGAATAGAAATCGATGCTGTCGATAGACCTCAAGGCCTTGTCTGGCCGAGATCTATTTTCTTCAGTTCCTCGCTGGAACCGGACATCTGGTTAAAATCTCTCCGAGAATCTTAGCCAAATCTTCTGTCCCAATCTCTCTGCTACAAGGGAGAGAGTTCATAGCCTCAGAATTAAAGGATGTTCCTTTAGGAGGAAGAGTAGGAATTTCTTTAGTCAGAGGGTGGTGACTGTGAAATTCCTTGCCACGAAGGCTGTAGAGGCCAATGGATATTTTTAAAGCAGAGGTGAATAGATTTGTGATTCGTAAGGGTGTCAGAGGTTATGGGGAAAAGGCAGGAGAATTAGTTTAGGAGGGAGAGATAGATTAACCATGATTGAATGGCGGAGTGGATTTGATGGGCCGAATGGTCTAATTCTACACCTATCACATGACTATGAAAGACAAGAATTTCAAGGTATGTCCTGTCTCTTTTCCCAGTCCCCACACCATAAATTCCTGTCTGCTTCTACAATCTAGGTCAAAGTACCTTAATTACAGTTGTGACTAAATTGCAGATAATTCACTATAAAGCCTAATTCAGAAATATTTATGCATGGACCATCAGTACTGCATGTTAGAAGACACAAAGTATTGGAGTAACTCAATAAGTCAGACAGTATCTCTGGGGAACCTGGATAGGTGATGTTTCCGGTTGTGACCCTCCCACAGTCTGAGGAAAGGCCCGACACAAAACTTCACCTATCCCTGTCCTCCTGAGATGCTGCTTGACCCGCTGAGTTGCTCCAGCACTTTGTGTCTTCATTTGCAAGCCAGCAGCTGCAGTTTCTTGTTTCTACATCGTGTATAGTGTGAGCCTGGTCAATTCCTACATACATTAACTCTCACTGACTGGGTTCAGTTATAAGAGAGAGGGGTGGAATAGAAAGAACAGCTAGGACATGAGGGTGAAGGGTGAAGAACGTGGAAGGATTAGGGTTGGCAAGTTTCCAAGATCAGATGCAATGAGGGGTGCATGACCTGTCTTCAGGGAGTCAGGTGACGGGCAGTCCGTGGGCCAATCTCTGCTCCTGGTGCTGGATAGAGACAGGTGTTGGAGTTATCTCCTCTCCCTCAGCCTGGGTGTGAGAGGGAGCAAAGCCCAATTGCTCATTTCTCTTCGTCACATTAAAAAAACATTTAAAGTCAATGCAGCTTTGTACATAAAATTCAAGCATTTTTAATTGCACTGGCCAGTACTCACCTGTGATTAAGTCTGATTTAAAATCAGTAAAAAATGGCCTTAAAAAGCCATTTATTTATAATTTAAGTAAAATTATTTTACTTAATTCATCATTGCACCTTAGTATCATCCAAAATAAATAGAACTAGTGCAGTGAATTACTTCTCCATGTATCTACTCTTCATATTGCATTCCATTGCAGCTAGGTGTCATTAGAAGTATAGCAACATATCATAATCCAACCTTCATTTAGTGCTAGTCGCCGGTCAAGTTTTGACTTCTTACGTATGTTCGGCACATAAAGTCTGTCAAATTGTCCTTACCAGATCGCTGCCCTCACAAAATGTGCTTAATTGGGCAATCTCTGCAAGTGACCCATTGCAAAACACCCATTCTCACTGGTTTGGTGGGGTGAAGGGTTCAGCTTCATGTAAATTGATTTTTAAACCTATGTTAGTTCACAACACTTGATTCATGTTGGTTACATGTTTTAAATTCCTCTGATCTTTTGCACTGGCTCGGACCATTTTACCTACATCGTGCAGGTAATGAAACTGTCAAATTTTATTTGCCAGAGGATCTTCTTGGGAGACATGTATGGAATGCAGATAGTGACTGATCATTCCTGCGATATAAACAAGATGGTCTTTCTAGTTTCTTTTTGTGAAAAATAGCCATTCATGCTTCAGGCGACAGCAAGACCCTGGGTCAGGAGGTTATCTGCAATGAAGATCAATGGAAGCAGGGTATAACAAGCACAGGCAAGCAACAGATGAACCAGTCACTGAGTTCCAGGAGAGATATTCTTGAGTTTGCATCTAGGTTTTTTGAGCACAGGGAATGTCTCGGGTGGTCCTGAGAGTAAAGTAAAATTAAATGAGTTTCATTGAATATGACCAGTGAAATAAATCCCTCATTATGCTGTATCTGCATCTACATTTAATGCTAAAAATTTATTTTATTGTTTGCAATGTTTATGGATATGTTTAATCAACCCGATGCACAGGTAAACTAGGGGTATATTAATTTGAACCATCGTTGAAATGTTGCTCAACGTTGTCTGTCCATTTCCCTCCATAGATGCCACCTGACTCGTTGAGTTTCTCCAGCACTTTGATTAAAACAAGCAATTGTTTGGCCAAAAGATATATAGGGAGGCAAAAAAAAAAAAAAAAATAGAGAGAGTACAGAGGAGATTTACTAGAATGTTGCCTGGGTTTCAGCAACTAAGTTACAGAGAAAGGTTGAACAAGTTAGGTCTTTATTCTTTGGAGCGCAGAAGGTTAAGGGGGGACTTGATAGAGGTCTTTAAAATGATGAGAGGGATAGACAGAGTTGATGTGGATAAGCTTTTCCCATTGAGAGTAGGGAAGATTCAAACAAGAGGACATGACTTGAGAATTTAGGGACAGAAGTTTAGGGGTAACATGAGGGGGAACTTCTTTACTCAGAGAGTGGTAGCTGTGTGGAATGAGCTTCCAGTGGAAGTGGTGGAGGCAGGTTCGATGTTATCATTTAAAAATAAATTGGATAGGTATATGGACGGGAAAGGAATGGAGGGTTATGGTCTGAGTGCAGGTAGATGGGACTAGGGGAAAATAAGTGTTCGGCACGGACTTGAAGGGCCGAGATGGTCTGTTTCCGTGCTGTAATTGTTATATGGTTATATTATATGGTTATACGGCACAGTGCTAGAATTGCTGCCTTACAGCACCAGAGACCCTGACCACGGCTGCTGTCCATATGGAGTTTGGACATTCTCCCTGTGGCCTGCGTGAGTTTTCTCTGGATTCTCTGGTTTCCTCCCACACTTCAAAGACGTACAGGTTTATTGGCTAATTGGTTAGATAATTTGTAAATTGTCCCTAGTGTGTGTGTGGGATAGTGCAAGTGCGGGGGAGATCGCTGTTTGGTCCAGGCTCAGTGGGCCGAAGGGCCTGTTTCCGCAATTTATCTCTAAAGTTAAAAAATAAACGAAAAAATGGAAAGTATTTTGTTAACCTGGAGGCAACTAACATGTTTAATTTTTTAATATACAATCTTTCTGCATTTTTGTTTCTTGTGAAGATTATACAGAAGGAAGATTTCGTATCAGTGCCAGCAAAAGCCGAAAACCGTCTTGAGATATTCCAAAGTCCATGAATGCTTTTGAAGTGCAGCCACAATGGTAAGAGGGGAACTGCATCAACCTTTTTGCAGACAGAAATATCCCACAAAGTACAAGTCACTCCACCAGATATTGTTTTGTTTCTCACATGAAAAGTTGAGCAACACTTGCACTAAATGGTCAGTCTGTATTTTGTGCTGTTACCAGGATTTGAGCTCTCAGCCTTTTAACTTGGGGGGCAACTGAACCATGGCTAACATGTGCATACGTGTGTGTGTGTGTATGCATGCATACATGGCAGGGGGCTCCAAACTGAACTTAACATGAACTGATCCTTTGTAAAGTTCTATCAGCAATTGATAATTAAAAAAACCTGCACAAAAATACCTTGGGGTACGTTTGCACATATTTAAAATAAAATGTTACTTCATGCATTGTCAAAAACCAGCTTGGCCAATCACATAATACAATTCCAGTCATGGAGCGAAGGAAATAGGCAGCTTTTCGGGCCGAAACCCTTCTTCAACGTTGCCTATTTCCTTCGTTCCATAGATGCTGCTGCAGCCGCTGAGTTTCTCCAGCACTTTTGTCTACCTTCAATTTTCCAGCATCTGCAGTTCCTTCTTAAACAATTCCAGTCATTTGTGGAGGTGAAAAAATCCTAGTCAATTTTTGAAACTCTAAGGATATTTTGCATCTCTTAGACAATTATACACCCTCTAACCTGGCAAAGGTCCCATTCATCCACCTGAAAGGCACATAACGATAACATTGCCATGAAGCTCATTTCAAAGACCAAACATTGTGGCTAGACTGAGGAGCATTTGATAAACATAATTGACTTTTAATCGAAGGAGGGCTGTTATACCACGGCTCATCATGTAAATAGTTGCTCCCCAAGGTCGTTCCCTGGCAGAACAGGTCCTGGACCATTAGAAGATTGGAGTGGGCAATAAGATCAATGCCAACTTTAGTTTTTCTTTTCATGCCGCTGTAAAAAAGCATGAACATCCATTTGGTGATACTTGTGCGGTGATTATAGGGAATGGTTTGCATCATAGATACTGCCAGTTATAGTCTTTTCCTGACTGGAACATAGAACAGAACAGCTCAGGAATGGGCCCGTCAGCTCACAATGTTTGTGCCGAACATGATACACAGTTAAACTGATCTCATCTGCCTGTACTTGATCCATATTCCTCTATTCCCTGCATTTCCATGCGCCGATCTAAAAGCCTCTTAAACGCCACTATCACATCAGCCTCCACCACCACCTCTGGCAATGCATTTCATGCCACCGCCACTCTCTGTATAAAAACATATCCCTCACATCTCCATGAAACTTTTTCACCTTATAGCCATGCCTGCTAGTTTTGGACATTTCAATCCTCAGAATAAGGTTCTGTCTATCCTATCCAAGTCTCTCATAATTTGATATATTTCCATCAAGTCTCCCCTCAACCTTTCCGGAGAAAACAAAGCAAGTTTATCCAACCTCTCCCTATGGCTGAAACCCTCTAATCCAGACTGCATTCCATCAGACCTCCTCTGCACACTTTCCAAGCCTCCACATCTTTCCTATAATGAGGCAACCCGAACTGCATGCGATACTCCAATAGCAGCCTAACCAAAGTCCATTAGCACTGCATCACGACTCCCTGATTATTACTGAATGAATCCCCAAAAGCTCTACATTAGTATAAATTTCAGGTCCTCCCCGATTTACGATCGTCCGACTTGGTATTGGTACTAGTGTGTTATTGTCACGTGTATCGAGATACAATGAGAAGCTTTATGTTTGCATGCTGTCCAGTCAAATAAAAGCATACTACATATAAGTGCAATCAAGATATACACAAATATAACTAGTGCAGAGAAATATACCAGGAAATAGTGCTTTAGCATTATAGCATTACAGTTATGCCCCTGTCCCACTTAGGAAACCTGAACGGAAACCTCTGGAGACTTGGCGCCCCACCCAAGGTTTCTGTGCGGTTCCCGGAGGTTGCAGGTGGTTGCCGGAGGTTGCAGGTAGTGGAAGCAGGTAGGGAGACTGACAAAAACCTCCGGGAAACGCACGGAAACCTTGGGTGGGGCGCAAAGTCTCTAGAGGTTTCCGTTCAGGTTTCCTAAGTGGGACAGGGGCATTACAGAGAAAATATCCAAGGTCTGCAAAGAGGTAGGTTTGAAGATCAGGAGTATACCCTTGTTTGCGGAACGATTGTTCAATAGTCTGATAATAACTGCGAAGAAATTATGCCTGAATCTGGAGGTATGTGCTTCCAAGCTTTATTATCATCTGCCCGACAGGAGAGGGGAGAAGAGGGAATGGCCTGGATGAAAAAGGTATTTGATTATGTTAGCTGTTTTCCCAAGGCTGTGTGAGATGTAGATGGAGTTGATGGGAGGGAGGCTGGTCTATGTGATGGACTGGGCTATATCCTACTACTCTGAAATTTCTTACAGTGTTGGTCAGAGCTGTTACCAAAACACTTCTAATCATCGTACTGTAGGAAGAATGTGATTGAACTGGAGAGGGTGCAAAGATTCTCCAGGTTATTTATTGGGATGGAGCATTTAATTTCAAAAGTTTCAAAGGTCTTTTATGGACACGTGTACCAATTAAGGTACAGTGATATGCGATTTGTCATACAGCCATACTAAAAAAGTAACAAGACACACAACTACATAAAAGTTAATATAAACATCCACCACAGTGGATTCCCCACATTCCGCAATAAAGTCTAATCTTCTTCCCTCATTTTTCTCACATGGACAGGGCAGTCGAACCATCCGCTGGGATGATCGAAGCTTCCCCAGCCGGCGGTCAAAGCCCCCGCATCGGGGCGGTAGAAGCTCCTGTGGCTTGGAGTTCCCGATGTCAGTCTCTGACCACAGACCGTGGCCTCCACAATGTTAAAGTCCGCAAGCACCCACGGTAGAGCTCAGAGGTCGAACCCTGGAAAAGGGATCACGTGTTCCGCGACGTTAAAGTCGCGCAGGCTCCCGTGGTGGAGCTCTCGAAATCGGTCTCCAGCAAAGGCCGCCAACTCCTCGATGTTAGGCCGCACTGTGGATGGAGATACGATACGGAAAAAATCGCATCTCCGTCAAAGTAAGAGATTAGAAAAAGTTTACCCCAACCCCTACCCCTGTAATAAATCCAGTCATACGTATAACATGGTACAACATGTTTAATAAAGTCTACATAGAAACTAAGAAATAGGTGCAGGAGGAGGCCATTCGGCCCTTCGAGCCAGCACCGCCATTCATTGTGATCATGGCTGATCGTCCCCTATCAATAACCGTGCCTGCCTTCTCCCCATATCCCTTGACTCCACTAGCCCCTAGAGCTCTATCTAACTCTCTCTTAAATCTATCCAGTGATTTGGCCTCCACTGCCCTCTGTGGCAGGGAATTCCATAAATTCACAACTCTCTGGGTGAAAAAGCTTTTTCTCACTTCTATCTTAAATGACCTCCCCTTTATTCTAAGTGTGGCCCCTGGTCGACTCACAGTATACATCAGCATGGTGTTAAAGCAAGCTTAACAGTTACTCAGACTAACTGTATGAACTGAATTCTGATAATATAAACTGAGTAGTAGGAGAAGCTTCTACTTATAGAGCATTACAATTGGTTAGTATGAAGTAACCGATCTACACCTCACATAAAACAAGCTAAAAAACACTAGAAACATACAATTATCACACACTAAAAAAAACAACAAAGAAAGGGATAGACAGACTGTTGGCGAGGCAGCCATAACTGGCGCCACCTGGTGGATTCTGGTCTGTTCATGTAACTATTGTTAGGAATAAGACACTGATGGAGGCCATTTGGCTTATCACATCTATATTGTTTACTGAGCAACCCCATTCCCCACCATTTTTCCATGTAATTTTCACGTAGTTTTTATTGGTCAAGGTCCAGATAAAAGACATTACATGGAATAAATTCCATACCAAAGCACAGTAAATTACTTATAAAAACACAATAAATGACATACAAAAGCATAATACATGGTTTAAGATCAAGAATTAAAAAAATCAGTGTCGTACAACGAGACAACGAGACCAATGTCTCCATAGCTGGGATTGGTAGCGTGTAGTGCTAAACCTTATGTTTGATAAGGCCAAGATGATTTCATTTTCGGAGTCATTAATCTGGCAAATACATTTATACGTAAGATTTCTTAAGACAGCTTATAAAGTATTGACTCCCGCAGCCACATTCTTATAAGAGATGATGGGCATGGCAGGTTTTATTTTAGTTAGAATGGACAAGGCTGAGGGGGGAATTGTTAGAATGCATCTCAATACTATGCTTTCTACTGTGCATCTGCAGAAATTGGTAACAGTCAATAGGGACCTGCCAAGCCTCTTTAGTTTTCTGTGGAAGCAGTAGTGTTGGTGTGCTTTTGTGGCCATAGCTACAATGCGGTTGGTCCAGGACAAGTTGTTGGTGATATTTACATAGAGGAATTTAAAATTTTTGACCATCTAAACTTGGCACCATTGATGCCAATTGGAGTATGGACTCCACCTCGCTTCCCAAAGTTTATAACTAGCTCCTTCATTTTGCTGACATTGCCTTGACATCATGGAGACTTGTGGACACCTCATACGTATGATCCTACAGGATGCATGGGGATGAATTTGCTGACTGCCGTTGGGCTGCAGGCATCTTTTACCAGGTGGGAATGGAATTTCTGTGTGTCTTCTCTCCCCACCCCCAACTCTCTGAGCCATAACAATCGGGGGACTGGGTCAAGCCAAGGAGTGCTGAGCACTCATTCATTAACTGATGGAGTCAATGAGGCTGGCTGGAGGCCACTCTTCCCATGCCGGCTCGCTATCCCAATAAAGTTCATTCTGCAAATCTCTCCTAACACTGTTTTTGTTGTTTTCCGACTGATAAACAGTTCTCAGGAACAGAATCCTGTCGTAACCATCAATCACCAGGTTCTTGAACCACCCTGCACAACCTAACCACAATCCAATCTCAACATTGAACCAATACCAGACTGAGAAACAGCTTCTTCCCCACTGTTCCCCAGGTCTTTCAATGGTCCTTCCATAAGCTAGGGTACAGTCCGATTCACCTGTGCCCTATTGAGTACGCTGGATTTTGTCTATGGAGCTAATGCAGCACAATGTTCTACAATTTCTTTGTTTAGGTAATTTAGTTTTGAGATACAGCGCAGAAACATGCCCACCATGTCCACACCGACCAGCAATCCCCATACACTAGCACTATCCTACACACACTAGGGACACAATAGACAATAGACCTATTGTCTATTGTCTATTGTCTATTGACAATTTACAATTTACAGAAGCCAATTAACCTACAACCCTGTACTTCTTTGGAGTGCGGCAGGAAACCGGAACACCCGAAGAAAACCCACGCAGGTCACAGAGAGAACTTACAAACTCCGTACACACAGCACCCATAGTCAGGATCAAACCCGCGTCTCTGGCGCTGCAAGGCAGCAACTCTACCGCTGCGCCACTGTGCCGCCCCAATGCTGAGAACTATATTCTTCACTGGTTCCAAGGCTAAAATGATAAGTTGTATCTTGACGGTGTCAACAAGTTCCAATTTATATTTTGGAACAAGGCAATGGATGTCTTTGGTTTCTGAAATGAAGCATTACAGCTGGTGGGATCAGGTAGGAGACTAGAAGTAAAGTTTGGTGTTTCATTAGAAGTGCTCTTTCCGTATAATAGAACTATTGTTTGGGATACGACACCAATGGAGGCCATTTGGCTTATCAAGTCTACATTGTTTACTGAGCAACCCCATTCCCCACCATTTTTCCATGTAAGCTATTCTCACCCCATTCCCATCAACTCATCATAGACTCTACCACTCTCCAACAGATTTGAGACATTTTCCTGAGGCTTTTGAACCGATGAAACAGGAATACTCAGAGGAAACCCGAGCAGTCACTGTGAGAGTATGCAAACGCCACACAGACAGACTGGAGGTCGGGGTGCTGGAGCTGTGAGCCAGCAACTCTACCAAATGTGCCATTGTCCTGCCACCTAGGACCCTCCCTTCACATCTGTTTGGAGAAAGCTCCAATAAAACTGTATTCCTTCATTAATTAGCAGAACTGTCAAAGTTAGCCTCACTGCCATACATTTCATGTACCCTATATTAAATATCATCTGCTGAATCAGTCTGAACAAGGGTCCACAAGGTCACCTATCCATTCCCTCCAAAGTTGCTGCCTGTCCAGCTGAGTTACTCCAGCACTTTGTGTTTTGCTCAAGATCCAGCATCTGCACACTTCCTTATCAAAAGTCAAAAGTCAAGTCAAAGTCAAAGTATCCTTTATTGTCATTCAGACCTTTCGGTCTGAACGAAATTTCGAAATTATGTCATCATGTGCTGAATGATCGCCAATTTCTTTAGTTTATCTAAATGCAACTACAACCTTTTTACCTGATCAGTCTTATGACATGTGTATGGTTACTAAATCTCCCCCATTATGTGATCTGGCTGCTACTGAATATAAAACAACACTGTTTAAGGAGCCTGGGAGTTCTCACATATCCAGACATTTATTACTCAAACAACACTTTGCAGTGACTTACTGTTGTATAGAAAATACTTCAATGTTATAAAATGTCTTGAATACTAATTTCATTTCTGCTGCCATTTTTCTTCTTCCTCTGAAAATAAAATGTACATTTTTCCTCAGTCGTTTTCAGTCATGAAAAGAAAACAATGATTTGTTAATGCTGTCTGCCAATCTACCCTACTACCAAACTGGATTAACCATAGTGTTTAAAGTTTAGCTGCTTGAGTAGGTAATATACTTGATGCGCAGTTGAATGCTTCCATCGCATTGAAATCAAATACCAAGCTGTTTAAAAATGAATTTGGATGGAAACCACCAGTATTTGCAGCACACACTTATCTCTGTGATTTTTTAGGAACTGATTAAAATGGCTATCATTTCGATGCATGCAAAACGGGGGATGAGATGTTGTTGGGGATTTGATCTGAATCACCAGCCCTCCTGTACAGAGGTCTTAAACATTGCATCATCGTGAAATAAATATCCTCAAAGTACACAATAGCAGAAAAAAGCAGAATCTGGCATATTAGAGTTTCCTGATAGCAAGTTGCAGCTTGTAGAGGGTTAAAGGGCTGAAGTAAAACATTAAACAGATGTTCCAAATCTCTTTATTGTCTTAATTTCAGCTAAAAATACCCCCATGACTGGCTCAGAATACACTGAGGCATGCATTAGCTCTGTCCATAGGCAATTAGTCTTGGTCGGCGGAAATAGTCTTAACACACTTAGAATCAAGCGATGAGGAAAAGCCTTGATCAGGCTTAAAATCTCTTTCTGGGCCTCAGGGAATTTACTCATGGCTCCCCATGAAGCAGAGCAAAAGACAGGACAAGAGTCATGCTGATGACACTTGGCGGAAAGGAAATAGGAAGCTGGATTCATTCAGTACTTAGGCACTGAGGCAATCAGTGCAATCTGTCTTAATACAAAGGACACATTATCAGGAGGTAAATGCCATGAATATTTGCATCCTGTGAGTTCACAATGGAGTAACCTGGCCACAGGCTATGTACTGACCAAAAAAAAAAAATGGTTCTGTATTAATAATCTGAATGCCAGGCTGCTTGAACGCAATATCTCAGATCAATCACAGTGGGTGAGAAAGTTGGATTGCTCTACAGATAGTGACGCGTTGGTACAGAGTCCTTTCTGTGCTGGTCAGTCAGGGCAGGAGGCATGCTCCAAAATCAATATGTGGCCTCATCCCTACATATCCAGCAATTCATGGGCCCTAACTGAGTGATGGGAATCAACTTGCCCTGTGTGCTGCCTTGGACCCCAAAATGTGTAAATCATAGAAATATTGAACCAAATCACTTTTCAGAGGAACTGCATGATTTACTCCAGCAACCTTGGTTTTCCAAATGAGACTCTTAATTTGTCCTCTGCATGTCCAATTTCTTATTGAATCTGGTTCAATCACCCTTTCGACTCAGTACAAAAACCTATCCCTTCCTCCTTCTAGTTGATTGGTTTAACACTATAACGTATGCCCAATGTCATGGCAGACATATCTCCCCTAATTGTGCTTTTCAGATTGAATACCGCTCATAAATCTTCATGGCCTCTGTGATGCCGCAAGTGTGTATGTGTTTAAGTGACCTTGATGAGAATTTTGTAGATTCTGTTAGATTCCATGTGTATTCATCCTCTAGTAAAATGAGGAAGATCCATATAAAGGGCAGCACAGTGGTGTACCAGACTGATTCCTGGGATGGCGGGACTTTCATATGAAGAAAGACTGGATAGACTCAGCTTGTACTCGCTAGAATTTAGAAGATTGAGGGGGGATCTTATAGAAACTTACAAAATTCTTAAGGGGTTGGACAGGCTAGATGCAGGAAGATTGTTCCCGATGTTGGGGAAGTCCAGAACAAGAGGTCACAGTTTAAGGATAAGGGGAAAATCTTTTAGGACCGAGATGAGGAAAACATTTTTCACACAGAGAGTGGTGAATCTCTGGAATTCTCTGCCACTGAAGGTAGTTGAGGCCAGTTCATTGGCTATATTTAAGAGGGAGTTAGATGTGGCCCTTGTGACTAAAGGGATCAGGGGGTATGGAGAGAAGGCAGGTACAGGATACTGTTGGATGATCAGCCATGATCATATTGAATGGCGGTGCAGGCTCGAAGGGCCGAATGGCCTACTCCTGCACCTATTTTCTATGTTTCTATGTTTCTAATGGTAAAGTTGTTGCTGAACAATGTCAGAGACCCAGGTTTGATCCTGACTACATGTGCAGTCTGTATGGAGTTTGTACATTCTCCCTCTGATTGCATAGGTTTTCACCGGGTGCTTCAGTTTCCTCGACCATTCCAAAGGTGTGCAGGGCTGTAGGTTAATAGGCTTCTGTAAAGTGTCCCTTGTGTAGGATATAACTAGTGTGCAAGGTGTTTGCTGGTCGGCGCGGACTCGGTGGGCAGAAGAACGTTGCCACGCTGGTAGACAAAAATGCTGGAGAAAATCAGCGGGTGAGGCAGCATCTATGGAGCAAAGGAAATAGACAACGTTTCGGGTTGAGACCCTTCTTCCAGCATCTGCAGTTCCTTCTTAAACATGTTACCACGCTGTACCTCTGAACTGAACTGAACAGAAGAAATTACAAGTTGAGAACCTACCAACATTTGCCTCTGTTGTTCCGTGCACCTGTCAGAAACCTTGGACAATTTGCTTGTGTATAATTCAAAGCAGAAATTCTTCAATTGCTTTTGTAATCCAATGTGTCTTCAAGCTAGGCCCAGGAATGAGTAGGTTAACGAGTGTGTTTGTCGGCACTGGGCCTGTACTCGCTGGAGTTTAGAAGAATGAGGAGGGATCTCATTGAAACACACTGTATAGTGAAAGGTTTTGGAGAGTGGATGTGGAGGGGATGTTTCCACTAGTGGGAGAGTCTAGGACTAGCAATCAAATCCTCAGAATTAAAGCACGTTCTTTTAGTAAGTAGATGAGGAGAATTATCTTTAAGGGCCACTGTGAGGACCTCATTTGAGAGTTTAGAAGAGTTTAGGAGTGTGTCATGGTCTTGTTGTATCGCCAAAGTTGAACATCTCCTACGACCTCCTTCGACTATGGAGAGAACCTCCTACGAATATGTTGAAGACCTCCTTCGACCATGTAGAAGACCTCCTTCGACCTCCTTCGACTATGTTGAAGACCAGCTTCGACTAGCTACGACTAACTTCGGGAAAATTGGACACCGAATAGTGGAGAGTGAAGCCGACTACCTTCGACTATACTAACACTATCTACGACTATCGTCGACTACCTTTGATTCCCTTCGACTACCTTCGATTACCTTCGATTGCCTTTCATTACCTACGAATAACATGCCGACCTACTACGACCTACTTCGACTAAACCTACGAGTAAAAAAAATATTTTTTTTCCATGACGACCAATTTTTACTCGCGGAGTATTCTCCTCGCCCAAACTGAGGCCGCGAGTATGCAGGAACTTCTCTCGAGCATGGAGAGTTACAGTGACCTCCCAGGACCACGTGTCGACCATGCTGCGAGTTTGTGGCGAATGCAAACTCTTCTAACCTCGCAAATTAGGTCCCCACATTTGGGACAGGCCCTTTATAGTTAGAGGGTGGTGAATCTGTGGAATTCTTTGCCACAGAAGGCAGTGGAGGCCAAGTCAGTGGATATTTTTAAGCCAGAGATAGATAGATTCTTGATTAGTACTGGTGTCAGAGGTTATGGGGAGAAGGCAGGAGAATGGGGTTAGGAAGAAGAGATAGATCAGCCATGATTGAATGGCGGAGTAGACTTGCTGGGCCAAATGGCCTAATTCTACTCCTATCACTAATGACATTATGATCTTATGATATTGTCCCCACTACAAAATACTGCAAAACTGTGTTGGCAATAACATTTCAACATGCACAGCATGTTAACAAGTTTATGATATTTCAATTTCAACTTTACTCGTATGAAAATGATTGTATTTTTATTTAGCGCCCTTTGTGGTATTTGACAAGTTAATTAAGACAGTGAGCATTCTTTAATGTGATTGGCTGCTCACCCAGCAGGATGACATCACACCCTTCCGACGCCAGGAATTCCTTTGAACTGACGCCTTAGAGCAGGATTCGCTGATAAGGAGAACATTTTCAGCACAAACTCTACTGTGATTTTTTTGGGGGGATTTTTTTCTTTCCTGGTTACGGGGAAGCACAGTTAATCTGCCACTCAACAAATTCTGGGTAAAATAATGAGTTGATCAAAACTAAATTATAAGGATTGTTCCAAATGATCTAAAATAATCAAAACCCATTGGAGACGATGACACGATAATGACAAATGATTATAATAATGAACGAGAGGATTTATTTCCTCAAAAACTGTTCAGTGCTAAACCAGATGCGAGTGAGTTTAAGACCAGATGCAAGACTTAAATTCCCTATAATCTGAGTGACTTTTAAGACAGGAAAATCCTTCTAAAGTGTTAAAGTGCTGTGTCGACACTTAATAAAGAAATGCATCTGATGTATGATGACAGCTCCACCAGCCCTTATTTTAACACCATGCCTATCAGCCTTTGTCTAAAGGCTACAAACATTCTTTAAATACTTAGTTTCTCCCTATTTCTGCCTTATTTCCTGTCTGCTCAGCAATCCTCAAATATTTATCAAAAAAGGTCCTAATTTTTCAGGGTCTATTTTTGCTGTACAGGCCACTCTATGGAAAAGAATCCCCATGCCACTGGATGTCAACCTACCTGCTTAGGTGGTACTTGGCCTTCAGAGTACATAAGCAACTTAAGCACCTGCCACAGGCCTCGTGCAAAAATGTTCTTGCATCTTCTCTAACAGATTGTATGAGGGATTGATTGCAAAGAAGTTAAATTGCTAGACCAACCTGGATCCAAAGTTATGAATTCAAATACTTAAGTACTGCATACTCAAGGATGATGTAGAAATTTGGACAGCTGGACATCAAGGATTATGGAGATCGATGAAAATGGAGGCTAATGACTTTAAACTTTAGACTGTAGAGATGCAGCGCAGAAATAGGCCCTTATGCCAACCGAGTGCGTGGAGCAGTGATCCCTGTTCACTAACACTATCCTACAAGCTAGGGACAACTTATTTACAATTTTACCAAAGCCAATTAAGCTACAAATCGGTAGGTCTTTGGAGTGGGGCAAGCAATCGAAAACCCAAGTGGTCACGGGGAGAGTGTACAAACTCCACGCAGACAGCACTCAATAGACAATAGACAATAGGTGCAGGAGTAGGTCATTCGGCCCTTCGAGCCAACACCGCCATTCACTGTGATCATGGCTGATCATCCACAATCAGTGCCTTCTCCCCGTGTCCCTTGACTTCCGTATCTTTAACTCTATCTAACTCTCTCTTGAAAGTATCCAGAGAATTGGCCTCCACTGCCTTCTGAGGCAGAGAATTCCACAGATTCACAACTCTCTGGGTGAAAAAGTTATTCCTCATCTCCGTTCTAAATGGCCTAACCCTTATTTTTAAACACTCAAAGTCAGGATTGAAACCGGGTCTCTGGCACCGTAAAGCAGCAACTCTACAGCTGCGCCACTGTGCTGCCCATGTTGAATTGCAGAGCAGTCTCAAGTTCAGTCCTGCTTGAGTTTTTATATTCAAATTCAGAGCATTTGATTTTCATTTTACCACATTCTGGAACGTGAATTTTTCCACTTAACTATTTTTACAAATTTAACCTATTCAAGAAGCAAGATTCAAGAGTGTTTAAGAGACAAGAGACATTTATTGTCACATGCACCAATTGGTACAGTGACATTTGGGGTTACCATACAGCCATACAAATAAAAAAAGAACACAGAGCCCGATAGTCTTTAAAATAAACATCCTCACACAGCGGAATCAAAGTTTCCCACTGTGAGGGAAGGCACCAAAGTTCAGTCATCTTCCTCTTTGATGTTCTTTGTTGTTCACCCGTGGTCGGGGCCTCCCAAGCCTCCTGCAGTCGACGCAATGGTGGCACGATGTTCAGGCCGGGATGTTGGAACTCCGATGTCAGAACGATAGAAGGCCCTCAGTGGCTTGGACTTCTGAATCGGCCACTTCTTATGGGGAGACCAGGGCTCCCAAAGTCCACAGGCCGAGCTGGGCGGAGATTCACGCTGGCGGCCCTCGGCAAAGGATCACCAGGACTCCGCGATGTTGAAGTCAGCTCCGCCCGTGGCTGGGAGCTCCTCAAACCACAGCTCCACGATATTGAAGCAGCAGGCCCAACACTCCGGAGCTTCAAACAGCGATTCCAAGTAAGGCATCGCCCGCTCCGCGATGAATCCAGTGCTGCACCGTTGCTTACTTGTCATTGTCACTGGATATGAAGTGAAATAATTAAATTATTACTGGCTGCAGCTTTGCCGCACATTAGGGGCATAACAACAAAAACAATAATATAAAATAAATTATCAATTATTGTAAATAAACTAAAGCATGTTAGTGCAAAAACCACCATGCTTAAAGCAACCATTGTAGTGCAAAGTTTGTAGTGGTTTGGTGCTGAGGAAGAATTCAAGTCACTGGATGGATTTAAGAGAGAGTTAGATAGAGCTCTAGGGGCTAGTGGAGTCAAGGGATATGGGGAGAAGGCAGGCACGGGTTATTGATAGGGGATGATCAGCCATGGTCACAATGAATGGCGATACTGGCTCGAAGGGCTGAATGGCCTCCTCCTGCACCTTGTTTCTATGTTTCTATGTTTCTATGTTTCTAACTACGGTTAGGATTTTGCACTGTGGTTAAAGATCCTGATGTTTGAAGGGAAGAAGCTGTTCTTGGACTTGGATTTAACAATCCTTTGGCTCCTTTCCTTCTTCCTAATGGGAGCAGAGAGAAGAGGACATGGGCAGGATGCGCCTTTGATGATATTAGCTGTTTCCTGTAGATTGTTCGATAGTGAGGAGGTTGGTACTCGTGATAGATCAGGCAATGTCCACTGCTTTCTGCAGTCTCCTTTGTTCAAAAGCATTTGAATTTTGGAACCAAGCTGTGATGCAACCATTCTGTATTATCTCCACCGTACACTTGCACCTGTCCGGTGAAATATTTGGTAATCTACCCAATTCAGGCCAATTAAGAATATGCATTGATGTGATTTGCCTGTAATGCCCACATTCTGTGGACAAAGGAATGAATAGAAATGAACAGTCCAGTCTGAAACTGAATCACACGCAGCCAGGAAGTTCTTCAGTAGGGAAGAAATGCAGATGCTGGTTTAAACTCTAGATAGACACACAAGGTTGGGATAACTCAGCGGGTCAGGCAGCATCTCTGAAGAAAAAGAATAGGTGATGTTTCGGGTCAAGTACCTTCTTCAGACTGAGGTTGGGGAAGGAAATATGACTGCAAGACTTATCTTAGCATTGGAGACACAAGAGACTGCTGATCTACATAGAAACATAGAAAATAGCTGCAGGAGGAGGCCATTCGGCCCGTCGAGCCAGATCCGCCATTCATTGTGATCATGGCTGATCGTCCCCTATCAATAACCCGTGCCTCCCCATATCCCTTGACTCCACTAGCCCCTAGAGATCTTTCTAACTCTCTCTTAAATCCATCCAGTGACTTGGCCTCCACTGCCCTCTGTGGCAGGGAATTCCATAAATTCACAACTCTCTGGGTGAAAAAGTTTTTTCTCACCAGTCTTAAATGACCTCCCCTTTATTCTAAGACTGTGGCCCCTGGTTCTGGACTCGCCCAACATTGGGAACATTTTTCCTTCATCTAGCTTGTCCAGTCCTTTTATAATTTTATATGTTTCTATAAGATCCCCCCTATCCTTCTAAACTCCAGTGAATACAAGCCTAGTCTTTTCAATCTTTCCTCATATGACAGTCCCGCCATCCCAGGGATCAATCTCGTGAACCTACGCTGCACTGCCTCAATCACAAGGATGTCCTTCCTCAAATTAGGATCGTTAAAGACAAAAACTAACTGCTAGTTGGCCAGGCAGCATCTGTGGAAGAAATATACAGACAATGATTAGGGTTGGATCCCTTCGTCAGTCCAACCTGAAATGCTGTCTGCCCATTTCCTTCCATAGCAGATTGCTTTTTACTCACTATGTTGCCGATGCTGTCTCAAAGGGTTCTGGCTGTGGTAAGGAACACAAGGAGGAGCTTTTGCTCTCCCCCAGGGTGGAAGGCCTCCAAGTGTCAGCCAGTGAAAAGATGTCGGAGCAGTGAACATCATGAGCTCATAGTTTCATGCACAAAATATACCAGTTCTGCTCACTCTTCTGACACTTTCTGCTACAACTTCTCTTCTTATCTCAACACACCTGAGATCTTGAAACCTTGCCTCACA
Organism: Amblyraja radiata; assembly: GCF_010909765.2. Lineage (NCBI taxonomy): Eukaryota > Metazoa > Chordata > Chondrichthyes > Rajiformes > Rajidae > Amblyraja > Amblyraja radiata. The sequence continues at coordinate 13,557,532 of NC_045959.1, read as the reverse complement.
CTCACCACATCCAGTCGCTCACATTCCAAACTGTCTGCTCTCCCACACCAGGCTACTTTTCCAAACACCTTATAGACAGCGGGGTTTGCTTTATTGTATTTGATTTCATCTGGCTGTTGCAAAGTTTTAAAATTATAAATTATTTCTAAATTATTTTTTGAATTATTTTCTAAACCACTCTCTGCAGGTGACGGTTTTTTAAATATTCGATATTTTCCCCCACGTTCGATACGATAAAACTGTATTTATCCCTGGAGGGAAATTTGTCCGCCAATAGTCATAGTAACACTACAGAGGTACATGAAACTTGTACCCATTAGGCTGGATAGTGGTACGATGCATATGAGAATAGTGGGATGGTTGATGTACTGGGGAAGGGATGGATACTTTAGATGTAGTGCTAGTCTACGAGCTTCTGTCAGTACAGCTCTGGCAACTGTGATATTAATCACTGATCGCACTCACGCTATTCATACTCTTTTTCTGGTACCCAGGTCAGTGGTCCATGAGGAAGATGGGTTATCAACATGTTGAACGAACCACAAAATGTGATACCTACGCTGTGATGCACTGCAAAACTCGTCTGCAAAGGCCCAAGAAGCAGACTTTTTCTCAGGTACACTGTTTGGTGGTTTGCTTGGGAACTGTGCATGGATCCCTGACCAGAGATATCAAGCATGCCTTGAGAGGTTCATCCTTGCCACTCAGTAACTCGTCAGCCTAGTTGGAAAGGTGACAGTGTTTTGATGGAGGATCTCTGGGTGCAGAATAAATGGGAACAGAAATGCATAATTAACTTGCCGTGAGTGCCATCTTTTTAGATGTTGAAGGAATGGAATCTCTGATCATCAGTTAAAATTGTGATTGAGGCCACACATTGTTAGTGCAGTCTGCGGTGCTGTCTATCCCATAGGATTTTGCCACATTGGCATAGACTGATCAAAGAAACATAGAAACATAAAAAATAGGTGCAGGAGTAGGCCATTCGGCCCTTCGAGCCTGCACCGCCATTCAATATGATCATGGCTGATCATCCAACTCAGTATCCTGTACCTGCCTTCTCTCCATACCCCCTGATCCCTTTAGCCACAAGGGCCACATCTAATTCCCTCTTAAATATAGCCAATGAACTGGCCTCAACTACCTTCTGCAGGAGAGAATTCCACAGATTCACCACTCTGTGTGTGAAAAAAGTTTTCCTCATCTCGGTCCTAAAAGATTTCCCCTTTATCCTTAAACTGTGACCCCTTGTTCTGGACTTCCCCAACATCGGGAACAATCTTCCTGCATCTAGCCTGTCCAACCCCTTAAGAATTTTGTACGTTTCTATAAGATCCCCCCTCAATCTTCTAAATTCTAGCGAGTACAAACCGAGTCTATCCAGTCTTTCTTAATATGAAAGTCCTGACATCCCAGGAATCAGTCTGGTGAACCTTCTCTGTACTCCCTCTATGGCAAGAGAATGGAATATGGGTGCAGAGAGATGGGTGACCCTAATAGACATTACTTGTGGCCCACAAAGCTGACATAAGTTGCTGCAGTCTGAAAGGAGACAATGGAATTGAAGTTAATAGTCATGGTGATCTCAACAGCTCCATGTGAAGCTGCCTATGTTTTGTGTGAGGCTGGAGGTACAGGCAGTGACGAAGATTAAGAACATCTCATTAGCCAAGCAAAAGCACCTCAGACATTGTTCCCAAGTAAGGTTCACACACTGAAAAAGCCTTCCATGAATGGCCCCTTCAGAAGCCCGTTCCTTTTCTTTAACTTCCATTCTCTGTTGCCTTGCTGCTCATTCGAGTGGCCCCTTGAATGTGGTGCTGCAGGTAGATCAGGTGGTCAAAAAGACTTTCGAACTAGGGCTAGATTGAGCACTATTCCTTGGAGCGCAGGAGGATGAGGGGTGATCTTATAAAAGTGTACAAAATTGTAAGAGTAATAAATCAGGTAAATGCACAGACTCTTGCCTTGAGTTGGGGAATTGAGAACCAGAGGACATAGGCTTAAGATGAGGGGGCGAAGATTTAATAGGAGCCTGAAGGGTAACTTTTATTACACAAAGGGTAATGTATGAGCTGCCTGAGAAGGTAGTTGAGGCAGATACTATTGCAATGTTTAAGAAACACTTAAAGAGGTACACAAGTTAGGTCTTTATTCTTTGGAGAGCAGAAGGTTAAGGGGGGACTTGATAGAGGTCTTTAAAATGATGAGAGGGATAGACAGAGTTGACGTGGATATGCTTTTTCCATTGAGAGTAGGGAAGATTCAAACAAGAGGACATGATTTGAGAATTAAGGGACAGAAGTTTAGGGGTAACATGAGGGGGAACTTCTTTACTCAGAGAGTGGTAGCTGTGTGGAATGAGCTTCCAGTGGAAGTGGTGGAGGCAGGTTCAATTTTATCATTTAAAAATACATTGTATTGTATTGTATTGTATTGTATTCAAATTTATTGTCATTGTCTCAATTAGAGACAACAAAATGAATTTTCCTTACAGGCAGTATCATAAAAATAAATAAATAATAAATAATAAAACATATTAAAAATAAAATTGAATTAAAAAAAAGAAAAGCACAAACACAGAAAGTCCACGACACAACATAACACAATGGCACCAAGGTGAGGAAGGCACCATAGTCCAGCCAGCCTCCCCTCCGATCTTCCCAGATGTCCTGGATAGGTATATGGATGGGAAAGGAATGGAGGGTTATGGTCTGAGTGCAGGTAGATGGGACTAGGGAAGAATAAGTGTTCGGCACGGACTAGAAGGGCCGAGATGGCCTGTTTCCGTGCTGTAATTGTTATATGGTTATATGGTTACATAGGATAGCTTTAGAGGGATATGGGCCAAACACAGGCAGGTGGGACTAGTGTAGATGGGACATGCTAGTTGGTGTAGGCAAATTGGGCCCATAGACCTGTTTACTTGATGAATGACTCTATGACTCATCCTACAGCCTGTGCCTTGGGCAAGTGGACCTGGAACATGAACTGGCCAAAACAGTATCACATGAGCCATATTTTTACTCATTGTAGGCAAAGTAAATCTCACAGAATGAAAAAAAAACCCACACGGCTAGATCGTGCTGACTATTCCTTGCGGTTCCAATCAGAATATTTGGCATTCAGCAATTAGAACAGAAGGAAATCCCATGTATCTGCACAGGCACAGCCAAGCTGGAAATCCTGGATTTCCTGACAAAGTCGGAGAGCCGCTGCTGGATTTCCCCACAGAGTTCAACAGCGCGGCCCGGTCTTGCTGAGGTTTCTCATCATGACGCAGGGGAATTGCCTTTTGGACTCTGACCAAGATCTGTGAGCGAGGTGGAACAAGTAGAAAAGCTTGACCAAGCAGCTGCCTGAAGATCTTGATCTAATCCTAAAATAGACACAGAAAGCTGGAGTGACTCAGCGGGACAGGATGTAATCCTATGCTGCCGACAGGTCACTGAGGGCAATGCCATAGTCTTCAGTCCATTGTGGAACCACACCTTGATCATTGCCACGAAGCTCAGGACCTTGCACATTATATTTACACCCTGGCATGAGGCCACCCTGTTACCTTTCCAGGCAAGAAGTCTGAAATCATGGTCTCTCAAACTAGCTTGGTATGACTCCTGAACTCTCCATAACTTTGCAAGTCCATCTTGAAAGCTAGTACGATGAGACAGATGAGATAACAACTTCAAACTTGCAACCACATCATGGGAGGATGCTGTTCCCACATCATGGGGCCTGTTCGACGAGACCACTGAGGAGTGTGTCCCACCATAGTCAGCAAGCACCCACGAGGAGATTGCAAATCCAGCAACTTGAAACTCTGCCAGGAGAACTGTGACCGTGACATTTCAATTGATTCTGACTGAAAGCTACCAAACTTTTCGTTCAAAAGGGAACTGCAGATGCTGGAATATCGAAGGTACACAAAATTGCTGGGGAAACTCAGCGGGTGCAGCAGCATCTATGGAGCGAAGGAAATAGGCGATGTTTCGGGCCGAAACCCTTCTTCAGACTGATGGGGGAGGGGGGGGGGGAGAAGAAAGGAGAAAGGAGGAGGACCTACCCTAGTGTTTAGGATGGTGTTAGTGGACGAGGCCATAACCAAGTCTGTAGACGGTTTCCTAAACATGCCTTAGGCCACAACCAAAGGCAGAAATTGGTTTCCAATCAAGCACGCATCGTGGAACTAATCGGCCAAGGAGAAAAAAGCTTCCTCCAAACCGTGCTGGCAAAGGGTCCTTAATATCAGTTTATGCTACGTGTTTCTGGTCAATTCAGCACACGGTGAAGTCAATGGGTGGTGCCACTCAAAATCAGGAATCATGGAAGCATGGATCTCTCACTTCCACTGTGTGCCTCTAACACCAACAGAAAAGTATGCTCCAAAGTGCATGATTCAATACATAGAAACATAGTAGGCCATTCGGCCCTTCGAGCCAGCACCGCCTTTCAATATGATCATGGCTGATCATCTAACATCAGTTCCCCGTTCTTGCTTTTTCCCCATATCCCTTGATTCCTTTAGCCTTATGAGCTAGATCTAACTCTCTCTTGCAGCACCAGAAGGAAACCCATAGTCACAGGGAGAACATGCAAACTCCACACAGACAGCACCCAAGGTCAGGATCGAACGTGGGTCTCTAGCACTGTGAGACAGCAACTCTACGAGCTGCACTAATGTCCAGAATCATAACCCTTGTATTACTATATCAGTGATAGAGACCACAAAACTATCAGGTAGTTAGTTGTGAAAACCCACCTTGTTCACTGGTGTCCTACAGAGAATGAACTCTGCTGTGCCAAGCAGATTCTGCCGACATGTGATTCCAGATCTACAGCAATGTGGCTGACTCATTCCTACCCTATGAAATAGTCCAGCCGGACTTTTCGATCAGGCCAGTTCACTACTGTGCAGACGACAGAAATAGAAGAAGGAAAAATCCCAGTTCCCTCTGGCTACTAGTAGCTGGCAATAAATTAATAATTAAAATAGCAGGTGAGAATTATACTCATATTCCCCCCCCCTGTCATTTTGGATGCCTATGAGGTTTGCTCCTACTTGTGTGATTAAATTTATGGATCATTATATTTTGAAGCTTGCACTGCACATGGAGCATACATTTTTCCGTGATGTTAAATAATTGAAAGTCCTTACATAATTTCACCCCTTTTTCCACAATACCCACTGCCTGCTACATACCACGAGCAAGAGGGCTAACAATAGTGTCCAGCGAGCTCTTTACTTTCCCCATCCTCAGAACGGCCTTTTGGACGTGTCGAGAAGCAGAATGAGGATCCGCTCACAATCTGCCCTCCGTCTCGGTGGGAAAGTTTTCCACTCCCCTCTTCGCTCTCCTCAAGGCTCCAGCTGGTAATCACACCGCTGACAGTTCGCTGGCAAATATATGCACAGTTTTAAAATTAAACAAGCTTGTGACATTTTGCAGAAACAAACGTAATCCACATTTTGTAAATTGGGAGGTTTATTTTTGTACATTGCACCAGACATGAGCACAGTGATCCTGGGATAAGATATAATCTGTCCCACATTTAGCTTGTGTCTTTGTGCAGTTGTTCATTGCATGACGAGATATTACAGTTTGTCAACAATCAGTAGATCCCATCTTCATAACATTGCACTTAAAGTACAATATCCTGTGTGGGTTTCCAGAAGGCCAATAGTTTTGGAGGCTTTTGCCATCAACTGCTCACATACCAAGTATTTTTTAAGAGATGAACCTGTGGAAGATCCTTGGTGTTTTCTGGTCAAATAGAAACACAGATCTTCATCAGAGAACATTGTTTGTAACTCACTTTCATCTAGACCACAGCTATCAATGGCCGGTGTCCTTTATCATCATTATTTTTTGCATATCTTTCACTCATTTGCTCTATATCTCTTTATATCACTGTCTATATCTCTTGTTTCCCATTCCCCAGACTCTTTGTTCTTTTTAGTGTTAGAGAGGTCCAGGGATTCAATGAGAACGGCAGAACAGGTTACTGAATTTGGATAATCAATCAATCTTAAAGATAGCGGAGTCAGGGGATATGGGGAGAAGGCAGGAGCGGGGTACTGATTGGGGATGATCAGCCATGATCACATTGAATGACGGTGCTGGCTCAAAGGGCCAAATGGCCTACTCCTGCACCTATTGTCTATTGTCTATTGTCTATTGTATCAAGATATTAGTCTGAAGAATGATCTCGTCCTGAAACTTCACCTATTCCTTATCTCCAGAGATGCTGTCTGACTCGCTGAGTCACTCCAGCTTTTTGTGTCTATCTTTGGTTTAAAAGACTGTCTGCAGTTCCTTCCTACACATGAATCATTTACTGTACCTAGTGGTTTAGGACTGGCAGAAAAGAGATGGTTCCCTATTCCACCAGATTCACAGCCCAAATCTACCTCCTGGTGGGCTCTGGGTGGAAAATTTAAAAAGGCTCACCTGAGACGGATTGTGGAGAATATTATGGGTGAGACCCAATTTGGATGGCCATTGAGGAAATTGAATAAAAGCTTCACTAAGAAATAAATTGACCTAAAAGTCTGGTATTTTCAGGTGAGAAATCTGGATGGACATAAGCAGACAACTAACAATGGTTTGGGGGGCCTGCATCCTGCTATTACAGTACAAGCATTCTGTTTCTTCTTAACAGAAAGCCTGCCATCCCAGACAAAGGCCAGGTCAAGAGGTTCAGTGTGAAGAGAGAAGAGGAATGGGTCACAAAGAAACGTGAATGGCTTAAGTTGTGAGGGAGGGGGCAGGGGAGGTGGAAGTGTGGAATTGTTATCAAGGATTGGAAAATGAAGCATATTGCCGAAACAGGCCACGATGCAACCACAAAAGTACACAAAAGGAGTATTTCCCGGCAGTGAAGATGCTATTTTTTACCCACAAATAAGGCACGAAAATGTACCTGCGTCTTGGAGGCCAAAGGTTAGGTTGATAGCCAACAAAGATAGACTTGGCTATCCCTCAGTACAGCAACATCGAGGATGATGTTGCTGTACTGAGGGATAGCCAAGTTTATCCCTCATTGCTGGCAGCTGATGGGAAGTGGCTGTAAAAGGAGGGGGGGGGGGGGGGTGAGTTCCTTTCACAGCATGTGAGGAGTCGGGCCCAGCTCAGCACGGCCTGGACTGCACAAATTGGCTGGGCCGCCAGGGGTAAAGTAGTGGGGAGGGCAGGAGTGTTGAGAAGGAGGGGGTCGGGGATCATGCCAGCAACTCACTCACTCACCGCTGCCGCGGCGCTCCGGGCGCGGAGCCACCGCATCGTGGCCGGGGAGGGAAGTAGCTCGGATGGCTGCAGGCGGTCGCTGGGACCGGACAGCGGAACCGGCCGCCACCTCAGTGCCTTCTGCCGGCCGGCCCGCCAGCCACGGTGTCCTTCGGCACAGGCGCAACCGGTGGAGGTGGTGGTTGGCGGGTAGCTATTGGGCGGAAGGCTGGCTACTCTGTCCAGGGCTCCCTCTCTCTCTCTCTCTCTACTAGTACCGGGGCAGGTGACCTGGGAACTGCAGCCAGTCCCGGGACTGCAAGGAATCTGGGAACTGAATCCAGTCCCGGGACTGCAAGGAATCTGGGAACTGCAGCCAGTCCCGGGAATGCGTGGGATCTGGGAACTGCAGCCAGTCCCGGGGTACGCGGGCGATGTTGCCGACCCCTGGACTAAACCAAACCCTTGATCCTGTCCCGCCAACCTTTTCTCAAAATTTAGCAACTTAAATTGGGGGTCCATCTTCGACGCAAGTGCATCTTCATTGCCGGGAAATACGGTACTTCAGCACTTTGGGTCCTTTTGTGTGTGTCTGTATATGCATGTGCATGTGTGGGCGTCTTTAGACTACTAATCGGTAAACATTTTTAAGAGTAATTTAAATTTTTTACATTCTTTTCATTATTTAACAGTGATTTTAAATGTTTGTGAATGCAAAGGACAAGGCAGCGAGGGACTTGGGACATAACTTATTTCTAGCACAGAGCAGTTCTCAACACCACCAACACACAACCGGACGCAAGCATGGGCCAGCTGGGGATTGGCGGGTAGATGCTTAGGGCTGACGGGCACAGGAATTGTTTGACTGAAGACATGGGCCTTTCCCCCCAGCTCCCATTACAGCACAAGCAGCTTCCACCAAGAGTCTTAGTGTTGCAGCAGATGCTCAGATTGCTGATCACCCCTCATGGCACCAGGGTTCAATGATGCATCTTCAGCCAAACATTTCCTGTGCCCGTCAACCCTAAGCATCTACCCGCCAATCCCCAGTGCGAACACTAAAGATGTATGGACTCAGTACCACGTAAAACATTAAAGGACCCAAAATGGTGGAATAACCCAGTGGGTCAAGCAGCCTCTCTGGAGAACATTGATAGGCAGCATTTCAGGTTGGGACCCTTCTTCATAGTCTGAAGGAATGTCCCAACCTGAAACATCACCTATCTTTGTTCTCCAGAGATGCTGCCTGACCCGCTGAGTTTCTTCAGCACTTTTTGTGCTTTTGTATCTGCAGACACAAAGTACCATGCAAAACATTTGCTGCTTTGCCTGATCCCGTCATATTGGCATTGGTACAAAGCAGTCAGCCTTGCCTCATTATTTGCTTAGGCTTATAGAACAAGAGATAACACCAGGAAGAGTAATTTATTTTTCTCTGGAGGCACAAGAGATGCTGGAATCTTGACCAAAAAAAAAAAAAGTAAGCAGGTCAGGCAACATCTGCGGAGGGAAATGAACAGATGACATTTCAGGTCAGGACTCTTCTTCAGATACAGATATTTTTAAATTCATTTGAGTGATGTGTGTTTCACAGCTTGAGCCAGCATTTATTTGCTTGTCCCTAGTTGTCCTCCAGAAGGATTGTTTATCCAGTGGTGGGAAAGGACACCCCGGCCCAGCCCGAGGGTGGAACGGCACTCCCGTCGGAGTGGCCCAGCCCGAGGGAGAACGGTACTCCCGTCGGAGTGGCCCAGCCCGAGGGAGAACGGCACTCCCGTCGGAGTGGCCCAGCCCGAGGGAGAACGGCACTCCCATCGGAGTGGCCCAGCCCGAGGGAGAACGGTACTCCCGTCGGAGTGGCCCAGCCCGAGGGAGGAACGGCACTCCTGTCGGAGTGGCCCAGCCCGAGGGAGGAACGGCATTCCCGTCGGAGTGGCCCAGCCCGAGGGAGAACGGTACTCCCGTTGGAGTGGCCCAGCCCGAGGGAGGAACGGCACTCCTGTCGGAGTGGCCCAGCCCGAGGGAGGAACGGCATTCCCGTCGGAGTGGCCCAGCCCGAGGGAGAACGGTACTCACGTGAGGGCGATCCGGCTCGGGGCTGGAACGGTGCTCCGGTGGCTGGGACGGCGTTCTGAGGCGGTGACCTGAGTCCGGGGTTCAGCCGCGGGCCAGCGGCTGCGTGTGCTGGACTGGAGGGCGGCAGCTTCGACCACCCCCGGGCCGCAGTGTTTGAACCGGCCCGTTTGCGGGGTTCGGTAAGCCGCGGGACTGTTGTGCCATCGCCCGGTGGGGAATCGCCTCAGCGCAGAGGGAGGAGGAGGGAAGAGACAGTAACCCTAAGATTTTTGCCTCCACCACAGTGAGGAGGTGCTTGGAGGATGCACTGTGGTGGTGTTAATTTGTGTTTATTGTTGTTTATTATTGTATGATTGTATGTATGACTGCAGGCACGAAATTTCGTTCAGACCGTAAGGTCTGAATGACAATAAAGGTATTCAATTCAATTCAATTCAATTCAATTCAATGACTGTTTTCATAGTCAGTTTCTGTAGGGACAGAGCTGTAGCTGGAGACCAGTTTCTTAACATGATCAGTACAATGCTTACGTCCCATATTTGGGAGTACCTGGTTCTTGGGGGATTAACATTAAAAATGCCCCTCATGAGTTTGGTTACCAGGGGGTGTGTCCCAACAGAATGCCGCTCTGTTCCTTGCCACAGGTATGTTGACAGAGCACTTCTGGCACAGTTGATGGCACTATAACTGAGCCCCTCATCGTAATGGAGACTGGCCAGGAATTCCAGAACAGACGGGATGTTCATAGATCTGTGGGTGATGCTATTGTTGTGACAGTACATTTCCCATTTTTTGATGTACACCAAGTACTGTTTTTTGGTGGACTGTCTGTGGGCCGCTGAAATAATATCCACTGTTCGGTCCGTTAGCCCCAGGTGTAGTAGAGGTGCTTTCAAACTCTACAAATTAATAGGTTTGTATAATTATGACATGGGTGACTTTCCCTTGTTACGGGATGAACCAGTAAATTAGGTCTATGATGGATGGTGATGCATGGTTCTAATACCATGTCGAGTATCACCGGGAACCATGGTTGAGTAGGCCAATCGGGTACTATCAAAATACCAGACGCAGAGTCTTGCTGTATTTTCCTTAATACCCGACTGATGAGGCAGAAAGGAGGGAATGCATAAATAAACAATTTCCCCCAATGCAGCGAAAATGCATCTGTTGCCGCTGCCCCTGGGTCTGGTTCCCATGAAACATAATTCGATAACTGGTGATTGAGCCTGGATGCGAATAGATCGATATCTGGTGTTCCATACCGTGCTGTAGTTTCAGCAAATACATTTTTATCCAACATCCATTCAGTGTTTTCATTGAATTTGCGTGACCTGGTGTCTTCCACTAAATTTAGTTTACCTGGTAAGTAGGTAGCTGATATCCAAATATCTCTCTGGATACACCATTGCCAAATTGTGTTGGCCAGATTGTCACATGATGTCGATTTGTTTCCACCCATATGGTTGATATATGCTACCATGGTGGTGTTGTCAATTTGTAGTCTAACATGCTGGTGATATAACCCAGAACAATACGACTTAAGGCCATGGAATGCACTTAACATCTCCAGGTAGTTTATGCCCAGTGTTTGTAATAATGATGCCTCCTGTGCATTCCATCTCCCTCCACAGCTGGAGATGGAATTGGTAGCACCCCAACCAAGTGCACTGGCATCAGTTTGTAGTACCATAGACAGGTTGCTGATAATGATTGGATTGGAACAATGCCTAATGTTATCTTTCCACCATTTTAGTTCCATTATGGCTTCTGTTGGTAGCTTCATTGGTCTGTCAAAATGACCACCATTAATTTTGAGTGCTCGTATTTTAGCCATCTGTAAATTTCGATAATGTAAAGGTCCGAATTGTGTGGCTGGAAACGCAGCCACTATTTTGCCAATTATTCTTGCTACTCCGATGGATGTTTTAGTGATGTCAATGATTTTGCTGCAAGCCTCTATTAAGGCTGTAACCTTTTCTTTCGGCAAAGTCACTGACATGTGAACTGAGTTAATGGTGAACCCCAGATAATCCATTGTGGTTGAAGGCGTTAATTTAGATTTAACTGGATGGATGATAAACCCCAGTTTTTCAAATAATTGTTTTGTGGCTGTTACCGCTTGTTTAGCCAATTCCAAAGTTTTGCCCACAATAAGTATGTCATCTAGATATGCCATTACCATGTGTTTTCGTTTCCGCAGAAACGCTAGGGCTGGTTTCAAAATTTTAGTGAACAGCCTGGGGGCTGATGTTAGCTCATTAGGTAGTGCCCTGTACTGCCAGTGCTGACCCATCCAGTTGAATTTTAAATAACATCTGTGGTCACCTCTTATGGGTACTGTATAGTAAGCATCTTTTAAATCGATGCTTGCCATGTAGTAACCTTTGGAAATCAATTGCTTAGCATTAACAAAGGTTTCCATCTTGAAATGAATATATTGTACGAAAGTATTCAAATTAGTCAAATCTATGATGATGCGGCAACCACCATCTTTCTTGTTTTTGATAAAGATATTGGACACGAATTCCTGTGATTCGTGTTGGGTTTTCTTAATTACTCCTTTTTTATAAAGCCGCTGTAGTTCAGCATGTGCTTTTGATTTTTCTTTGCCTGTAAGCACGAACATTCGGTTCGGTACATGCTGAACTGGAGGGTTATGTTTTTGTATAAATTCTATGGTATAACCCTGGATACTGCTTAAAATATAAGTGTCGGTAGTTAACTTATTCCATGCATCCAGATAGAAGTGTAATCTCCCACCAACCTCCATGCTCCCTTCAATTCGTAAGGAACCAGACCCACCTACCTCCATGGTTACCAGTGGTAGGTTTGTTACTTTTTCGGCATCCTCCGTGGACGTTGAGGCGCCGGTGTCTGGGTCTGTAGTTCGGTCGGTGTTGAGGGTTTGCGCATTTTCCAGGAAGGCCGGTCTGGGCCATGGCCTAAAAAAGACCGATGTTGAGTGTTCCTGGCCTTCGAGCTTTCACCAGTTTGTCTTGGCCGACTGGTGGGTGCGTAGGGGTGCTGTTTCTGGCCGAAGTAGTTTTTGGACGTTGCTTTAATGAGCCCCAGTGTTTTAGCCTCTTCGTCAAGTTCTTTTACCTGTTTGGATAAGTCACCTCCAAATAGTAATATTGGTGGTTTGGAGGTTCCAGGTTTGCAGATGCCTGCAAATTTGGGGTCTAAAGCCGGTTGGATGGCACTCTTCCTAATACTATTTAACTCGTATTGGGAGTTGCAAAATAAAGCCAGTGCATCTTGGTGATCTTGTTTCATGTCTTGTTCATTTAATGTGCGGGCGAAAGCCGTAATTCCCGCTGTCAGGACTTTCAGAACTTTTTGTATTTTCAAGTCCCTGGCTCTGATTGATGCTCCGACATGTTTCCAAATACACTGGTTGACACTGGGAACATTTAGTGATTTGCAGTTCCCTGGTGGTAAGTGTCTTGCTGTGGTGTCCAATAATGCCTGTCCTTGTAGCTGGTTGAATGACATGTAGTCGATACTTGCAGCTATTTTGGGCTCCAGGTTTTGGCCAGTTTGGTCGGGTTGAATAAACTGGGACACCATATCCAATAGGTTTTCTTGCACCCCATGCACGCCAGGGGTATGTTCTGCACACCCCTCTTCAGGGTCAGCCCAGAATTGACCCCCCGTACTCCCCTCTGATGAGGGAGAAACACTGTGCAGCCCTACAAGAGGTACTGCTGTAGGACTTACTAGCTGCCCACTGTGACTAGTCTCCTTCTCCCGGAGCCTGCCACTTTGGAGTATTTGCTCCAACAGCCGCTCCAACTGGCTCCTATGCTCTCGGGCACTGGCCACTCGCGGCTGCTCCTGTTCCTCCAGCCGCTCCAACCGGCTCCAATGCTCACGGGCACTGGCCCCTCGCGGCTGCTCCTGAAGCCGCTCCAACCGGCCCCAATGCTCACTGGCACTGGCCGCTCGCGGCTGTTCAAAGTCGGACTCATCGGAGTCAACGACTCTGTTTTTTGCTTCGCTTTACCGCCCGGCCGTGGTGTTGATTTGGCCGGTGCGGGAGCGAAGTCGGGCACAGCTGTTCCCATTACGGGAGATTGGTGTGCCGTTGGCTGCTGCTGGCTGCCCGCAACTCCGCGGTTCTCCCCCGCCAGCTTTTTCGCAGCCTTCTTGTTTCTCGTGGATCTGTCCATGCCTCCACCTATAAAGTAAGTGGAAAGAACGCAGAGTCTCCTTACCTGCTGTTCCCGGCTTTTAAATTCTGCCGCTAAGGGGAACATCGTTCCCCCTGCTGTGACTCGTTGCAATGCGTGTAGTGATATGTCACGCATGCGTCCTAGCGGGGTTCTTCACGTAGTCACTCACGTGACTCCGAAGTAAAATAGGTAATATATCTTCTGAAGCAAATTGGGTTTTTTTTTAAGAAGAAATGCATCATAAAGCAGGAAACAGTGGCCCAAAATTATTCCTCTGTTCCCTTGCTCTGAAAATGCAGAGTGTTCTGGCAACTGATTCTGCTATCTCCATAGTCTCAAACAGTTCTCAAGTATATGTAGCCAGAGCATTATTTACTTCAGCTTGTCTTGCTAACTGTTCCCTGGCACCGATATCTGGTTCTCATTCCAGTCCATAAAACTTAGCATAACGATCTGTCTGCCACCAAATAGACCCAAATTATAAAGTAGTACACATCTACAGCACTTAGGTAATTTCTATATAAAAGCCAAGACATGATTAGCAAAGTGTATTTTAACACATGGATATGTTAATAAACTATTTAATTTTTTATTGTGGTTGTGTTCTTTATTATTGTACCGCTGCTGGCAACCCAAATACCACCGACCTTGGTTGTGTGGCAATTAAATTAAATTATATCATTTATTATATATCAAATAGTGATTGCCTATCTATGCTAAAGTCAATTTCGAAGAGCATTTTTTTTCCTTTGATGACATTATGAGTATATCCACTCTCCGCCATTATAACTGTGCCAGATTCATGTTTATCAGTTTGAGGAGCAAAATTAGGCCATTCGGCCCATCAGGTCTCTGCCATTCAATCATGGTTGATCTATATTTCTTTCTCAACCCAATTCTCCTGCCTTTTCCCCATAACCCCTGACACCATTCCTAATCAAGAATTTGTCAATCTCCGCCTTAAAAATATCCATTGATATCCAAATATCCACAACCATCTGTGGAAATGAATTCCACAGATTCATCCCCTCTGACTAAAGAAGTTCCTCCACATCTCCTTTCTATTGGTATGTCCTTTTATTCTGAGACTAGGACCTCTAGTCCTAGGTTCTCCCACTGGTGGAAACTTTCTCTCCACATTCACTCTCTCCGAGCCTCTCACTATTTGGTAAGTTTCAATGATGTCCTCCCTCATATTATGATGACTAAAGAGCCTGTCCCACGAGCATGCGACTCCATGCGGCAAGCGCTATCTAACGTGGTCGTTTGAGCCGTACGGCCTCGGGAGGTGCCAGTCCCACTTCGATCGCCGGAGCCGTATGGAGTTGTGCGGAGCTGGTCCCGACATCGCGCGGGGCTCCGTAAAACTGACCGTGTTCAAAAATTCCGCGCGGCAACGGCCTGCCAGCCCGCAGCTGCCTCGACGCCGTATGCACCGCCTCGACGGGCATATGCAGCGTCTCGATGGCGTATGCACGTCTTGACGCTGTACGTCACGCGCGAACTTCCCGCGGACATCGCTCGAACTTCACGTCACTCACTCGACCTCTGCGCGGCCCCCGCTTCCGGTTTGGTCGCGCTCGCCGCATGTAGGTCGCATGCTCATGGGACAGGCCCTTAACTTTTAAACCTACCCCAGTTATCCATGGCTATTCCCTCAAAAATTCCAGCAACACGTGCAGAACCACTCCTGAGAATTGTAAGGGCTTCTTGCTTCTTAACCATTGCCCATTAAAGCAGGATGAGAAAATGTCTTTTGGGTCTGAATATTCAGCAATATCTATTTTTCACACAGAGAGTAGTGAATCACTGGAATTCTCTGCCACAGAAGGTAGTTGAGGCCAGTTCATTGGCTATATGTTTAAGAGGGAGTTAGATGTGGCCCTTGTGGCTCAAGCGATCAGGGGGTATGGAGAGAAGGCAAGTACAGGATACTGAGTTGGATGATCAGCCATGATCATATTGAATGGCGGTGCAGGCTCGAAGGGCCAAATGGCCTACTCCTGCACCTAGTTTCTATGTTTCTATGTTTCTATGTTTCTCAGGCAATGCATTGCCTTATGGAGGGACCAGCACCACTAAGAGTTCTCATTCCCTGGGGCACCTCAGCATTGTAGCTGTACTATTGGACTAGTAAACCAGACACCAGAACTGATAATGCAAAGATCATCCCAACATTGCTTGAGGAATTTTAATAAGTTAATTAAATGAATTTGACCATAAATGCACGCATGGTCAGGAAATTATTTATTGTCAAACCCATCTGTTGACTATAGTAAATTAGTGAATGAAATCTGGTGTTTATGTTATTCCAGGGATATATTAACATGATGCTATTTAACAGGTCATTCAGTTTAATTAGGTACAGACAATATCTGCAGACCTTGCCAGCAACTTCCACAAGTTTATAACCAGTCTTGGCTGCTGTACAAGCAATCTATCTCCTGTGACTGTACAGATTAAACTAGAGGACTACGTCACATATAGACAGCCTTTATGGGCTATTTGGACAAAGTTAATTATGCTCAAACTATGCGTTTTTGCTTCCTAAGCAATTTTATTTAACAGCAAAGATAGACACAAAATGCTGAAGTAACTCAGCAGGTCAGGCAGCATCTCCGGAGAAAAGAAATAGGTGACGTTTTGGGTCAAAACGCTTGTTCAGACTATTCATTTAACAGCAGTCTTGTTTATAAGCAGCTCAATGCAACATCACCTTGAAATGCATTGTCCTTGAATCTTGTCCAAAGCCTCCAGTCCCTGGTCCTGATTCTCCTTTGTTTGCTTGCCTTTTCACTCTAGTTCTCTTTTTACTCACCGTTTCACATTCCTCTTTTCCTCTGCTCCATTAACATTTAATCCTCCATCATCTCCCTTTGTCCTCCCTCTTCTCCCCTCTCTGTCATTCTTCTCACACTCTTCCCTCATCCATCTGCTGCCTCTGCAATATAGCAAGCTTGTTGTTCCTTATTTCAAGTCCTTTTTTAAAAATGTGTCAATATGTTAGACAGACACATGTTAATATGTTAGACAGACACTCAATTTGTTGGGGTCAAGGAATGAGCATTCATGTCACGGCCCTGTTTTCACCAATCTTTCCACCGCTACACACAAGAAGCGCAAGACAGGCATCATTAACCATATAACCATATAACAATTACAGCACGGAAACAGGCCATCTCGGCCCTACAAGTCCGCGCCGAACAATTTTTTTCACTTAGTCCCACCTGCCTGCACTCATACCATAACCCTCCATTCCCTTCTCATCCATATGCCTATCCAATTTATTCTTAAATGATACCAACGAACCTGTCGCCACCACTTCCACTGGAAGCTCATTCCACACCGCTACCACTCTCTGAGTAAAGAAGTTCCCCCTCATGTTACCCCTAAACGTCTGTCCCTTAATTCTGAAATCATGTCCTCTTGTTTGAATCTTCCCTATTCTCAAAGGGAAAAGCTTGATCACATCAACTCTGTCTATCCCTCTCATCATTTTAAAGACCTCTATCAAGTCCCCCCTTAACCTTCTGCGCTCCAGAGAATAAAGACCTAACTTATTCAACCTATCTCTGTAACTTAGTTGTTGAAACCCAGGCAACATTCTAGTAAATCTCCTCTGTACTCTCTCTATTTTGTTGACATCCTTCCTATAATTGGGCGACCAAAATTGTACACCATACTCCAGATTTGGTCTCACCAATGCCTTGTACAATTTTAACATTACATCCCAGCTTCTATACTCAATGCTCTGATTTATAAAGGCTAGCATACCAAAAGCTTTCTTTACCACCCTATCTATATGAGATTCCACCTTCAAGGAACTATGCACGGTTATTCCCAGATCCCTCTGTTCAACTGTATTCTTCAATTCCCTACCATTTATCATGTACGTCCTATTTTGATTTGTCCTGCCAAGGTGTAACACCTCACATTTATCAGCATTAAACTCCATCTGCCATCTTTCAGCCCATTTTTCCAAATGGCCTAAATCACTCTGTAGACTTTGGAAATCCTCTTCATTATCCACAACACCCCCTATCTTGGTATCATCTGCATACTTACTAATCCAATTTACCACCCCTTCATCCAGATCATTGATGTACATGACAAACAACAAAGGACCCAACACAGATCCCTGAGGTACCCCACTAGTCACCTGCCTCCAACCCGACAAACAGCCATCCACCATTACCCTCTGGCTTCTCCCATTCAGCCACTGCTGAATCCATCTTGCTATTCCTGCATTTATACCCAACAGTTTAACCTTCTTAACCAACCTTCCATGAGGAACCTTGTCAAAGGCCTTACTAAAGTCCATATAGACAACATCCACTGCTTTACCCTCGTCAATTTCCCTAGTAACCTCTTCAAAAAATTCAAGAAGATTAGTCAAACATGACCTTCCAGGCACAAATCCTTGTTGACTGTTCCTAATCAGACCCTGTTTATCCAGATGCTTATATATATTATCTTTAAGTATCTTTTCCATTAATTTGCCCACCACTGAAGTCAAACTAACAGGTCTATAATTGCTAGGTTTACTCTTAGAACCCTTTTTAAACAATGGAACAACATGCGCAGTACGCCAATCCTCGGGGACTATTCCCGTTTCTAATGACATTTGAAATATTTCTGTCATAGCCCCGGCTATTTCTGTGGATTGTTCAGATGCCGAGAAGTGTGTTCAGCTCTGGCTGAACAACATCTAATCTTGTGTGTGGACTTGATAAGAAGAAGAAGACTCAATGTAATAATAATAATAATAATAATAATAATAATAATAATAATAATAATAATAATAATAATAATAATAATAATAATATCTTTTATTGTCATGGCTCGTCAGTGCAACGAGATTTAGTATGCAGCTTCCAACCGATGTAAAAGAAGAGTAAAATAAATAAATAAGCATGTGTTAATTGGAGTAGCAACCAATACACTGGAAAGGCTACCAATCCAATTGTGAAAAAGTCCCAAGGATGCTGAATGATGTAACAGTGAAACCAGCTTTAATTTGTCTAAAGTACAGAGAGTAAAGGCAAGTCTACGTGAACCTCACTTCACAGGACAACCCCCTCATCCCAGGAATCAATCCTATGAATCTAAGAAGCCCTGACCATGGCATACGTGGAGGGATCAAAATTGCACAAAATCCCTTAAAGTCTTGAGGAGAGTCCATGCAATCTCTACAAGACTCCCTTACAGGTATGCTCCAAACCTCTTGCATTAACCGCCTTTTGCTAGAATTTTTGGGGGGATCTTATAGAAACTTACAAAATTCTTAAGGGGTTGGACAGGCTAGATGCAGGAAGATTGTTCCCGATGTTGGGGAAGTCCAGAACAAGGGGTCACAGTTTAAGGATAAGGGGGAAATTTAGGACCGAGATGAGAAAAACATTTTTCACACAGAGAGTGGTGTATCTCTGGAATTCTCTGCCACAGAAGGTAAATGAAGCCAGCTCATTGGCTATATTTAAGAGGGAGTTAGATGTGGTCCTTGTGGCTAATGGGATTAGAGGGTATGGAGAGAAGGCAGGTACAGGATACTGAGTTGGATGATCAGCCATGATCATATTGAATGGCGGTGCAGGCTCGAAGGGCCGAATGGCCTACTCCTGCACCTATTTTCTATGTTTCTATGTTTCTATGTTTCTATGTTTGCTTACGAGAGTACTTACAGAGCGGTGAATGCTCCTCAACCGTCAAAAATATCTCTCAGAAAGACTATTTGGAGTTTGGGAAATGAGCAGTGTAGGATGGGTTACAGAGATGGCACACCAGCTGGTGTGGACCTTCTCTGTCCCCCAGAGGTTCAGCCTGTACTGACCTGATCTGGATGTGGAGCGCTAATCTCGTATGCCTTCACATCCTCCATCCACCTCTAAACGCCTCTGACAGGCAATTAAAAACCATTATAAATTGCAATAATAACGATTCAAAAAAGTAATTAAATAAACAATTAATCTAAAACACTTAGAAATAATTAAAAAATGTAGAAGAATTATAATATGTTTAAAAAAAAACAACTACCTTCCTCTTTTCCTCCTTCAGATTGTTGTAGTCATCTAGTATTTAAGATCTTTGGGTGCACCAGAGGCCCATCCTAACCTTTTCCTGAAATCATACTTTTCCATTAGCATGAGGTTGCAAATGGAGCACTGACGAGGCTTTCTCCATTAGGAAGAACTGGACTTCAAGACCCTACCTCTATATTTAGTAGGACATCCTTGTTAGTGTAATGTACTTATTTCCCGACTGCAGACCTAGGCTTTCATTACCCTTCCATTTCCCATGGAATGATTGTGTCTACTGGAGGTCCAGATCCATACAGAAACTAGAATCCTATTCATTCCACTCACCTCTCATCACTCTACACTCTCTTGCATATGAGGTCAAAGATAGTTCGGATATGATCAACTTTTCATTGTATGCAAAAAGCAAAGTTCTGGAATGGGCAAAAGGAATTACAGATGCTGGAATCTTGAATGAAACACAATGTGCTGGAGGAACTCAGTGGGCAAAACAACATCTGTGGAGAGTAAAAGACAGACACTGTTTTGGATTGGGACCCCTTCTTCAGAATAAAACAGGCTCCTGACCCAATTACTATCTGCCCATCTCCCTCAGGTCCTGCCTGGCCCATTGATTTCCTCCTGCAATTTGTTATTTTGCTCAAGATTCCAGAATCTACAGTCTATTGTGTTTCCTTTTCATTCTGGGCCTAGGTTCCAAACATCACAGCCAAACTTATCCTGAATTTACTTAGAAACCTTTCACACCATGCATGGTAGTTACACACTAAGTTGGACAAAATGCAGCCATTACCATTTGAATTAACAAAACACAAAGTGCTGGAGTAACTCAGCAGATCAGGTTATGGAGGGAATGGACATGCAACGTTTAAAGTCCTTATTCTCATTTGTCAATTCCCTCCATGGGTGCTCACTGACCTGCTGAGTTATGTCAGCACTTTGTGTTTTGCTCAAGATCCTAGCATCTGCAGTTCCTTGTGTCAATATTTTAATCAGTTAAGATTGTACTCCAATCTGTATTGAGGTGAGTATGGAAGTGATAAAATACCTTAATTTCCTCATTTTCATTAATATTTTGTCCTACTTTTCTGTTGAAATGGTTGGTGACTGGCTGTTAGACAGACCTGACAGGCAGTTAATGCCCCTGTTCCACATCGCCGGTTGTGATGCTAGTTGAAGGTGGTTGCCGGAGGTTGCAGGTGGTTGTCGGAGGTTGCAGGTAGTGGAAGGTAAGACCTTCCACTACCTGCAACCTCCGACAACCACCTTCAACTAGCATCGCAACCGGCTTCGACTAAAAAATTACTGATTTTTAAAACGGCAACCTATTTTTAGTCGCGGCCAGTTTTGAATTTTTTGAAATAATCGCCGGAACATAGAAGAAGCGGAAACCACTTTCGACCATTAGGGAGACTGACAAAAACCTCCGGGAACCGCATGGAAACCTTGGGTGGGGCGCAAAGTCTCCAGAGGTTTCCGTTCAGGTTTCCTAAGTGGGACAGGGGCATAACAATACACAGAACTTTGTTCCATGTTCTGTGTGAAGTTTGAAGAAATGTCCACTCCAAACTGAGTAAAAATGTTGATAGATGTTTAGAGTCTTCTCCTCCCCCACAAAGTCTTACTCCTTTCCCATGTTATACTGGTTGATTTAATTCACACAATGGTTGTTCTTCCTAGCAGGCAAGGTGGTGGAAAGACTGAGAAGGAAATAGTCACAGTGCATATCTATTGCATATCCTCTCAGACGAGAAGCCTTTTATATATTACAGTTTAAATGGAAGAGCAAACACACTGTACAGACCATTAGCCATAAATTTCCACTTTGTCAAGAAAAGGATTTAGATTACACCAAGAATTTAGACCGCAGAGAGACAGTGAACATTAACTGCATTCAAGACTTCAACACAATTTTGGACTAAACTATTTATTTGGAGCTTTTTTCCCCCCTACTCTTTGTTGATTTAGTGCCTGCAGCAGTGAATCAGAACTATGATGCCATGAGGCCAATGGCCTGACTCATTTCTCTGTCCGTACTGCCGTTGTGCAGAGGATCTGGGAACTGTTACACAGTCAGAGAGCCAGGTCTGCTTCTCTCTCAAGCATAGCAAGCATCACCCTGTGGCACAGACTGGGGGTTGGACCATGCCAACAATCACAACCCATGTGTGATTCTCTTACTGAGCCTCAGAATTACCTTGGCCCTTGACATGCTCAGAATCTGCAGACCTGAAGGAAACTGCTGGCTATCACCCCCCTGCACCCCAGGACACCTCAGACTGTGATGCCTGCCAGTGATATTACGCAATTGGTAACATGTTGCGCCTGGATTTGGTGAACTTGGATTTATTTATGAATAATGTTTGGAGCTGGTAACGTGGTATTTGTGACCTCTGTTGTGATGGAGGTTATAACATATTGCTGGTATTGGGGTTGATTTGGACGGTGCTTCAGCTAATAATGTCTATTATCAGGACTGGGTGAATGGTGGTCAAGAATAACAAATAGTTATCTCTCCTTTATTTCTTCTGCTTTCTACCTCTGCTTCTTTTCTCTTCATTTTCTTTCTTTTCTCATTTTCCTTTCCTCACTTTCTGATAACACACACTTCTCTATTTCTTTTCTATTCTTTTTTTGTCTCCTTTTTATTGTTAAGATAAAAATAATAAGAAGCTGTACATGAATTGTAACGTCAATATATACTAGGTACCTATGGTACCATATTATTGTACGTACTTCTAATAAAAATAAATAAGTAAAAATAATAAAAAATTAAAAATTAAAAAATAAAATGCGTGGAACCTGTGCCCAGCTGTCATGCTGCCACCAGCTTTAGTGAACCGCTTACTGCCAATTAAGGCATGGGGTGCATTGTCGCTGAAATGATGAAGCTTTATGCCCCTGTCCCACTTAGGAAACCTGAACGGAAACCTCTGGAAACTTTGCGCCCCAGCCAAGGTTTCCGTGCGGTTCCCGGAGGTTCCCAGAGGTTTTTGTCAGTCTCCCCACCTGCTTCCACTACCTGCAACCTCCGGCAACCACCTGCAACCTCCGGGAACCGCACTGAAACCTTGGGTGGGGCGCAAAGTCTCCAGAGGTTTCCGTTCAGGTTTCCTAAGTGGGACAGGGGCATTACTCGCCGTTGGCCTTGATTGGTCCGACAGCTTTTGCTTCGTCCGCCAGGTTTTTCCTGTTGAATGGGCCTTACCTGAACAGAAGATTCGGCGGCTGGCTCTCATATCCCCCTGATAGCGCTGTTCACTGCCGGCACGCATGTGCTCCAGTATGTTCCACCGACATCTTTAGAATCTGGAGTCAGTTACATCTGACCTTTCGCACTCCCCTCCTCAGAGAGGGCGATTCGTAGGCAGCCCTGAAACAGGTCCCTGACGATACCTGCGCTGATACGGCCCTTCCAATGGACCTATACCAGGATGGAACATTCTGTTGGGATGACAAACTTTGTTGTCAGGAAATGGTACCTCTGACACGCGCCCTTCATCCCTCGCGGTATGCTCCACGGCTCCACCCTCAGACTCGGCGTCAGAATTATACTGACCCGGCATGCTCAACTTCTCCAAGAGGGAGACATGAAGCAGCCTTGTCCCAGGCGCTGCTGGCACGGCCTCTCCTACAGGCGGGTGCTGTGACACATTAACCAGCCCTGTCCTAGGCGCTGCTGGCGTGGGCTCTCCCGTAGGCCGGCGCTGTGACAGATTCGGCGTCAGCAGTATACTGACCCGTGATGGTCTCCCCCTCCAACAGGGAGACATTAAGCAATCATTAATTGTGAAGGCCAGCTCATCTCCCAGTGGCTCCCCTGACTTATTTGGGACAGCAAAACGTGCTGCCAGGGATGGGACATCTGGCGCATGCCCTTCGTCCCCCGGGGTGAATTCCCTGCCAGAGACGGGTTCAGAACATTGCTGAGCCATTGCACTCTCCTCATCAATGAGGGAGTGATTGAGCAGCCCTATACCAGGCGCTGCTGGCGCGGCCTGTCCCATAGGCCCGCGCTATTACAGATCCGGTGTCTGAGGTGACCTGACCCGGCATGGTGTCCTCAGCTTGGGGAATGCATGTCCAAATTCAATTTTGGAGTGTGGAGCTTCACCTGTGAAGGGTTAAAATAACAACATAATCCCCACCAAATACACATTTATTACCTGAGGGGAATCCTTGCAGCCCGACTCGTCCGAGTTCAAAAGGGCTGATCGATGTATCGGTGATTTCACCCCATGCCTGGGGACCACTGCGACCAACGATATGTCTGTGAGCCGCTGACCCCACTGTCAGCGACTCTGGCGGTCACACCGCCTTCCTGCTTGATTTGCCCGTCCCCGGGATCCACAGCAGGCTGGAAACCACTGACCCCTTTGTCAGTGGTTGGTACCGCGAACCCGACATCAGCCGACTATCCGCTTCCGCGGACGGAACCGGGGTCTCCCCACAGCCCATAGCCGGTTCACTCGCCGGACTTCACGACAATCTAGCAGGATACCTCTGTGAAGAGAGGTTCCTGCATGAAAATCAAACCTGGTAAGTAATAAAAACTTACCTGGAGGTTTAAACTTCCCGCCGGCAGGAGCGATGCCCTGCTAGTCCGGTGCTTCGCCATGCGAACAACGATATGATGCGCATGCGAACTGGCGGGGGTTCTTCACGGAATCACTCACGTGACTCCGAAGTAAAATTGTACATTCCTTTCATAAGGTAAGGTTATAGTCCTGCTCTCACATCCTACCTCACTGCTGATCTTGCACTTTTTTATCCACAATTTCTCCACAATTATATTACTACAATGCAATAACACAGCAATCTGCACTCTGGCAGTTGTCTCCTTGTATTACCCATTGTACGCATGGCTTGATCGTATTTATGCATAACACGAACTGACTGGATAGCACACAAACAAGGTTTCCACTGCATCTCAGCATATATAACAATAATTGACCAATAAATAACCATCCACAATATGCATGAAGGACATGTACTAAGTGATAGGAAAAGATATGCTTCTCTATTAAGCAATCTCTGTCAGGGTTTAGTTTGCAAATTGTGACTTTTCTTCAACTGATATTTCCAGCAAGCACTTCCCATCTGGGCCATTTCTGTTAGTTCTGCCTCATGCCCCACCTGTTATACTCACTCTGTTCATTATTATCTGATCAGCATTGCGCAAAAACCATGGGGCTTGAAAAAGCTCTCCACTTTCGTAAGATGCACTTGTTGTTTTTTTGTTAAGCCGCATAAATCCAAACTGTCACAAGCCTCTCATTCAGCAGACTTGGACCACAGCACATGCGTGCTCCTGTGGGATTCCTTCATTATCCCACTGCCGCCAGCGATTTTATCACAGCTATGATCGACGTGAAGACGTCAATAGTGGATTGTGTAGAAAGTTGGATTCTTGTACAGCTGAAAGGCCCGTGGATAGAACGACACACATTGCAGCTGCTCAGAAACCTCACTCATTCCCTTCATAAAATAATAGTTTTCAGAGAGATCTCTTACATTGTTTTAGTCAGCTGTTAGAGGCAGTTTTATAGATGCCCTCTGACTCATACATTGTAATAGACTTGAAAATGGGTATTTCGTTTGTTATTAATATATCTTTTTGTGAATTATTTTCAGAAACTTTCAGATCAATCAATTTCATCCCTTCCTTTCAGACACTTGAAAACAAACCAGCATCACTGCTGACATGTTTCAACCATTCAGATTATAATGAATTCTGGTAATTCTGTCCCCAAAATGCTAAGCTTTGAAGAGATGAGAATGATTGATTTTTTTAAATTCGATTAATGTATCAAAGGATATGGATCCAAGACCAATGAACTGCACTGAAACACAGAGCTCAACCATAGCCCAGCTGTAAGCTTGAGTAATGATGGCTTCATTCCTGTTTCTTCTTTTCTGGAAAATGGATTCTTGAAGTATTTTCTAAAATATTGACTTTACATTAGTGTTATGTATAAACGTATGGCTTTCCTGCAACACATTGCTAAGATTCCTTCTGTCTTTGCAAGTCACAACATATTCTACCTCAGCAATCTTCACATGTGCTGGCAGATTTGAACAATCCTTAGTTCATATTCCCTTACCATCAGCTGGCATTTGCAACCATTCCACAGGCTATTAACAAAATGATTCAGATCTTGGACAGGTTGTGCCAAAGTGATACTTGCTCAAGGAAGGTAAATAACTTATCCTTGTGTGTAATGCATTCTTAAAAGACACCTTGAATTGCTTTATAGACAATTAACTAAATTCCTAACTGGAGTCCCTGCAGTTATTAAGAAAGATCCACTAATGCCCCTGTCCCACTTAGGAAACCTGAATGGAAACCTCTGGAGACTTTGCGCCCCACCCACGGTTTCCGTGCGGTTCCCGGAGGTTTTTGACAGTCTCCCCGCCTGCTTCCACTACCTGCAACCACCGGCAACCACCTGCAACCTCCGGGGCCATAAATGCACATGTCAGGCACAAAGCTAAGACAAATATCATATATTTTTGTGGAGATGATTAAAGGAAGAACTTGGCCCGAATTCTAGGATAATTAATAGGGATTTTCCACATCTACTTGATAAAGGTTGGCTCAGCTCTATGATGCTTGTGCGAAGAGTAGTGTCAGACTAGCTCTGCGATCAATTCC
Organism: Amblyraja radiata; assembly: GCF_010909765.2. Classification (NCBI taxonomy): domain Eukaryota; kingdom Metazoa; phylum Chordata; class Chondrichthyes; order Rajiformes; family Rajidae; genus Amblyraja; species Amblyraja radiata. The sequence continues at coordinate 13,531,365 of NC_045959.1, read as the reverse complement.
AGTGGAGGACTCTGCGATCAATTCCAGTGGAGGACTCTGCGATCAATTCCAGTGGAGGACTCTGCGATCAATTCCAGTGGAGGTCTCTTAATACTCAGATTCACAGCCAATATATTGTAAGGGCCGAGAAAGAAACTGATCCTGAGGTATAACATCACCTGGAATCTCATGGGATAGCAACGCTGATAAAGAGGTCCGAATGGCCTATTGTTGCTTCTATCTAATGTTCTTAAGTTCTTAACCACAATGGTACATGAACAAAAAGTTCAGAACCCAGACTGCGAGATTGAAATTAAGCCTTAAAAACTTTTACAGCGAGCCACTTCTATACTTGCAATGCACTCGACTGTCCTCCCAGCAGTCACAGTGTATATGTATGTTTGTTAAATGCTGGAGAAACTCAGCGGGTGCAGCAGCATCTATGGAGCGAAGGAAATAGGCGACGTTTCGGGCCGAAACCCTTCTTGGCCCGAAACGTCGCCTATTTCCTTCGCTCCATAAATGCTGCTGCACCCGCTGAGTTTCTCCAGCAATTTTGTGTACCTTGTATGTTTGTGTGTTTGTTTGTATGTGTGCACATTCTGTGTATGTTTGTGTGCACAGGTGTGCGTGTGCATGCAGTGTGCATGTAGCACGTTTTATGTGCAGCGTGTGTGTGGAAATAATAGTTCCAACAACTTCTACTTTTAGAAAAGATTACAAGATACATTTTCCAGTTATTTAACTGGCCTTTGGGATTGCAAGTGGGAGATTGTTGTCTGTTGCCAGCTATGATTCACAACGGTTGTATTGGATTGGATTCTGGTGGCTCTTTAGCCATATTTGGCTTTATGAGTTGTCAGCCATTTACTACATTGAACATGCCTAAAACTTAAAATGTTCTGCTTAAAAGGCATTATTTTGTATAAAGTCTCACATTGTTATTTATTATAGATCGATTCCTTAGGCAGACAAGAACAAGTCTAGGGGAATGCTCGTGTGTGCACAGTTTGATCTGAATAATCTCATCACATGAAAGACAGCCATTCAACCCATAATGAATGTGTCAGCTCATTAACAAGTTAGCCAATTACCACATTGCTCTAGCTTCACCCTCAGATTTGCAAACATTGTCCTTTGAAGCACATCACCAATGCACTGTTGAAACATAATGCAGGTGCCTGTATCACCCTTTCAGCTTAAATTAACCTTCAAAAAATAATTTATCCACGTCTGTTACCTACATGTGAATATGCTTCATGGTGATGCAGTCGTAATGTTGCTGCCTTATGCCCCTGTCCCACTTAGGAAACCTGAACGGAAACCTCTGGAAACTTTGCGCCCCACTCAAGGTTTCCGTGCGGTTCTCGGAGGTTGCAGGTGGTTGCCGGAGGTTGCAGGTAGGGACACTGACAAAAACCTACGGGAACCTCCGAGAACTGCACGGAAACCTTGGGTGGGGTGCAAAGTCTCCAGAGGTTTCCGTTCAGGTTTCCTAAGTGGGACAGGAGCATTACAGCGCTTGCAGTGCTGGAGACCCAGTCCCGACTACAGGCGCTGTCTGTATGGAGTTTGTACGTTCTCTCTGTGACCACGTGGGTTTTCTCCGAGATCTTCAGTTTCCTCCCACACTCCAAAGACGTAGAGGTTTGTAGGCTTGATATAAGTGTAAATTGTCCATATTGTTTGTAAGGTAGCATTAATATGTGGGGATCGCTGATCGGCGTGGACTTGGTGGGCCGAAGGGTCTGTTTCGGCGCTGCATCTCTAAACTAAACTAAACTAAACCTCCAACATTAGGCTGTACAGCCGTTTCTTTATACAACTGATCCTGACTTGCCTATGGTTTTGATTGTGAGTAGTGAGTATAACTCACAATGCCATGCAGGCCCCTCAGCAAAATTGGATGGCGTGAGTCACACATGCACACCAGATGACTACAAAGAATGCAGCTGATTATATCAGTCTCCACGCATCACTAATTTGATGCCGGCCCTGCCAAATTGGCTAGATGATCCAGCAAATGCCATGTGCTGATCACAAAGGGGCAGTTTGGCATTTGGCAACAGTATGAAACCCCCTTCCTTTGCTCGCTTTATCTCAAGGGAATGTGAATGGCTTGCAGACTTGTTGGAGGGCAGTTGTGTGCATGGCTTTGAAAAGGGATGTGGCGACGGAGGCTTTTGGGAAAAGCTGAAGCATCTGGGGTGGCTGTGAATGCTGCTGCTGGATAATGGTTAATAATATCAGTGTGGTGTGAACTTATAATCTTTTGTAAACAACGTAACAATTACCAACACTGTCTCTATCACTGACATGCAGCTGCCGCAGATCAAATTTCGGCCAACTATTAAGAACAGATAAGTCAAGTGTTGTAAGGCAAGAAGCTGATATCAATGTGCTCTTCCATTATCTACCAGGAAAGGCATCAGAGCACATACACTAACGTACAGTTGCGTGCAGATTTGATCTCCTAATCTGAGGAAGGACATTCTTGCCATAGAGGGAGTACAGAGAAGGTTCACCAGACTGATTCCTAGGATGTCAGGACTTTCATAAGAAGAAAGACTGGATAGACTCGGCTTGTACTCGCTAGAATTTAGAAGATTGAGGGGGGATCTTATAGAAACGTACAAAATTCTTAAGGGGTTGGACAGGCTAGATGCAGGAAGATTGTTCCCGATGTTGGGGAAGTCCAGAACAAGGAGTCACAGTTTAAGGATAATGGGGAAGTCTTTTAGGACCGAGATGAGAAAAACATTTTTCACACAGAGAGTGGTGAATCTGTGGAATTCTCTGCCACAGAAGGTAGTTGAGGCCAGTTCACTGGCTATATTTAAGAGGGAGTTAGATGTGGCCCTTGTGGCTAAAGGGATCAGGCGGTATGGAGAGAAAGCAGGTACAGGATACTGAGTTGGATGATCAGCCATGATCATATTGAATGGCGGTGCCGGCTCGAAGGGCCGAATGGCCTACTCCTGCACCTTATTTTCTATGTTTCTATGTTTCTAACATCTGTTTCTCCTGTTTCAATACAAGCTAGGGTATCTTTACCATCAGATACCCAACTATGACCAGCCCCAACTCCTACATTCTGCTCTCCTGGTTGTCTGCCTCAAAAACCACGGTGATTCAAAAATGTAAAATCTTTTGCATTTTTTGCAAATCTTTTGCGGAGGAGGCACAAGAGAATGAAGATGCTGGCACCTGGAGTAAAACAAAATCAACCTGCTGGAGGAACTCATCGATTGAGCAGCATTTGAAGGGGAAACAAAACTGGCAATGTTTCAGGTCGAGACATTGTAACAGGACTGAGAGGGGATATGGAAAATAGCCAATACTACATGGGAAGATACCAGTTATCCTGGCTATAAGTACAATCCCGAATGTTCCTTACCCACTTTGAATGGTTCTGGGTCAAGGATACCACCAATTGTTGTGCCTCTTCAAGAAATATTGGAGCACATCTTTGAATTGTTCTTTTTGCTCATAGTCTTTTCATGCGACAGAGCCTGAGAGGGAGTGTAATTCAGGAGTCTGGTGGTTAGAGTTTTAAAGTTTAGAGATGCAGCGTGGAAGCAGGCCCTTCGGCCATCGAGTCCATGCCAACCATCAATCACATGTACACTAGTTCTATGTCCAACACACTAGGGACAATTCACGGAAGTAAATTAATCTACAAACCTGCACATCTTTGGAATGTGGGAGGAAACCAAAGCACCCGGAGGAAACCCACGCAGTCACAGGGAGAACGTATAAACTCAGCACAGTTGTTGTCATAATCAACCCCAGATCTCTGGCATTGTGAGGCAGAAGCTCTGTCGCTGTGATGCCATGTCACCCACAGTAGTGTCAGGAATCAGAACTAACATTGGTTTGCTTATCCTGGCCGTGAATGGGCAACTGGTGTTGCTTTGTTTTTGAATAGTGATTGGAAAGTCACCATCATTTGGTCCTCCAACTTCACTCCAACTCTTCCATATTTTGCACTTAGGGCTCCCGGAATCAAGGGATATGGGGAGAAAGCAGGAACGGGATGATCAGCCATGATCATATTGACGGTGCTGGCTCAAAGGGCTGAATGGCCTACTCCTGCACCTATTGTCTATGTTTCTATGTCCTTACAACATGGGCAGAGGCTATTTCAGATCATCAACTGCACACTGGCTCACAGAGCAATTCACCACTAACTTTTCCTGCAACCTATTCCCTCCTTATTTCCACAGTCTGTCCCTACAATATTTTACTGTTCACCTACACATGGGGGAATTTTACAGCAGTCATTAAATCCTCACATTATTGGGGATTGGGGGGGGGGGGGGGGGGGGGGGGGATTGGAGCCATTGGATGCAAATCACTTGGTCACAAGGAGGATAGAGTGAAAGAGACTAAAAAATGAACCGGTCGAACCAGAGGTCAGGATAATATTCAGGTCACAGGAGCTGAGAGACAGTAGCTCTCCTGGATGTCCACGGTGCACAACTTATTAACTTAGATAGAACATAGATCAGCACAAGTACAGGCCCTTCAGCCCATAGCATCTGCACCAAGATAAACTAATCTCATGATCCATATCGCTCCATTCCCTGCATATCCATGTCCTCTTAAAGGCTTTGGTCATATCTGCCTCCTCCAGCATCATTGGCAGTGTGTTCCAGCTATTTAGCTGGCTCATTTATGCTCTTGCTCATTCATGATCCGCCTAAGGGGCCTGACAATAGTTACGCAAATGAGTTGGACGGAATCTGATTGGGCCCAGACAGTACTTCTTCAGATGTGAATTTTAAAATCTGTATCACTCAGTACAACAAAATTGGGTTGATTCCTTCTTCGGTCATAAAGCAGAAAACTCATTTATATTATCAACCAACGTAAGCTTTTTCTCAGGTTTCAAAAAGTTTAAAGGTCATTGGACGAATGAAAATAAATACCCCCTCTGAAATTATCTTTCATTCACCACATTTTCTTTGAAAGAAGAGTTACCCTAAGTGGCTTTTGTTTTGCTGTTGCAGCTCAAGGTTGTTTCACAGTTAGTATGGGGTTTCTACCCACCATGGAGAGATCTCATGGACTCTGTGAGCAATTTTCTCCACAGTCCTGAAGGATTAACAGCTGCAAGCTGTATCCATTACCCCAGCATGGCCGATTATCCAAACTTTGTATTTTCTGCAACATGCCTTCCGTTCACTCTTCATTGAGAGGAGACCTGATAGCAGTATATAAAATGATGAGAGGCATAGATAGGGTAGACAGTCAGAATCATTTCCCCCAAGTTGGAATCGTCAAAGACTACAGGGCATAGCTTTAAGATGAGAGGGGCAAAGTATAAAGGAGATCTGAGGGGCAAGTTTTTTACACAGTGGGTGCCTGTGGAGACATATAATAGTGGCATTTGAGAGGCTTTTAGATAGACACATGGAGATGCAGGTAATGGAGGGATATGGATCATGTCGAAGGACCGAATGGCCTACTCCTGCACCTATTTTCTATGTTTCTATGTGCAGACAGATGAGATTAGTTTATCTTGGATTCATGGGCTGAGGGCCCATTTCTGTACTGTACTTCCCTTTATTCTATGTTCTATGTAACTCTATGTTCTATCAATCTCGCTGGAATTTAGAAGATTGAGGGGGGATCTTAGAGAAACTTACAAAATTCTTAAGGGGTTGGACAGGCTAGATGCAGGAAGATTGTTCCCGATGTTGGGGAAGTCCAGAACAAGGGGTCACAGTTTAAGGATCAAGGGGAAATCTTTTAGGACCGAGATGAGAAAAACATGTTTTACACAGAGAGTGGTGAATCTCTGGAATTCTCTGCCACAGAATGTAGTTGAGGCCAGTTCATTGGCTATATTTAAGAGGGAGTTAAATGTGGCCCTTGTGGCTAAAGGGATCAGGGGGTATGGAGAGAAGGCTGGTACAGGATACTGAGTTGGATGATCAGCCATGATCATATTGAATGGCGGTGCAGGCTCGAAGGGCCGAATGGCCTACTCCTGCACCTATTTTCTATGTTTCTATGTTTTTATGTAACAAGGCTGATCTTAGCAAGCAAACCCAAATGATAATTCATGAAGATCTTAGTCAAATCAATTTTTAAAATGAGCTTTCAAATTAATACATAGCATGTATTATATTGTTAAATATTTTACAATAATTATTAGCAGGTGATATATTTTGCTGTGTCAAAGACAGTCTTTGAAGTTCCAGCATTTGCATTCCTGTAGCTACATTAACATTGCAGGCGCCAGGGAGATAATATTAAATATGAATGAGTTGCAACATCAGAGAAAATTTCTGCTGAGTTTTCATCTTTTCTGATATACATTATAGTCTCATCATTGATGCTGCTGAAACAATCCGTTGTCAATAATGCTCTTAACTTCTTGACCTATGGAGATTATTACATGCAATAACCTTGGGTATAATTGTTTTCTCATTTGCCTGACATTGAACGTGTTTTATAGATGTTATGTATAAAATGATTAAATACCATTGCGATGATACTGATTTTAATTTAGAACATTTCAGTGGAACTAGCATTGCAGTGAATTTACAGTTGGGGAGACGTGTTTTCTGATGGTCACTTCTGCTGTATTTACAGACTAATAAGTAGGATGCAGGCAATGTTTCAGAACAGAGGTTTTATAGAGAGAGTACAGAGGAGATTTACTAGAATGTTGCCTGGGTTTCAGCAGCTAAGTTACAGGGAAAGGTTGAACAAGATAGGTCTTTATTCTTTGGAGCACAGAAGGTTAAGGGGGGACTTGATAGAGGTCTTTAAAATGATGAGAGGGATAGACAGAGTTGACGTGGATAAGCTTTTTCCATTGATAGTAGGGAAGATTCAAACAAGAGGACATGATTTGAGAATTAAGCGACAGAAGTTTAGGGGTAACATGAGGGGGAACTTCTTTACTCAGAGAGTGGTAGCTGTGTGGAATGAGCTTCCAGTGGAAGTGGTGGAGGCAGGTTCGATTTTATCAATTAAAAATAAATTGGATAGGTATATGGACGGGAAAGGAATGGAGGGTTATGGTCTGAGTGCAGGTAGATGGGACGAGGGGAGAATAAGTGTTCGGCACAAACTAGAAGGGCCGAGATGGCCTGTTTCCGTGCTGTAATTGTTATATGGTTATATGGTGATGGAATACTTACACACAACTGACAAGAGCAAAGAGGTTTTACAATATGATATTCAAGATGAAAGCTTAGTCAATTTTAAAAACGTATCAAGAGTATGGTTCTGTGGTGTTCCCTAAAATGATACAGAACTTCTGAATAGTGAACCAGGTAAGTGGCTCTCTATCACAATTCTAACAATGCAATTGGAAAGCAGTAGTTGTGTGCATGTCAACACAAACATTTCTATTGATGGGGAGATGAGGTTCTTGTACAGAGATGCAGAGAGTGCATTAATGTGGGAGAATATTGTCCACTGTCACACAATTTTCTCCCGTTTCACATTTAAATTTACAGCATTGGTTCCCTCCCAATGTCAGCAGAAGCAACCAGAAGCCTGGTGACTACAGGAAGCAAGATGTTGGTCTGATACTTAAGGCAAAGAAACAACCTTTGTCAAAGCTTCCATCCCAAGAAATGCTTGGAAGTTACAAAGACTGCTGGTGACAAATGGGAAGAATGCTTCTGTTCCTGGCTAGCAAAGAGTTCCCAAAAATGATTTGATTCATTGAGTTATGGGTTCATACAGAAACAGGCATGCCAGCCCAACTCGCCCATGCCAACCAAGTGCCCATCCAAACTAGTCGCATTTGTTCACATTTGACCCATATCTCAATTCTATAAAGTTATCTGTCATTGCCCCCAGGCATGGCTTGGTTGTTAGATTAGGCATTTGTTAAGCGAGCCCCTCACGGAAATGTTATAATATTATCAGGTTACAGTTTTGAAATTTAAAGTAGACCCCACCAATGTGATGTGGGATCTTTGGCCTAGATGAGCAATGGAAATGAAATGGTGGTGGATGAGAAAGGAATAGCCTCACTCATCTTTATTTAATCCCTAAATTCTAGTTGGATAAAGGCCCTGTCCCACTGCGGGGACCTAATTGCGAGTTTAGAAGAGTTTACCCTCGACATATACTCACAGCATGTTCGACACGTGGTCCAAGGAGGTCTTTGAAACTCTCCTTCGTGCTCGAGAGCAGTCCCCGCGTACTCGAGGCTTCAGTTTGGTCGAGGCGCTTTTTTTAGCATGCTGGAAATTGTCTGTGACAAAAAGGTCGCCATGGATAAAATCCATTTTTTTTTACTCGTAGGTTTTGTCGAGGTAGGTCGTAATAGGTCGGCATGTTTTTCATAGGTAATCGAGGTAGTCGAAGGTAATCGAGGTAGTCGAAGGTTGTTGCAGATAGTGTTAAGGGGCTGTCCCACTTGGGCGATTTAATCCGTGAGTTAAGAAGAGTGTCTTCGACCTTCAAGCTCGAGGGCACTCGCCTGGAAAGCCTCGAGCTGGATCGACCGTCCGCATTAAAACCGCGAGCTGGATCGACTGACCACACACACACACACACACACACACACACACACACACACACACACACACACACACACACACACACACACACACACATCGCAAAGGCGGGGACCAGGGAAAGCGGGGGAGCGCTGTCTGAAATTTACACCCGCGATGAAGAGGAAGGTAAAACGGCTGCCCTGTAACGGTAAGTCGTTTCGTGAGCGCAGAGGGGGCGGGGAGAAGGGGAGAGAAGGGGAGGGGAGAAGGGGGGGAGAAGGGGGGAGAAGGGGGGGGAGAAGGAGTGGATACAGTTTTAAGAAGTATAATAAAGTTTAGCAGGCATTTTACCTACCGGTAGTTTTTCCTGGGTCCTGAAAACTCCAATGAGCCAATCAAAATGCCTGGTCAGTGAAAGAGATTGCCTATGGCTGCCCTCAACTGCCTGTAACTAAATAGTGACCCCACTCCACTGCACTACGAGTTCAAAAGAACCATGCTGACCAAATTTTACTCGCGGAAATTTTTCAGCATGGTGAAAAAATTTCCGCGACCTAGCTGAGGCCACGAGTATTCGGGAACTTCCCTCAAGCATGAAGGAGAGTTCCAGTGACCTCATAGGACCTCCTAGGACCAGGTGTCGACCATGCTGCGAGTTTGAAGGTCGAAGACACTCTTATAAACTCGCAGATTAGGTCGCCCAAGTGGGACAGCCCCTTTAGTATAGTCAAAGGTCTTCGCACTCCACTATTCGGTGTCCAATTTTCCCAAAGCTAGTCGAAGCTAGTCGAACCTGGTCTTCAACATAGTCGAAGGAGGTCGAAGGAGATCGAAGGAGGTCTTCTACATAGTCGAAGGAGGTCTTCAATATATTCGTAGGAGGTTCTCTACATAGTTGAGGAAGGTCACAGGAGGTGTTCTACTTCGGCGAATCAACACAACCATGACACTTTTTCATACTCTCCATAACTCTTCTACACTCACAAATTACACCCTCAGTGGGACAGGCCCTTAAGGGGAATTAAGACTGATAGAATGACATGGAACATTCATTGCATAGATAGCCTTGCAATGCAAGTCTTAAAAATATCTCTTTATAGAATTTTGTAAGTTTAATTAAGCATAATCTTTCTGAATCAGGTTTGTCTGCCTTTTATTCTGAGCCAAACAGAAAGTTCTGGAAGAACTCATCAGGTCAGGCAGCATCTGGGGAGGGAATGAACAGATGATGTTTTAGGTTGGGATCCTTCTTTGGACTGGAGAGATATGAAAGCCCCTGTTATACTAATATGTTTTCTTCTTTTTACGCAGTCACAAAGGATCAAGGCTGGTTTGCCTCCACTCCAGCTCTAGTGTCTGAAGAAGGATCCTAACCCAAAATGTCACCTAACCATTCTTTCTATGGATGCTGCCTGACCCGTTGAGTTATTCCAGAACTTTGCATTTGCTGCAGATTCTAGCATCTGCAGTTTCTGTGCGTCCACCTTCTATTCTGTGCTTTGTCTCAAAGTGATGTTTTATCCCCTCCTTTGTGCAGAGTCCAGGAAAGTTGCATTGTACTTGATTCCATTTCTGGCCCAGAAATGTGCTTGTAAATTCAGAAATAGTATTGTGGTTGTCGATAATTGTATCAGAGAGTAATGGCTGATTTTTGAATTGCCAAAAAAACTTGTGAAAAGTTCGTGGCATTTCTCCATTAACAAATTTTATTTATTTAGCGAATGCAAAGTCCTTTAGCCAAGCAGTTGCCTCTTGATCTGCTGTATGAAGGGTGACAAGTCCTCCTTTGAGTCTTTGTTGAGGGCATGCTTCAATGATGTGTTGCATTGTTTGCTGCTCTCCACAAGCACACCGTGAGGTTGGGCTGCTGCCCCATTTGTGAAGGCTGGCCAAGCAGGGGCCATGTCCAGTCCTGAATCTATTCAGCGTCGTCCACTGCTTCCTTGGGAGATTGGTGCCAGGGACCGGTAGGGTGGGGTCTGACACCAAATGTTTATTTGGGACGTCCTTGGACTCCCATTCCTTTTTCCAAGCTGATTGGATGGTGAAATCAGCTGGTGGTGGGTTCTTCCAAATTGGTCGTCTAGATGGAAGTCGAGCAGTGGGTGGGTTGAAGATGTCCATGTGAATTGGCAGGTGAGGGGAGTTTTTGGTCTTTTGGAGCATCCTTTGAGTGAGGACTACTCGCCGGATGTGTGGAGGGGCTATGTTGGATAGGACAGGGAGCCAGGGGAGTGGTGTTGAGCGGATTGTTCCTGTGATGATCCTCATTGTTGAGTTCAATTGGGTGTCCACATGATAATTACATGCATGTGGGCTATTCAGTCCTTTGGGTCCATGTTAGATGCCAGGGGGCTAATCCCATTAGTCCATTTCCTTATTTCCCATAATTCATACCATACTCTCAACAACATGCCCATTAATTCCCCTTTGATTTTTAACACATTCTAAATCTAGCCACATTGCCTGACATGAATTGTAAGATAGGTACAAAAAGTTGGAGTAACTCAACGGGATAGACAGCATTTCTGGAGAGAAGGAATGGGTGATGTTTCAGGTCGAGACTCTTCTTCAGATTGTAACTTCCATATAAATAATGAACAATAGACTTACTTAATGATTTACATATTTAAGTCAGAAGAAGGGGTTCCCAAACTGAAACATGTTCTCCAGAGATGCTACTTGACCGATGCGTTACTCAAGCACTTTGCATCTTTTTCTGTAAACCAGCATCTGCATTTCCCTGTTTCTACATATTTACATTTTTGGTGTGCCAATTTACTGAAGTGAATGTCTATAAATGCCTGATAGCTTCAAACCTATTAGAAGGTAGTAATCAGATATATCTTCTTTCATTGGTAAAAAAGTCTGACAAATAGTGACATCCAAGTTCTTTTCATCAGTTCAATTATAAAACATCTCGTAGATAGATCTGAAAGTCAGGGGTCATTTTGCAGTGGTCACAGATGTCACGTTGCATCACTCTTGTTGTAAGACCCAATTATCTGTTCACAAGTAAAACAGCAATTAGGAAGAATTTCTCCCATTGCCCTTATTTGAGGAGAATCAATGCTGGCGTTGGAATTTATGGTCCCAGTGTTGCAGATTGGGATTTGACACTTCAATTAGATACAACAGAGGGGACATTTAGAGTTGGCAATGAAAAGGATTTCAGAAATGGAGATGTTTTGCTCCTCCAACTGTTCACAAGGTGGAGATAATGTGGGGGGGGAGGGGGTTTTACAGTGATCTTTGATTGTCAACCCATTTATCTGCAAAATAAGAGATATGCATCAACTATTTCATTCAAGGTTACTTTACTTTTAAAAAGATGACACAAGGAACGACAGATGCTGAAATATTGAGTAAAATACAAAGCACTGGAGTAACTCGGTGGTCAGGCAGCATCTCCAGAGGATATGGATAGGTGACGTTTCAGGTAGGGAACTTTGCTGAGACTTGAAATGGATAGACTGTTTGGGGGCAGGACCCTTCTTCAGAATGCCCTCCAGGTCCATGTCCTCCAGAGATGCTGCCTGACCACCATGTTACTCCAATGCTTTGTATTTTACTCAAGGTTCCAGCATCTGTCGTTCCTTTTAATGCAGACTCTTTCTCACAACTGTGTATGGCTGAACCTTTCAACCATAAAATAACAATGTCATTTGTAGATGAGCATGTTTGTGTGCTGATATTACAATCTCACTGGAAAAAGAACTATGTGTATAACCTTGAGAATGTGGAGTAACTGGGAGAGAGTTTCCTCCTTGCTCGATGCACAAGGATTCAAATTGACCCAAACACAACATTGTGACCTTGTCTCAGCTTGTACAATAGACAATAGACAATAGGTGCAGGAGTAGGCCATTCGGACCTTCCAGCCAGCACCGCCATTCAATGTGATCATGGCTGATCATCACCAATCAGCACCCCATTCCTGCCTTCTCCCCGTATCCCCTGATTCTGTTATCTTTAAGAACCCTATCCAGCTCTCTCTTGAAAGTATCCAGAGAACCAACCTCCACCCCCCTCTGAGGCAGAGAATTCCACAGACTCACAATTCTCTGTGTGAAAAAGTGTTTCCTCATCTCCGTTCTAAATGGCTTCCCCCTTATTCTTAAACTGTGGCCCCTGGTTCTGGACTCCCTCAAAATCGCAAACATGTTTCCTGCCTCTAGCGTGTCCAACCCTTAATATTCTTATATGTTTCAATAAGACTTCCTCTCATCCTTCTAAACTCCAGAGTGTACAAACCCAGCTGCTCCATTCTCTCAGCATATGTACATGCCACATATGGTGACATGTGGTATTAGACATCTCCTGAAGCAATAATATGTTAACTGGATGATGTGCTTTTATTTTGATGCGATCGTCACGGTATTGCATTTTGTCTGTGCCGACTAATACATGTGTAGGAAAGAACTACAGATGCTGGTTTAAATCGAAGTTAGACACAAAATGCTGGGGTAACTCAGCGGACCAGGCAGCATCTCTGGAGAGAAGGAATGGATGATGTTTCAGGTCTGAAGAAGGGTCTCGACTCAAACTGTCACCCATTCATTCTCTCCAAAGATGCTGCCTGTCCCGCTGAGTTACTCCAGCATTTTGTGTCTACATGACTTTAATACATATCAAGCAGTCAGAAGCAGTATTCTGGCTGACTACTTTCTTTAGGCCCAATGCAGACACTAGATTTGGTCAGTAAAGGTTGAAATAATGTCTCGGTATAGTCAATTTAATTAGCATTTAGTGTCCAACTTTCTGCATAACAAAACCTTAATTTATCGTGTGTGAGTCACGAAGGTTGTAGGTCACAATTTTTTCCAAGTTAATTTTTGTCACTTGGTCCTGGCAGCTATTCACAATGGTAGTGTCTCCAAGTGTGCAAAGGTTTCCGGGTGCAATGACACTTGTGAACTCTGAGTGGAGAAACTGGACACAAACACTTGAAAATTTGCACAAATCCTTTCTTCATTAATTTATAACAGGAGTTTTATTTCCTCTCAATTCATTTTCAAGGTTGGAGTATTGAGTCATAGCGCACAGAAACTGACCCTTCGTTCCACCGAGCTTACACCGACCAGAGAGCTTCCATTTACACTATTCTTAACTATTCCCATTTTAGTCTTCCCCAACTTTTCCCTGAATTCTTCCCCAGATTCCACCACTCACCCACACAGTAGGGACATTTCACAGTGGCCAATTAATGTCCAAACCCACACGTCCTTGGAATGTGGGAGGGATCTAGAGCACCTGGACGAAACGCACACAATTACTGGGGAAATGTGTAAGCCACACATTTGTAGCACCAGAGGTCGGGATCAAAGCCAGATCACTGGAGCTATGAGGCAACAGCTCCGCTAGCTGCGAATTATGCCGTCCAACTGTACTAGCAACTTTAATCCATCGATCTGTTTATCCATTCATCCATCCATGCATCCATGCATTCATCCATGCATTTAATTCTTAATTAACTATACAGTCCAACGGGAATGTTCTGACTCCCTAGCATAACATGGAACGCAGAATACCTTGCTAGAAATACAAGGCCATTGCCAGCTTTTAACTATACTTCCTGCAACTATTTTTGGTATTAAAAGGGCTGTCGGCTGAGATGTCAGAGATAATGGAGATTTTATTTGATAATCACGACTAGTTAAGAAAATTAAAAATCACTGAAGGTTAAATCTAGGTGATGGCCGAGAATTAAGCAAAAATAGTTGCCAGTAGAAGTTTCACAAAAATGCTGGAGAAACTCAGCGGGTGCAGCAGCATCTATGGAGCGATAGAAATAGGCAACGTTTCGGGCCAAAACCCTTCTTCAGACTGATGGAGGGTGGGTGGGGGGGGGGGGGGAGTAGAAAGGAAAAAGGAGGAGGAAACTGTCTCCGGAGAGATGAGGAGAACTTCTTCAAAGTAGGCATACCTTGAGGAGATTTTGCAGTGGAGTAGACAAAGTGTTTAAGAAGGAACTGCAGATGCTGGAAAATCGAAGGTACACAAAAATGCTGGAGAAACTCAGCGGGTGCAGCAGCATCTCCATTTTTGTGTGCCAGTGGAAGTTTTATGTTTAAGCAACTCCTGCTCTTTAAGGAACACTTCAAAAATTTGTCTCTGAATACATATTTAAGTCAGCAGGCAACAGTTTTGTAATTTCAGTACATTAGGGCTTAATGGCGTCTTCACATGGGAGGTCAGTGACTATCTTTAAAGAAGGTTATTAAAATTGGGTTAAAGCGGCTGGATATTTTGACAAGGCTTTCTAATCATCAATCCACTCGATCTTTTATAGAGGAAAAAAACAAGCAGGTGGCAGTAACTGACATTTCACTCACTTGAAATGTTTTTGGGAAATAGATTAAACTGGAATTTCAGCAAGTTTAGAAAACATTCACACACATGTCACTTCCCATCAGGGTTAAGCATCTTTTACCAATATTATCCAATCCAGCATTTTTTACATCTATGATATCCCTTTTCAATGACCAACTGTAATTAGTTTTAGCCTTGTTAAACTAAGGTTTTTTTTTCAGGAAACCTGTTTCTACATCTTTATTACTTCACTTAGTATTTCACCAACATGTGCTTACTTCTCAGTGTAATACAGCCATTACCAAAACTGTTTTTAGTCTATTCACTCACTAAGAGCCACTTGCAGAGCTGTAGAACACAGTCCCCAATGGCATTTGAAATACTAATTGTCATTCTCAAACTGGAATTAAGGGATGAATTTAAAATTCAATGGGATTGAAGGAGCCGATGTTCCAACAGAGTAACTACTCCATTTTGTTAATGCTTAAAGGGCCTGTCCCACGAGCATGTGACTCCATGCGGCAAGTGCGACCTAACGTGGTCGCTTGAGCCGTACGGCCTTGTGGAGTCGGTCCCAGTTCGATTGCCGGAGCCGTTTGGAGTTGTCCTGAGCTGGTCCCGACATCGCGCGGGGCTCCGAAAAACTGACACTGTCCAAAAATTCCGCACGGCAACGGCCTGCCGGCGCACAGCCGCATTTTTGGCCGTATGCACCGCCTCGACGGGCGTGTGCACCGTCTCGACACCGTACGCACCGTCTTGACGCCTAGCGCGAATTTCCTGCGGACTTCGCTCGAATTTCACGTCAACTCGTATGGGATCACTCGACCTCAGCGCGGCCCCCGCTTCCGGTTTGGTCGCACTTGCCGCTTACAGTCGCATGCTGGTGGGACAGGCCCTTTAATGCTTCTGCGCAGTTGCAGTTGAACTCATCAAGCTGTAAACCTGGGCTGCTGTATCTCTCTTTGCAACTGGATCATTGACTTATACATCAACGCAATCAGTGTGGATTGGTAATAACATCCTCTCACTGGTCAGCAGCACAGGTGGTGTAATGGGTATAATGGGTAGCAAAGAAGGCTTTTACTACATTGGCTTTCATCAGTCTTGATACCAAAGCTGGAAACTGGGACCAAAGATAGACATTAAAAAGCTGGATTAACTCAGCGGATCAGCCAGCATCTCTGGAGAAAAGGAATAGGTGAGCTCTTGGGTCGAGGCCCTCGAGATCTTCTTCCATACTGGTTTCCAATGGACAACAATACAAGAAGATGCAGAGTCAGCCACATTTAATTCTTCACACTCCTCACCTGAGCCCAGAACAGCCACCAGCGTTTAATCATTCAATGCCAACAGCAGGCAGACTTATCTGCATCTTCTGTCAAACATGGAAGTTCTGGATTTACTGATGGATTTGTAAAGTTAAACTTTTTGTTCCGTCATTTAATTCCACAGCACTGCTGGGACTGCCTAGGGTGATTCTTGAGAATTGTCTTTTGAATTTAATGCCAGGATAGGCCTGGTGCTGGACCTGAGAGACTGTTAATCTCAATCAGGCGTCTTAGAAGGATGTTGCAATTTCAAAGAGTGAGTTTGTACAGTTTTATTCAGGAAAGGGATTGTTGATTTGATGTCGTGGCAACCCTGGTACGACTTGTTCATCGAACATCAGGGGTGCTCCACACATCTGTACAACCACAGCTGAACACAAATGGATTCAAAAGGATATGGGCCAGTTTAGACAGGGCACCTTGGTTGGCATGGGCAAGCTGGGCCGAAGGGCCAATTTCTGTGCTGAATGACTCAATGACTATGACATAAAAATGGGGAGGTAGAAGAGCAGTTCTTCCCTTGCCACAGCCATCAGGTTATTGGACCCAAATGTAAAATTGTCACCCTATCCATTGCATGAGAAAAATGCACCATTATTGAGGCAGGAAACATCTTTTTACATACATCTATTTTGAGTATTTGCCTCCTATTGTGTGCTTGTTAGTTCAGCAGTGCAGAATAAATTAGGGTCGATCATTCTTTCTCCTAGCAGACACCAACACACAATGATGTGCTTAGTGTTTTACTGAGTCATTTTTTAATCTAAAAATAGATGAAATACCCCTCATATCCCCATTTGTTCTCGGAATAGATTTTATTGCTTGAAGCCATCCATTTAACCTCATGGAACTTCATTCCAGGCAATTAGAATAGGATAATTAATTAGTAGCGAAACTGAATACAGACACATGGCTTTTGACATGATGATT